>NC_048575.1:80658575-80801075 GCF_013265735.2 Oncorhynchus mykiss | reverse complement strand
GTTCTCCCATTTCCACAGAGGAATTCGGGAGCTCTGTCAGAGTGACCATCCGGTTCTTGGTCACCTCCCTGACCAAGGCCCTTCTCCCCCGATTTCTCAGTTTGGCCAGGCGGTCAGCTCTAGGAAGAGTCTTGGTGGTTACAAACTTCTTCCATTTAAGAGTAATGGAGGCCGTTGTGTTCTTGGGGACCATCAATGCTGCAGAAATGTTTTGGTACCCTTCTCCAAATCTGTGCCTCGACACATCGGAGCTCTACGGAGAATTTCTTCGACCTCATGGCTTTCTT
Organism: Oncorhynchus mykiss; assembly: GCF_013265735.2. Classification (NCBI taxonomy): domain Eukaryota; kingdom Metazoa; phylum Chordata; class Actinopteri; order Salmoniformes; family Salmonidae; genus Oncorhynchus; species Oncorhynchus mykiss. The sequence continues at coordinate 80,800,788 of NC_048575.1, read as the reverse complement.
TTTGCTCTGACATGTACTGTCAACTGTGGGACCGTATATAGACAGGTGTGTGCTTTTACAAATCATATCAAATCAATTGAATTTACCACAGGTAGACTCCCATCAAGTTATGGAAACATCTCAAGGATGATCAATGGAAACAGGATGTACCTGAGCTCAATTTCGAGTCTCATAGCAAAGGGTCTGAAAACGTACAGTTGAAGTTGGAAGTCTACATACACTTAGGTTCGAGTCATTAAAAATCGTTTTTCAACCACTCTACACATTTCTTGTAAACAAACTATAGTTTTGGCAAGTCGGTTAGGACATCTACTTTGTGCATGACACAAGTAATGTTTCCAACAATTGTTTACAGACAGATTATTTCACTTATAATTCACTGTATCACAATTCCAGTGGGTCAGAAGTTTACATAGACTAAGTTGACTGTGCCTTTAAACAGCTTGGAAAAATCCAGAAAATGATGTCATGGCTTTAAAAGCTTTTGATAGGCTAATTGACATCATTTGAGTCAATTGGAGGTGTACCTGTGGATGTATTTCAAGGCCTACCTTCAAACTCAGTGCCTCTTTGCTAGACATCATGTGAAAATCAAAAGAAATCAGCCAAGACCTCAGAAAATAAATTGTAGACCTCCACAAGTCTGGTTCATCCTTGGGAGCAATTTGCAAACGCCTGAAGGCACCACGTTCATCTGTACAAGCAATAGTACGCAAGTATAAACACCATGGGACCATGCAGCCGTCATACCACTCAGGAAGGAGACGCATTCTGTCTCCTAGAGATGAACGTACTTTGGTGCGAAAAGTGCAAATCAATCCCAGAACAACAGCAAAGGACCTTGTGAAGATGCTGGAGGAAACAAGTATCTTTATCCACAGTAAAACGAGTCCTCAATCAACATTACCTGAAAGACTGCTCAGCAAGGAAGAAGCCACTGCTCTAAAACAGCCATAAAAAAGCCAGACTACGGTTTGCAACCTGATGAAACAAAAATACAACTGTTTGGCCATAATGACCATCGTTATGTTTGGAGGAAAAAGGGGAGGCTTGCAAGCCAAAGAACACCATCCCAACCGTGAAACACGGGGGTGGCAGCATCATGTTGTGGGGGTGCTTTGCTGCAGGAGGGACTGGTGCACTTCACAAAATAGATGGCATCATGAGGCAGGAAAATGATGTGGATATATTGAAGCAACATCTCAAGACATCAGTCAGGAAGTTAAAGTTTGGTTACAAATGGGTCTTCCAAATGGACAATGACCCCAAGCATACTTCCAAAGTTGTGGCAAAATGGCTTCAGGACAACAAAGTCAAGGTATTGGACTGGCCATAACAAAGCCCTGACCTCAATTCCATAGAACATTTGTGGGCAGAACTGAAAAAGCGTGTGTGAGCAAGGAGGCCTACAAACCTGTCTCCGTTACACCAGTTCTGTCAGGAGGAATGGGCCAAAATTGGAAGTCTCCCTGAAACTTTTGACCCAAGTTAAACAATTTAAAGGCAATGCTACCAATTGAGTGTATGTAAACTTCTGACCCACTGGGAATGTGATGAAATAAATTAAAGCTGAAATATATAATTATCTCTACTATTATTCTGACATTCTTAATATAAAGTGGTGATCCTAACTGACCTAAGACAGGAAATTTATACAATAATTAAATGTCAGGAATTGTGAAAAACAGAGATGAAATGTATTTGGCTAAGGTGTATGTAAACTTCCGACTTCAACTGTATGTAATTAAGTTATTTCTGTTTTTTGTTTGGAATAAATTTGCTAAAATTTCTACATCTGATTTCGCTTTGTCATTATGGGGTATTCCGTGTAGATTGATGAAAAAAATGATCCATTTTAGAATAAGGCTGTAACATAACAAAATGTGGAAAATGTCAAGGAGCCTGAATACCTTGCACTGTACATCAGTCAGTCTGTCTCCTCTCTCTCCTCTCAACTCCATCAACTTTCACCTAGATACATCAAGACTATAGCTCTGTTCTCTGCTATCTCTCTCTCTGAACTCTGACCTTAGTACATCAGGACTCTAGCTCTGTTCTCTGCTATATCTCAACTCTGACCTAGATACATCAGGACTCTAGCTCTGCTCTCTGCTATCTCTCTCTCAACTCTGACCTAGATACATCAGGACTCTAGCTCGGTTCTCTGCTATCTCTCTCTCTCAACTCTGACCTAGATACATCAGGACTCTAGCTCTGTTCTCTGCTATCTCTCTCTCAACTCTGACCTTAGTACATCAGGACTCTAGCTCTGTTCTCTGCCATCTCTCTCTCAACTCTGAGCTAGATACATCATGAACATTTGAACATCTTGACCATGTTTTGTTATAATCTCCACCCGGCACAGCCAGAAGAGGACTGGCCACCCCACATAGCCTGGTTCCTCTCTAGGTTTCTTCCTAGGTTTTGGCATTTCTAGGGAGTTTTTCCTAGCCACCGTGCTTCTACACCTGCATTGCTGGCTGTTTGGGGTTTTAGGCTGGGTTTCTGTACAGCACTTTGAGATATCAGCTGATGTACGAAGGGCTATATAAATACATTTGATTTGATTTTGATTTGACTCTAGCTCTGTTCTCTGCTATCTCTCTTTTGTTTTTTGTTTCTCTTTCTGTATGTCTTTTTCTATCTCTCCGTCTCCTTCTCTCTCACAATAGATCTTGCTAACACTTAGTAGTAACACGTTTAGAAAATTGTTTAAAAAAAAGAGTTGCCTTGATGTGTGGTTAATGTTTTAACAGGTGCCAAACAGAATGGGATTCGACTAGGAGACGTCCTTCTGCCTCCATGGGCCAAGGGAGACCCCCGAGAGTTCATCAGAGTCCATCGACAGGTGAGTACCAATCTACTGTATAGGTGTGTCAGGAGGTAAGACAACTGTGTTGTACAGTATACGCCAACATAGTCTGACGATGTCGTCCCTCCAAGTCTCGTTCGTTACTCAAACAAACGTGAGGAAGCCTGGCGATGTAGGCTGGCGCCCCAACCTCTACTGTGTGTCTGTCTCTAGGCTCTGGAGTGTGACTACGTATCGTCCCACCTCCATGAGTGGATCGACCTGATCTTTGGCTTCAAGCAGCAGGGTCCTCCTGCTGTGGAGGCGGTCAATGTGTTCCACCACCTGTTCTACGAGGGCCAGGTGGACATCTACAACATCAACGACCCCCTCAAGGAGACCGCCACCATCGGGTTCATCAACAACTTCGGACAAATCCCCAAACAGGTATCATATTAACATATAACAATATACCAATATAAGACAGGTGTCATATTAACATATAACAATATACAGAGCAGGTGAGTGAGGGGTGGTAGGGGACAGAGCAGGTGAGTGAGGTCTGGTAGGGGACAGAGCAGGTGAGTGAGGGCTGGTAGGGGACAGAGAGCAGGTGAGTGAGGGCTGGTAGGGGACAGAGCAGGTGAGTGAGGGCTGGTAGGGGACAGAGCAGGTGAGTGAGGGCTGGTAGGGGACAGAGCAGGTGAGTGAGGGCTGGTAGGGGACAGAGCAGGTGAGTGAGGGCTGGTTGGGGATGTGAAGAGGGGACAGAGCAGGTGAGTGAGGGCTGGTAGGGGATGTGAAGAGGGGACAGAGCAGGTGAGTGAGGGCTGGTAGGGGATATGAAGAGGGGACAGAGCAGGTGAGTGAGGGCTGGTAGGGGACAGAGCAGGTGAGTGAGGGCTGGTAGGGGACCGAGCAGGCGAGTGAGGGCTGGTAGGGGACCGAGCAGGTTAGTGAGGGCTGGTAGGGGACAGAGCAGGTGAGTGAGGGCTGGTAGGGGACAGAGCAGGTGAGTGAGGGGTGGTAGGGGACAGAGCAGGTGAGTGAGGGCTGGTAGGGGACAGAGCAGGTGAGTGAGGGCTGGTAGGGGACAGAGCAGGTGAGTGAGGGGTGGTAGGGGACAGAGCAGGTGAGTGAGGGCTGGTAGGGGACAGAGCAGGTGAGTGAGGGCTGGTAGGGGACAGAGCAGGTTAGTGAGGGCTGGTAGGGGACCGAGCAGGTGAGTGAGGGCTGGTAGGGGACCGAGCAGGTGAGTGAGGGGTGGTAGGGGACAGAGCAGGTGAGTGAGGGCTGGTAGGGGACCGAGCAGGTGAGTGAGGGCTGGTAGGGGATATGAAGAGGGGACAGAGAGCAGGTGAGTGAGGGCTTTTAGGGGATATGAAGAGGGGACAGAGAGCAGGTGAGTGAGGGCTGGTAGGGGATATGAAGAGGGGACAGAGAGCAGGTGAGTGAGGGCTGGTAGGGGACAGAGAGCAGGTGAGTGAGGGCTGGTAGGGGACAGAGAGCAGGTGAGTGAGGGCTGGTAAGGGACCGAGCAGGTGAGTGAGGGCTGGTAGGGGACAGAGCAGGTGAGTGAGGGCTGGTAGGGGACAGAGCAGGTGAGTGAGGGGTGGTAGGGGATATGAAGAGGGGACAGAGAGCAGGTGAGTGAGGGCTGGTAGGGGTCGGAGCAGGTGAGTGAGGTGGTGGTAGGGGACAGAGCAGGTGAGTGAGGGCTGGTAGGGGAGGGTTACCGGTATTCTGTGACATTTCAGTGGTTACCGGTATTCTGTGACATTACAGTGGTTACCGGTATTCTGTGACATTACCGGTATTCTGTGACATTTACAGTGGTTACCGGTATTCTGTGACATTACAGTGGTTACCGGTATTCTGTGACATTACCGGTATTCTGTGACATTTACAGTGGTTACCGGTATTCTGTGACGTTACAGTGGTTACCAGTATTCTGTGGCGTTACAGTGGTTACCGGTATTCTGTGACATTACCGGTATTCTGTGACATTACCGGTATTCTGTGACATTACAGTGGTTACCGGTATTCTGTGACGTTACAGTGGTTACCGGTATTCTGTGACGTTACAGTGGTTACCGGTATTCTGTGACGTTACAGTGGTTACCGGTATTCTGTGACATTACAGTGGAACCGGTATTCTGTGACATTACCGGTATTCTGTGACGTTACAGTGGTTACCGGTATTCTGTGACGTTACAGTGGGTACCGGTATTCTGTGACGTTACAGTGGTTACCGGTATTCTGTGACGTTACAGTGGTTACCGGTATTCTGTGACATTACAGTGGTTACCGGTATTCTGTGACATTACCGGTATTCTGTGACGTTACCGGTATTCTGTGACATTACAGTGGTTACCAGTATTCTGTGACGTTACAGTGGTTACCGGTATTCTGTGACATTAGTGGTTACCGGTATTCTGTGACATTACCGGTATTCTGTGACGTTACAGTGGTTACCGGTATTCTGTGACATTACAGACATTACAGACTAAAACATAATTTTTATAATTTTTTCAATAAAGTATTCTTACCTCTATTTTTTTATCCTGAAAGTAAACTATGGGGTCAGAAGAGACAGTCATCCATGGTACTGATTAGAGGTCGACCAGATTGGTACTGATTAGAGGTCAAACCAGATTGGTACTGATTTAGAGGTCGACCAGATTGGTACTGATTTAGAGGTCGACCAGATTGGTACTGATTAGAGGTCGACCAGATTGGTACTGATTAGAGGTCGACCAGATTGGTACTGATTAGAGGTCGACCACATTGGTACTGATTAGAGGTCGACCAGATTGGTACTGACTAGAGGTCGACCAGATTGGTACTGATTAGAGGTCGACCAGATTGGTACTGACTAGAGGTCGACCAGATTGGTACTGACTAGAGGTCGACCAGATTGGTACTGACTAGAGGTCGACCAGATTGGTACTGACTAGAGGTCGACCAGATTGGTACTGACTAGAGGTCGACCAGATTGGTACTGACTAGAGGTCGACCAGATTGGTACTGATTAGAGGTCGACCAGATTGGTACTGATTAGAGGTCGACCAGATTGGTACTGATTAGAGGTCGACCAGATTGGTACTGATTAGAGGTCGACCAGATTGGTACTGACTAGAGGTCGACCAGATTGGTACTGACTAGAGGTCGACCAGATTGGTACTGACTAGAGGTCGACCAGATTGGTACTGACTAGAGGTCGACCAGATTGGTACTGACTAGAGGTCGACCAGATTGGTACTGATTAGAGGTCGACCAGATTGGTACTGATTAGAGGTCGACCAGATTGGTACTGATTAGAGGTCGACCAGATTGGTACTGATTAGAGGTCGACCAGATTGGTACTGACTAGAGGTCGACCAGATTGGTATTGACTAGAGGTCGACCAGATTGGTACTGACTAGAGGTCGACCAGATTGGTACTGATTAGAGGTCAAACCAGATTGGTACTGATTAGAGGTCGACCAGATTGGTACTGATTAGAGGTCGACCAGATTGGTACTGACTAGAGGTCGACCAGATTGGTACTGACTAGAGGTCGACCAGATTGGTACTGACTAGAGGTCAAACCAGATTGGTACTGATTAGAGGTCGACCAGATTGGTACTGATTAGAGGTCGACCAGATTGGTACTGATTAGAGGTCGACCAGATTGGTACTGATTAGAGGTCAAACCAGATTGGTACTGATTAGAGGTCAAACCAGATTGGTACTGATTAGAGGTCAAACCAGATTGGTACTGATTAGAGGTCGACCAGATTGGTACTGATTAGAGGTCAAACCAGATTGGTACTGATTAGAGGTCGACCAGATTGGTACTGATTAGAGGTCAAACCAGATTGGTACTGATTAGAGGTCGACCAGATTGGTACTGATTAGAGGTCAAACCAGATTGGTACTGATTAGAGGTCGACCAGATTGGTACTGATTAGAGGTCGACCAGATTGGTACTGATTAGAGGTCGACCAGATTGGTACTGACTAGAGGTCGACCAGATTGGTACTGATTAGAGGTCAAACCAGATTGGTACTGATTAGAGGTCGACCAGATTGGTACTGATTAGAGGTCGACCAGATTGGTACTGATTAGAGGTCGACCAGATTGGTACTGATTAGAGGTCGACCAGTTTGTTACTGATTAGAGGTCGACCAGTTTGTTACTGATTAGAGGTCAAACCAGATTGGTACTGATGCTTCACAGAGAATGTATTCTACAGAGGAAGTGAGTTTTAAAAAAAAATTGATTTATTGAATGAGTCTGATCTCGTGTTTTTATCGGTCTCTTCCCAGTTGTTTAAGAAGCCCCACCCTCCGAAGCGTGTACGTAGTAGGTCTAACGGGGAGATGGCGGGGGGCGTGCCCGTCTCTCTCTCCACGACCACTGACAAGATCTTCTTCCATCATCTGGACAACCTCAGACCCTCGCTAGCCCCCGTCAAAGGTAGGACAGGCATGCACTCTCACGCACACACACACACACACACACACACACACACACTCTCATACACACTCTCACACACACACACACTCTCACACACACATATATATATACAGACACACACACATATATATATATATATATATACAGAGACACACACACACACACTCTCTCACACACACTCTCTCATACACACACACACACACATATATATATATATATATATACACACACACACACATACACACAAAGCAGCTGGCAGAATAATGTTCTGTATCAGCTGGCAGAATAATGTGCTGTATCAGCTGGGCTGAGCAGCTTGGCACTAGAAAGGAGAGGTGCTTTTAGGCCCCATGATTGGTCCATGTGACCGCTTGAATGTTTTATTCATTGGGCAATGCAATGTGATTTGTGGATTCAAATAAAGTATTGAAGGAGAGGAGAGGGTTTCAGACAGATAGTGTGTACTGATTAGGTTTGGGAACAGTGTGTGGAACAGTGTGTGTGTGTGTGTGTGTGTGTGTGTGTGTGTGACGGTGTGTGTGTGACGGTGTGTGTGTGACGGTGTGTGTGTGTGTGTGTGACGGTGTGTGTGTGACGGTGTGTGTGTGACGGTGTGTGTGTGACGGTGTGTGTGTAACAGTGTGTGTGTGTGTGTGTGTTTCAGAGCTGAAGGAGCCAGTGGGCCAGATCGTGTGTACTGAGAAGGGCATTCTGGCTGTGGAGCAGAATAAAATCCTCCAACCTCCTGTCTGGAACAAGACCTTTGCCTGGGGTTACGCTGATCTCTCCTGCAGACTGGCCAACTATGAGTCCGACAAGGTAAGCACACACTCGCTGACCTCAGCTGCAGACTGGCCAACTATCTCTCTGACTAACAAGGTCAGTCTGCGTTCTCTGGGTCTCAGTGCGGACCAGTGCAGACGTGAGCGTGCATGTTAATCAAGACATGTTGCAGTCATGGAATTCATTCTACAACTCAATTCTATTTCTGTGGTGTTGTTTTGACAATGTCTATGGCTCTATCTCAGTTCGTCTTTCCTTGATTCCTCTCCTCCTCCTCAAAACCCATCGGCGAAGAAGGTCAGAGGAGAGTAATCTTTGACCTTCTCCTCCAATACAGTTGAGAAGGAGACGAGGAGACAAGGAGAGAATGCAAGGAATGGAGAAAATACTTAACCTTGACTACAGACTAAATCCTGTGGGGCAGCAGTGCCCCCTGGTGTTAAGGCAGCAGTGCCCCCTGGTGTTAAGGCAGCAGTGCCCCCTGGTGTTAAGGCAGCAGTGCCCCCTGGTGTTAAGGCAGCAGTGCCCTTCCCTAACCTCCTGCTCCCCTGACCAACCAATCCCCTCTCTCCTTCCCCCTGACTAACCAATCCCCTCTCTCCTTCCCCCTGACTGACCAATCCCCTCTCTCCTTCCCCCTGACTAACCACTCCCCTCTCTCCTTCCCCCTGACTAACCACTCCCCTCTCTCCTTCCCCCTGACTAACCACTCCCCTTTCTCCTTCCCCCTGACTAACCACTCCCCTTTCTCATTCCCCCTGACTAACCAATCCCCCCTCTCCTTCCCCCTGACTAACCAATCCCCTCTCTCTTCCCCCCTGACTGACCAATCCCCTCTCTCCTTCCCGCTGGCTAACCAATCCCCTCTCTCCTCCCCCCTGACTGACCAATCCCCTCTCTCCTTCCTGCTGGCTAACCAATCCCCTCTCTCCTCCCCCCTGACTGACCAATCCCCTCTCTCCTTCCCGCTGGCTAACCAATCCCCTCTCTCCTTCCCGCTGGCTAACCAATCCCATCTCTCCTTCCCGCTGGCTAACCAATCCCCTCTCTCCTCCCCCCTGACTGACCAATCCCCTCTCTCCTTCCCCCTGGCTAACCAATCCCCTCTCTCCTTCCCGCTGGCTAACCAATCCCCTCTCTCCTCCCCCCTGACTGACCAATCCCCTCTCTCCTTCCCGCTGGCTAACCAATCCCGTCTCTCCTCTCCCCTGACTGACCAATCCCCTCTCTCCTTCCCCCTGGTTAACCAATCCCCTCTCTCCTTCCCGCTGGCTAACCAATCCCCTCTCTCCTTCCCCCTGGTTAACCAATCCCCTCTCTCCTTCCCGCTGGCTAACCAATCCCCTCTCTCCTCCTCTAGGCGGTGGTGGTGTATGAGTGTCTGTCAGAGTGGGGTCAGATCCTGTGTGCCATCTGCCCCAACCCCAAGCTGGTCATCACCGGGGGAACCAGCACTGCCATCTGTGTCTGGGAGACGGGCACATCCAAGGAGAGGGCCAAGACCCTCACACTCAAACAGGTAACCAGACTCTCTAGTCACTCAAACAGGTAACCAGACTCTCTAGTCACTCAAACAGGTAACCAGACTCTCAAATAGGTAACCAGACTCTCTAGTCACTCAAACAGGTAACCAGACTCTCTAGTCACTCAAACAGGTAACCAGACTCTCTAGTCACTCAAACAGGTAACCAGACTCTCTAGTCACTCAAACAGGTAACCAGACTCTCTAGTCACTCAAACAGGTAACCAGACTCTCTAGTCACTCAAACAGGTAACCAGTCTCTCTAGACACTCAAACAGGTAACCAGACTCTCTAGTCACTCAAACAGGTAACCAGACTCTCTAGTCACTCAAACAGGTAACCAGACTCTCAGGTAACCAGACTCTCTAGACACTCAAACAGGTAACCAGACTCTCAGGTAACCAGACTCTCTAGACACTCAAACAGGTAACCAGACTCTCAGGTAACCAGACTCTCTAGACACTCAAACAGGTAACCAGACTCTCAGGTAACCAGACTCTCTAGTCACTCAAACAGGTAACCAGACTCTCTAGTCACTCAAACAGGTAACCAGACTCTCTAGACACTCAAACAGGTAACCAGACTCTCTAGTCACTCAAACAGGTAACCAGTCTCTCTAGACACTCAAACAGGTAACCAGACTCTCTAGACACTCAAACAGGTAACCAGACTCTCAGGTAACCAGACTCTCAGGTAACCAGACTCTCTAGACACTCAAACAGGTAACCAGACTCTCAGGTAACCAGACTCTCTAGACACTCAAACAGGTAACCAGACTCTCAGGTAACCAGACTCTCTAGACACTCAAACAGGTAACCAGACTCTCTAGACACTCAAACAGGTAACCAGACTCTCAGGTAACCAGACTCTGTAGACACTCAAAAGGGTAACCAGATTCTCTAGTCACTCAAATAGGTAACCAGACTCTCAGGTAACCAGACTCTCTAGACACTCAAACAGGTAACCAGACTCTCAGGTAACCAGACTCTCTAGACACTCAAACAGGTAACCAGACTCTCAGGTAACCAGACTCTCAGGTAACCAGACTCTCTAGTCACTCAAATAGGTAACCAGACTCTCAGGTAACCAGACTCTCTAGACACTCAAACAGAGTGTCAGCCTCCTACTGGCACTCCAACACAACTTATAGCAGCATCTGGTCTCCCATCCAGGGACTGACCAGGACCAACCCTGCTTAGCTAACTTTTTCTTCATCAACCTACACACAATGCCTCATAATGACAAAGCAAAAACTGTTTTTTAGACATTTTCACAAATGTATAAAAAATTTAAACAGATACCTTATTTACATAAGTATTCAGACCCTTTGCTATGAGACACAAAATTGAGCACAGATGCATCCTGTTTCCATTGATCACCCTTGAGATGTTTCTACAACTTGATTGGAGTCTACCTGTGGTAAATTCAATTGATTGGACATGATTTTGGAAAGGCACACACCTCTCTATATTAGGTCCCACAGTTGACAGTGCATGTCAGAGCAAAAACCAAGCCATGCGGTTGAAGGAATTCTCCGTAGAGCTCCAAGACAGGATTGTGTCGAGGCACAGATCTGGGGAAGGGTACCAAAACATTTCCTCAGCATTGAAGGTCCCCAAAGAACACAGCGACCTCCATCTCTGCAGCACTCCACCAATCAGGCCTTTATGGTAGAGTGGCCAGATGGAAGCCACTCCTCAGTAAAAGGAACATGAGAGCCCGCTTGGAGTTTGCCAAAAGGCACCTAAAGGACTCTCAGATCATGAGACACAAGATTCTCTGGTCTGATGAAACCAAGATTAAACTCTTTTGCCTGAATGCCAAGCGTCATGTCTGTAGGAAACCTAGCACCATCCCTACGGTGAAGCATGGTGGTGGCAGCATCATGCTGTGGGAATGTTTTTCAGCGGCAGGGACTGAGAGACTAGTTAGGATCGAGGGGAAAGATGAACAGAGCAAAGTACAGAGAGATCCTTGATGAAAACCTGCTCCAGAGCGCTCAGAACCTCAGCCTGAGGCTAAGGTTCACCTTCCAACAGGACAACGACCCTAAGCACACAGCCAAGACAACGCAGGAGTGGCTTCTGGACAGGTCTCTGAATGTCATTGAGTGGCCCAGCCAGAGCCCGGACTTGAACCTGATCGAACATCTCTGGAGAGACCTGAAAGTAGCTGTGCAGCGACGCTCCCCATCCAACCTGACAGAGCTTGAGAGGATCTGCAGAGAAGAATGGGAGAAACTCCCCAAAATACAGGCGTGCCAAGCTTGTAGCGTCACATCCAAGAAGACTCGAGGCTGTAATCGCTCTAATCGCTGTCAATGATGCTTTAACACAATACTGAGTAAAGGGTCTGAATACTTTTGTAAATGTCATGTTTTTTTGTTTGTTTTGTATACATTTGCAAACATTTCAATATAAAGCTGTAACGTAACAAAATGTGGAAAAAGTCCAGAGGTCCGAATGCAGTGTAAAATCCAATTACTCCCCAACAAACACACAGACACCATTGGATAGTATCTCTGCCACTCTTTAACTTGTGTGTAATGCGTGTCTGTGCCTGTATGTAACATGTCAGTAACCCGTGTTTTAACATGTGTGTATGTCCCTCCCCTCTCCTCTCCCCTGCCAGGCGTTGCTGGGCCATACAGACACAGTAACCTGTCTGACAGCCTCGTCAGCGTATCACATCCTGGTGTCTGGTTCTAGAGACAGGACCTGCATCATCTGGGACCTCAACAAACTGTCTTTCGTCACACAGCTTAGAGGACACAGGGCCCCAGTCTCCGCCCTTTGCATCAACGAACTCACGGTGGGTGGTGTATACACACTCAGGGTGATGTTTGTTTCCCCCAAACCTATGGATGTTACAAGGGTGATTCAGAAATTAAGAGAGATATTTCATTCTAGTTAAGGATACTATAGTTATCACGTTTCACATTGGATTTGTTATTAACTACAACAATGTTGTTGTTGTTTTATTCTAGTGCCCCTCTGGTTGTTAGCTAGCTAGTTCTGGTCCAACTCTAGTTCTGGTCCAACTCTAGTTCTGGTCCAACTCTAGTTCTGGTCCAACTTTAAACCAACTCTAGTTCTGGTCCATCTCTAGTTCTGGTCCAACTTTAAACTAACTCTAGTTCTGGTCCATCTCTAGTTCTGGTCCAACTCTAGTTCTGGTCCAACTCTAGTTCTGGTCCAACTATAAGCCAACTCTAGTTCTGGTCCAACTATAAAGCATCTCTAGTTCTGGTGCAACTATAAACCAAATCTAGTTCTGGTCCAACTTTAAACCATCTCTAGTTCTGGTCCAACTATAAACCAACTCTAGCTCTGGTCCAACTTTAAACCAACTCTAGTTCTGGTCCATCTCTAGTTCTGGTCCAACTTTAAACCAACTCTAGTTCTGGTCCAACTTTAAACCAACTCTAGCTCTGGTCCAACTTTAAACCAACTCTAGTTCTGGTCCATCTCTAGCTCTGGTCCAACTTTAAACCAACTCTAGTTCTGGTCCATCTCTAGCTCTGGACCAACTTTAAACCAACTCTAGTTCTGGTCCAACTCTAGTTCTGGTCCAACTTTAAACCAACTCAAGTTCTGGTCCAACTTTAAACCAACTCTAGTTCTGGTCCAACTTTAAACCATCTCTAGCTCTGGTCCAACTTTAAACCATCTCTAGTTCTGGTCCAACTATAAACCATCTCTAGCTCTGGTCCAACTTTAAACCATCTCTAGCTCTGCCATTAGTGTGTTTGGACCATGATAGTTTGTTGGTGATGTGGACACCAAGGAACTTGAAACTCTCGACCCAGGACAGTCGTCCAAGCGGTGATGCAGCCAGTCAAGTTGATCTCGATGTTCGCAGCTGTAGAACGTTTTTTGAGGAGCCGAGGGCTCCTGTGGGGGAGAGGCACTGCCGTGCCATTTTCACGACTGCCCTGTGCGGATTATGTTAAGTCCTTAGTAATGGGGGACACCAAGGAACTTTAACCTTTCGACCCACTTCACAACAGCCCTTTTGATGTGGATGACGGCGTACTCTCCCGTCTTTCTCCTGTAGTCCACAATCAACTCAACTTACTGATGTTGAGGGAGAGGTTGTTGTCCTGGCACCACACTGCCAGGTCTCTGACCTCCTCCCTGTTGGCTGACTCATCACGGTCAAAGATTAGTTCTATCACCGTTGTCTTGATGATGGTGTTGGAGTCGTGTGTGGCCATGCAGTCGTGGATGAACAGGGAGTACAGGAGGGGACTACACACCCCTGAGGGGCGGAGGTGTTGTTGTCTACCCCCACCGCCTGGGGCCAGCCCGTCAGGAAGTCCAGGATCCAGTTGCAGAGGGAGGGGTTCAGTCCCAGGGTCCTTAGCTTGGTGATGAGCTTGGAGGGCACTATGGTTTTGAACGCTGAGCTGTAGACTATGACCAGCATTCTCACAGTCATTTTCCCTCTCGTCCAGGTGAGAGGGCAGTGTGAAGTGCAATTGAGATTGCATCATCTGTGGAATTGTTGGGGCGGTATGTGAATGAGAGTGGGTTTAGGGTTTCTGGGATGATGGTGTTGATGTGTGTGTCGTGACCAGCCTTTCAAAGCATTTCAATATTAAAGATGTGAGTGCCACAGGGAGATGTCGTCATTTAGGCAGATTACCTTGGAGCTTTTGGGAACAGGGACAATGGTGGTCAGCTTGAAACATGTTGGGATTACAGACTGGGGCAAGGAGAGATTAAACATGTCAGTGAAGACACTTGTCAGCTGGTCCGTGCACGCTTTGAGAACTCACCCTGGTATTCCGTCTGGCCCGTCGGCCTTGAGATTGTTAACCGGTTTAAACGTTTTGCTCGCGTCGGCCCAGGAGCGCTAGATCACACGGTCATCTGGAAACACAAGGGGCTTTTACGCAAAGGCACAGTGTTATTTTCTGACTTGCCTTGTTGAATAAGGTGAAATAAATCAAATAAAATAAAAACAAATATTCATACAATCGAGCATAAAAAAGCTTGTAGCTCATTTGGGAGTTATGCGTCCATAGGCAGCTCACGGCTGGGTTTCCCTTTTGTAATCCGTTCTCGTCTGAAAGCCCTGCCACATACGAAAAGCATTGGAGCAGGTGTAATCGGATTCTAACTTCCTCCTATATTGTCCTTTTGCTTGTTTGATGTCTCGGAGGTTGTATCTTTCTGTTATGCGTCCGTGTACTGTTCCTGGTAAGCGGTAGCTTTAGCCCAGAAAGATACAACCTCTGAGACATCAAACAAGCAAAAAGACAATATAGGAGGAGGTTAGAATCCTATTACACCTGCTCCAATGCTTTTCGTAGTGCTTGTAATCCATGCTTTTTGGTGTGGATATACGTTCTTATAGTCACTGTGGGGACGACATCGTCTATGCACTTACTGATGAAGCCTGTGACTGCTGTGGTAAACTCCTCAGTGCTATCGGATGAATCCCCGGAACATATCCCAGTCTGTGCTAGATAAAACAGTCTTGTAGGCTTGTCTGTTTCATCGGACCACTTCCTGTTTGAGCTCATCACTGGTACTTCCTGTTTGAGCTTTTGTTTGTACGCAGGAGAATGGAGTCATGGTCAGATTTGCTGAAGGGAGGACGAGGGAAGGCCTTGTATGTGTTTCTGTTGTAGTCTGCGGTTCTAGTGCCCCTAGTGGCGTAGGAGGCGTGTTAGAAGAAGTGCGGTAGAACGGTTTCAAGTCTCCCCATGTTAAAGTCTCCGCCCACCAGAAACGCTGCCTCTGGGTGAGTGGTTTCTTGTATTGTTTATGGTCTGATACGGTTTGTGGAGTGTCAGAGTGATGTTGGCTTGTTGAAGGATGTGGACGAGGTTTGCAGATTACCATGAGGTTTTCATTATCACCTGAGCAACAGATCGAGATTTCCTTCACACTTGATTCAGTACAACAGTTGTTTATTTATGAAAAAACATACTGAATAGTTATGTAAATGTGATATTTAATTATTTATTTTTTTTAAACCTGTTTTCATTTCATCATTATAGGGTATTGTGTGTAGATTGATGAGGGGAGGGGAAACAATTTAATCAATTTTAAAATAAAGCCTGTAAACGTAAGTCAAGGGGTCTGAATACTTTCAGAAGGCTCGGTGTATTCAGCTGTACATTAGCTAAAACTTCAAACAAAGTGAACTTGATCACTTGATTATCTCTCTCTGTGTGTGTGTGTGTATATACAGGGAGACATAGTGTCTTCGGCGGGCACCTACATCCATGTGTGGAGCATCAACGGCAGTCCCATAGCCAGCGCCAACACCTTCACAGGCCGCTCACAGCAGATCCTCTGTTGCTGCGTGTCAGAGATGAACGAATGGGACACGCAGAACGTCATCGTCACCGGACACTCCGACGGCGTCGTCAGGGTAACCAACACTTCCTCCCTTCCTCTTCTCATCCTACTCTTACTCCTTCTTCTTTTTTTGGGGGGGGGGGGGGGGGGGGTTCAGATGAAGCCTAGTACTGGACAACAACAAAAAAAGCAAGGTCAATGAGGAATCTCCATTGAAAGTTATTTTTAGTCCAATTTTTAGGCTTATCTGAATCTGGGAAACCAGCCCTTAATATCTGTCACTCTTTGTATGTAGTGTATTTATGCTTCAAAATGAGTTTCCTCGTCAAAGACGTTAACGTTTTCTAATCTAATCTTCCTTCCTGTAGTTCTGGAGGATGGAGTTCCTACAAGTCCCAGAAACCCCTGCTCCAGAGCCCATCGAGCCCCCTGATGTAACTGACTGCTGTACAGAGGACAAGCTGGGTAGGTCTCCGTGTGTGTGTGTGTGTGTGTGTGTGTGTGTGAGTAAGTCTCTAATACTGGTGAGGTCATAATTTCATCACGAAGCAAAAAGACATCTGGATGTCTCCCCATTCACTATGAAGTCCACTGCAAAAGTAGTGCACTATGTAGGGAATAGGGTGCCATTTGGGATGCCGCTTCTGTGTCCTGTGAGTAATAAAGTAGTCTTTCTCTTCGTCTTCAGCAGAGGGACCCGAGAGCCAGAACGCTGACGACGACAGCAGCGAATCAGACGGAGACGAGCCCTGCCTCAGCACAGAGTCCAAACCCTCCCCTCTGCCCAACGCTGCAGCCGGGGGAGGAGCTGGATCGGTTGGGGGAGGATCAGGCAGCCAACCAGGCAGCACCGTCCACAGACCCAAAGGTTGGTTTACCAGTCAGCCAGCCAGCCAGCTAGTCAGCCAGCCAGTCAGCCAGCCAGTCAGCCAGCCAGTCAGCCAGCCAGCCAGTCAGCCAGCCAGCCAGCCAGTCATCCAGCCAGCCAGTCATCCAGCCAGCCAGTCAGTCATCCAGCCAGCCAGTCATCCAGCTAGCCAGCCAGCTAGTCAGTCAGCCAGTCAGCCAGCCAGTCATCCAGCCAGCCAGTCATCCAGCTAGTCAGCCAGCCAGTCATCCAGCCAGTCATCCAGCCAGCCAGTCATCCAGCCAGTAAGTCATCCAGCCAGCCAGTCATCCAGCTAGCCAGCCAGCTAGCTAGTCAGCCAGCCAGCCAGTCAGTCAGTCAGTTGACCTACCTATATGAAGGCAGTGTGACAATGTTCATCATTTGATGACTTCATTTGTTGAATAGGTAATTGGCTAAAACCTACTATATTCTAATATTTTTACCACCAACGTAGTGGGTCTCCATCTCTCCTGTTTTGATTCCTACATACCTGTAACAGACACTATCTGGTATAATCCTGTTTTGATTCCTACATACCTGTAATAGACACTATCTGGTATAATCCTGTTTTGATTCCTACATACCTGTAATAGACACTATCTGGTATAATCCTGTTTTGATTCCTACATACCTGTAATAGACACTATCTGGTATAATCCTGTTTTGATTCCTACATACCTGTAATAGACACTATCTGGTATAATCCTGTTTTGATTCCTACATACCTGTAATAGACACTATCTGGTATAATCCTGTTTTGATTCCTACATGCCTGTAACAGACACTATCTGGTATAATCCTGTTTTGATTCCTACATACCTGTAATAGACACTATCTGGTATAATCCTGTTTTGATTCCTACATACCTGTAATAGACACTATCTGGTATAATCCTGTTTTGATTCCTACATACCTGTAATAGACACTATCTGGTATAATCCTGTTTTGATTCCTACATACCTGTAATAGACACTATCTGGTATAATCCTGTTTTGATTCCTACATACCTGTAATAGACACTATCTGGTATAATCCTGTTTTGATTCCTACATACCTGTATTAGACACTATCTGGTATAATCCTGTTTTGATTCCTACATACCTGTAATAGACACTATCTGGTATAATCCTGTTTTGATTCCTACATACCTGTAATAGACACTATCTGGTATAATCCTGTTTTGATTCCTACATACCTGTAATAGACACTATCTGGTATAATCCTGTTTTGATTCCTACATACCTGTAATAGACACTATCTGGTATAATCCTGTTTTGATTCCTACATACCTGTAATAGACACTATCTGGTATAATCCTGTTTTGATTCCTACATGCCTGTAACAGACACTATCTGGTATAATCCTGTTTTGATTCCTACATACCTGTAATAGACACTATCTGGTATAATCCTGTTTTGATTCCTACATGCCTGTAACAGACACTATCTGGTATAATCCTGTTTTGATTCCTACATACCTGTAATAGACACTATCTGATATAATCCTGTTTTGATTCCTACATACCTGTAATAGACACTATCTGGTATAATCCTGTTTTGATTCCTACATGCCTGTAACAGACACTATCTGGTATAAAGGACCTTTCAAGAGTACAGACGACCACCCATCATTAATGGTCTGTAGATCCTGAGGGTCCCGGTGCCCTGGAGCTTTCAGCCAGTCAGTTAATCAGCCAGTCAGTTAATCAGTCAGTCAGTCAGTTAATCAGTCAGTCAGTCAGTTAATCAGTCAGTCAGTCAGTTAGTCAGTCAGTTAATCAGCCAGTCAGTTAATCAGCCAGTCAGTTAATCAGCCAGTCAGTTAATCAGTCGGTCAGTTAGTTAATCAGTCGGTCAGTTAGTTAATCAGGCGGTCAGTCAGTTAATCAGCCAGTCAGTTAATCAGCCAGTCAGTTAATCAGCCAGTCAGTTAATCAGCCAGTCAGTTAATCAGCCAGTCAGTTAGTTAATCAGTCGGTCAGTTAGTTAATCAGGCGGTCAGTCAGTTAATCAGTCAGTCGGTCAATCAGTTAATCAGTCAGTCGGTCAATCAGTTGGTCAGTTAGTTAATCAGTCGGTCAGTTAGTTAATCAGTCGGTCAATCAGTCAGTTAATCAGTCAGTCGGTCAATCAGTCGGTCAGTTAGTTAATCAGTCGGTCAATCAGTCAGTTAATCAGTCAGTCAGTTAATCAGTCGGTCAGTCAGTTAATCAGTCAGTTAGTTAATCAGTCGGTCAATCAGTCAGTTAATCAGTCAGTCGGTCAATCAGTCGGTCAGTTAGTTAATCAGTCGGTCAATCAGTCAGTTAATCAGTCAGTCAGTTAATCAGTCGGTCAGTCAGTTAATCAGTCAGTCAGTTAATCAGTCGGTCAGTTAATCAGTCAGTTAATCAGTCGGTCAGTCAGTTAATCAGTCAGCCAGTCAGTTAATCAGTCATTCAGTCAGTTAATCGGTCAGTCAGTTAATCAGTCGGTCAGTCAGTTAATCAGTCGGTCAGTCAGTTAATCAGTCGGTCAGTCAGTTAATCAGCCAGTCAGTTAATCAGTCAGTCAGTTAATTGGTCAGTCAGTCAGTTAATCGGTCAGTTAATCGGTCAGTCAGTCAGTTAATCGGTCAGTCAGTCAGTTAATCGGTCAGTCAGTCAGTTAATCGGTCAGTCAGTCAGTTAATCAGTCAGTCAGTTAATCAGTCAGTCAGTCAGTCATTTAATCGGTCTCTGTACTGTCCCATACAGAGGTAGAGCTTGTATGAGAATGTTAATCTTCATTCATTTTATATTTGATGACTTAAGTTCTATAGTTTATTAGCTAAACCTACCCTATTCTTACTACTTTGCAACCCAAAAATAAAATGTTTTTTTTCTGCAGTTCCTAGGGGTCCCGGTGCCCCCGGGGGTCGGCCAGGGGCCTCCTGGTCAGTGGACAGCGGGTCAGATGACTCCCGACGCTGGTCAGACACCCTCAGCCTGGACGAGAAGGACGGCTTTGTGTTCGTCAACTACTCCGAGGGACAGACGGGACAGACACCCCTCAAACCAGGGGTCCACCCTCACCCCCAGCTTCACCCTCCGCACCCCATAGCAGGCCATGGGGGGGTCCCCCAGCCCGTACACCCCACCACCATGGAGGCACGGCCCTATAACCAGCTCAGAGCAGGTACAGACCAAACCACAGTAATGCAGATCACCCAATAACACAGAGTTATGTATACTGCTGGGTGTGTTTTCCAGTTGGTCTGAGTTTGTGGGTGTTGCTGTGGGTGTTGCTGTGGGTGTTGCTGTGGGTGTTGCTGTGTGTGTGTGTGTGTGTGTGTGTGTGTGTCCTCTAGCTGGTGCATTGTTAAAGTGCTGCCACTAAACTCTGTGTGTGTGTGTGTAGGCTACAGATGGGAGCGACAGCTGGTGTTCCGTAGTAAACTGACCATGCACACTGCATTCAACCGGAAGGACAACGCTCACCCAGCCGAGATCACATCCCTCGCCATCTCCAAGTAGGTGGTCTGTCTGTCTGTCTGTCTGTGTGCGCCTCACTGCATTGAAATGTATATGTGACAGAGACATCATTCAGAAGACATTTTAGAGGTGGAGGTTGTATAGAGATATAGACAGTATTCAGAAGACACCCCTCTACTCTCTCTCCTTGCCTCCCCTTCTCTCTCTCTTTCCTACCTCTCTACTCTCTCTCATTGCCTCCCCTTCTCTCTCTCTCTTTCCTACCTCTCTACTCTCTCTCCTTGCCTCCCCGTCTCTCTCTCTCTTTCTCCCCCTCTCTACTCTCTCTCCTTGCCTCCCCTTCTCTCTCTCTTTCCTACCTCTCTACTCTCTCTCCTTGCCTCCCCGTCTCTCTCTCTCTTTCTCCCCCTCTCTACTCTCTCTCCTTGCCTCCCCTTCTCTCTCTCTTTCCTACCTCTCTACTCTCTCTCCTTGCCTCCCCTTCTCTCTCTCTCTTTCTCCCCCTCTCTACTCTCTCTCCTTGCCTCCCCTTCTCTCTCTCTTTCCTACCTCTCTACTCTCTCTCCTTGCCTCCCCTTCTCTCTCTCTCTTTCTCACCTCTCTACTCTCTCTCTCCTTGCCTCCCCTTCTCTCTCTCTTTCCTACCTCCCTTCTCTCTCTCTTTCCTACCTCTCTACTCTCTCTCCTTGCCTCCCCTTCTCTCTCTCTTTCTCACCTCTCTACTCTCTCTCTCCCTGCCTCCCCTTCTCTCTCCTCTCTGTGTGTGTTTGTCTCTCCCCCTCCCCCAGGGACCACAGTAAGATCCTGGTGGGTGATGGTCGTGGCAGAGTGTTCAGCTGGTCGGTGAGTGACCAGCCTGGTCGTTCTGCTGCTGACCACTGGGTGAAGGACGAGGTTGTGGACAGCTGTTCTGGCTGTACCGTACGCTTCTCCCTCACAGAGAGACGTCACCACTGCAGGAACTGTGGACAGCTCTTCTGTCAGAAGTAAGTCTCTGCGAGTCAGGGTTCGTGGCCCCCCAACAAAACAAAATTGGGTTAATGTAGAACGATTATTAACAATAATCATTGTCATCGTGTTTATTTGTTAAAGGGACAGATACAATTAAAACATTAACACATTTAATAACAGGTAGCCAATTAGGGTTACTTGCCTTAATCAAGGGCACATCGACAGAGATTTCGTCCTTGTCTCTCTCGGGTATTGGAACCAGCAACCTTTCGGTTACTGGTCCAACGCTCATACCGCAAGGTTACCTGTCGCCCCAATCGTTTGCAGCATCAGTCCTGTAGATGGTCGGAAAAGGCTGATGAAATGGTTAACGCCGAATTAACATGAAATGGTTAACCAACAATGAACCCTAAACATAACCTCAAGGAGTTTTACCAGGGACCAAGCACTGTGCACTAGTGTCTCTCTCTCTCTCTTCTCTCTCTGTCTGTCTCTGTCTCTCTCTGTCTCTCTCTCTTTCTCTGTCTCTCTCTCTGTCTCTCTCTGTCTCTGTCTCTCTCTTTCTTCTATCTCTCTCTTTCTTCTATCTCTCCCAGGTGTAGTCGTTTCCAGTCTGAGATCAAGCGTCTGAAGATCTCATCCCCGGTGAGGGTCTGTCAGAACTGTTACTATAACCTGCAGCACGAGCGCAGCGCTGAGGACGGATGCAGAAACTAACCAAGGTCCTCGGTCCCACGCCACTACAGCGGAAAGCCTATGCTGTGCCCGTTCTCTCTCTCGCACCCCCCCCCCCCACACACACACCTCCAAAAATACCCCACCTGTGCACCCCTCTACACACACCTGTCCAGTAACCACATGTAACGCACTGAATGACATAGACTAAAAGGGATCACCGATTTGAACTGTGGCGATTGTTTCCGTAACTGTGGTAGTTAGTTTAGTATGAAGAAGACTGGGGGGGAGGGGGGGGGGGGGGGGGTGGATGGATGGATGGATAGAAAAAGCCTATCAAATAGAGAGAGAAGAGTGTGAGGGGAGAGTTCGTTAAACAATCTAATTTCTCCCTTTCTTTCACAGTCACAAAATAAAACCGCTGACCCTCAGCTCTATCCTCCGTGTATCACCGTTAGATCTTAGAGACAAACAGGAAACTCCTTCAGTTCAAAACTTGTTTATATTGTAAATACTTAACATTGACCTTTTTAACGAGCAGGAGGGGGGGGGGGGGGGGGGGAGAGAGGAAAAACGTAGAAAATAATTATATTAATGGTTGTTGAGGACAAAAAAAAAAAGTGATTGTGACTAATCATTCCCGGCTTTAAAAACTAAAGGAATGTGTGTAATGTTAGTCTATAATGTCACGGAAGCCCAGAGGGAATGAGAATTGCCACGTTCCTAAATGGCACCCTATTCCCTACGTAGTGCACTACTTTTGACCATGAGTCCTATGAGAATAGGGTGCAAAGAGCAAGTCCACTATAGAGAATTAGGGACGCTATTTGGGATGTGGACGATGATAATGACGGGGGGGGGGGGGGGGGGGGGGGGGTAGGACTATGAATGTTATAATGATAGTAATAAGTGTTTGTGGGTTGACATTACAGTTTCTAGTTATGCAATGACTTCTTCATTTATTTTTACTATTTTCTTTTTATTACAATGTGTGAGTTTGATGTGTGAGTTGCCCACAGTGTCAAGCGACTGCCATTAAAGTGAGTTTGCGTCAATGTCTTTTTATTTTCTTCGCCAAATTGTTTCGATATATATATATATATATATATATATCACGCTGAGTAGTATGTATGATGAGCTAACCTTGTCTTGTCTTTTATCTACCATGCAGGCTTTAGTTTGGAACACGTACCCCCCCCCCCCCCCCCCCCCCCCCCCCCCCCCCCCTCTCCCCCCCTCCAAACAGTTTAGTTCCCAGATTATGTTATTGTTGTTGTTGTTTTTATCAAGACTGGAGAAAATATCATATCAAATCAAATGTTATTTGTTTATTTGTCACATGCGCCGAATACAACAGGTGTGGATCTTACCGTGAAATGCTTAATTACAACAGGTGTGGATCTTACCGTGAAATGCTTAATTACAACAGGTGTGGATCTTACCGTGAAATGCTTAATACAACAGGTGTGGATCTTACCGTGAAATGCTTAATACAACATGTGTAGATCTTACCGTGAAATGCTTAATTACAAGCCCTTTAACTAAACAATACAGTTGTAAGAAAAAAAAGAAGTGTCAAGTAAAATAATTGTTGAGTTAATTTTTTTTTTTTTTAAGTAACAAATAATTAAAGAGCAGCAGTAAAATAACAATAGCGGGGCTTTATACAGGAGGCACTGGGTCAATGTGGAGGCTTTATACAGGAGGCACTGGGTCAATGTGGAGGCTATATACAGGAGGTACTGGGTCAATGTGGAGGCTATATACAGGAGGTACTGGGTCAATGTGGAGGCTATATACAGGGGGTACCGGTACAGAGTCAATGTGCGGGGGGCACCGGTTAGTCGAGGTAATTGAGGTAATATGTACATGTAGGTAGAGTTATTAAAGTGACTATGTGTAGATAATAAACAGTTCGGTTTCTAGGCTTTCCTTCCCGTTACCATAGCAATATTTATTTGATACCTCCGTTGATCTGTGGTCTCCATAGGACATTACTAGTGTTTCACCTGCAGGTAAATCATCATGGGTTCATCATCTGAAATAGAATATAGAGAATATACACAATATATGTGTGATAGATTCATCTGTTTTGATCACATCTCATCTCATTACTGCATTGCTCTTGCTATGCTACTGTAGTTGCTGTGTTGTAGAGATAGTGTATAGCATTAGTGTACGGCGACCTCTGCTCCCCCCCCGTCTAGGTAAGGACCTGCTCTCCCCGTCTAGGTCAGGACCTCTGCTCTCCCCGTCTAGGTCAGGACCTCTGCTCTCCCCGTCTAGGTCAGGACCTCTGCTCCCCCCCGTCTAGGTCAGGACCTCTGCTCCCCCCCGTCTAGGTCAGGACCTCTGCTCCCCCCCCGTCTAGGTCAGGACCTCTGCTCTCCCCGTCTAGGTCAGGACCTCTGCTCTCCCCGTCTAGGTCAGGACCTCTGCTCCCCCCCGTCTAGGTCAGGACCTCTGCTCCCCCCGTCTAGGTCAGGACCTCTGCTCTCCCCGTCTAGGTCAGGACCTCTGTTCCCCCCGTTTAGGTCAGGACCTCTACTCTCCCCGTCTAGGTCAGGACCTCTGCTCCCCCCCGTCTAGGTCAGGACCTGCTCTCCCCGTCTAGGTCAGGACCTCTGCTCCCCCCCGTCTAGGTCAGGACCTCTGCTCTCCCCGTCTAGGTCAGGACCTCTGCTCTCCCCGTCTAGGTCAGGACCTCTGCTCCCCCCGTCTAGGTCAGGACCTCTGCTCTCCCCGTCTAGGTCAGGACCTCTGTTCCCCCCGTTTAGGTCAGGACCTCTACTCTCCCCGTCTAGGTCAGGACCTCTGCTCCCCCCCGTCTAGGTCAGGACCTGCTCTCCCCGTCTAGGTCAGGACCTCTGCTCTCCCCGTCTAGGTCAGGACCTCTGCTCTCCCCCCCGTCTAGGTCAGGACCTCTGCTCTCCCCGTCTAGGTCAGGACCTCTGCTCCTCCCGTCTAGGTCAGGACCTCTGCTCCCCCCGTTTAGGTCAGGACCTCTACTCTCCCCGTCTAGGTCAGGACCTCTGCTCCCCCCTTGTCTAGGTCAGGACCTCTGCTCCCCCCCGTCTAGGTCAGGACCTCTGCTCCTCCCGTCTAGGTCAGGACCTCTGCTCTCCCCGTCTAGGTCAGGACCTCTGCTCTCCCCGTCTAGGTCAGGACCTCTGCTCTCCCCGTCTAGGTCAGGACCTCTGCTCCCCCCGTCTAGGTCAGGACCTCTGCTCCCCCCCGTCTAGGTCAGGACCTCTGCTCCCCCCCGTCTAGGTCAGGACCTCTGCTCCCCCCCGTCTAGGTCAGGACCTCTGCTCCCCCCCGTCTAAGTGGATGAGAAAGAGTAGCATTACACTAATTTATACATTGATTCTAATATGTAGACCTATGGAATAGCTGCAGTAGAACTACAGATGAGACCCAGTAGTGTGTGTTAGTGAGAGATAATCTAAATTGTTCTAGGTGTTTTACATCTACTAAGATGAAAGCAAGTTAGGTTGTACAGTTGTATCTGGAACGTTTGGGGATACAAGGATCACCTCGAGATATATATATATATATATTTGACTGAGGACGATCTCTATAGTTGATTGCAGCATGAAATCCTCTGTCGGTCACAAGAAAAGCGATTTGCTCGTCACATTTCACTCTGAGATGTCGTTAGCTAGCTGCGTATGTTAGAAGTAGTTCTCGATGTATATGTGGGGACCGTGAAATGCGAACATAGTTTGTTTGTGGTCATGATTCGTCATGGATCTGCATCCCTCCTCGTTCATTCGTCGTGTTCTGTATGTTTGATGATGCTGTGGGCAACAGTGCATTGAAGTGCTGCTTTCTTTACTAGAAATCACTTTTTATTTTTTACACTTTATTTTTTATTTTTTGTATCTTTTTTTTTTTGGAGAGTCTCTTCTGACAGGTAAAACACTTTGAGCTGTTACACAAGTGCAGTCAATGAGTTGTTAATGATCGATTACAGTGTGACGACTCCCCACCCCCCACCCCCTTCCCTCCGTGTAATAATGCACTCTTATTACTATTGGTAAATCACTCTAGGTATGTACTGTATCATAACAGCCAGCTGATAACATGTCTGTTACTAAGCAACTTCAAAATAAACCAGATGGCTTATTATTGTTATTATTATTATTATTATTATTCATCTGAGTTCATTATTTCCACCTTCTCCGTGTACAAAAAAATAAAAATAATAACAAACAAAAAAGTTTAGAAAGGAATACAAATCATGATTTTTATCGAATGCAAATGTTATGTTGTCAGGCTATCATTTTTTTTTTTAAGAAAAGGCATTTCTTCTCCAGAGTGAAATGAACTGTATAAAGTATTTATGCAAATAATAACTTGAGTTTTTCATTTTTTTTTTTTTTTTTATGTCAGGAAGTTGTTACGTGTTGTGTGTGGATTAACACAACTGACTTTGTGTCCAGTTGCATTGAACATGTTTTATTACATTATTTTTGTTGTTTATTTTTTGTTTTGTTTTCGTGATTTTTTTTTTTTTTTTTTCAACGCATTGTCAGTCTTATGAGTTTGTTTTTAAGCCATTATTAACCCCCCCCCCCCCCCCCCCCCCCCCCCCCCCCCCCCCCGAAGCGATAGGTCGGTGTACAGTTACGATGGGAGTGCTGGAGATGTACCCCAACTCTGGGTGGCCTTTTTCTATTCTTTATGGGAAAAAAAAATAAAATAAGGACTGATCAAATTTAAATAATGTATTATTTTTGATGGTCTTGTATTAGACTGCATTACTACAGTATCTAGTGTGCAATCTGTGATGATAGCTGAATGTTCATTGTGTATATGTGTTCAGTACAACAATGAGAAGAACCGTAGAATAACCCCTACAGAAACTGTAACAATAATACAATAGATCTGGTACGTATAATTTCATTAAATACTTGCTGTTTACCACCAATTAGAGCTGTGTGTGTATGTGTGTTTTATTCGTAACGTATGTAAACCAATACTGCTGTTATGTTGATGTAACGGATGTGAACCGGCTAGCTTAGTTAACGGTGCGCGCTAAATAGCGTTTCAATCGGTGACGTCACTTTCTCTGAGACCTTTGCTCTGCAAGGGCCGTGGATTTTGTGGAGCGATGGGTGCTTCGTGGGTGGCTGTTGTTGATGTGGTTCGCGCCCGGGTATGGGGGCGAGGGACGGTCTAAAGTTATACTGTTACATTGACACACGTTGATCCCAGAGCCATATTTACTTCAGAATGTAATACCGAGTGGCGGTGCAGTCTAAGGCACTGCATCCTCAGTGCAAGAGGTGTCACTGCAGTCCCTGGTTTGAATCCAAGGCAGCGCACAATTGGCCCAGCGTCGCTAGTTAATTAAAAAAAATATATATATAGCACTGGTTTATCCTATATCCTGGTTTGGGGGAAGTAATTTAACCTAACCCCTCTGAATCAGGGGAGGGGGCTGCCTTAACATCCACGTCTTCGGCTCCCCAGGGAGCCTTGTTCAGGGGCAGAATGGGGATTCGATCTAGCAACTTTCCGGTTATTGGCCCAAAACTCCAACTACCAGTTCTAAGAGAACCGTTTTCATCCCAGGGATGAATTATTATCTGCAAAGGGTACTTTTTGTGTTTATCAGCAGAACATTTTGAGAAGAGTAGATTTCTTTGGCGTCAGGATTAATTTACACTTCGATAAATGAAAAGCATAATTTACATACACGGTTACTATAGGTCACGTGACGACAGGCTATCAACAGGAAAATACCTTCACAGAAAATGCAATAGTGCCAACAATGCAGTCCTGTCTTTGTATCACCATCTGCGCTGTTGTGTCGCCACTGCGGAGCGGAAGAAGCAGCGCTATTTCAAGCCAGTATTGAGGGGATTCGATTATCATGCTCGGGTTTACCCCAGTGATTGCATTCGTTTTGGAACGGAACTGCCTCCCGGGGGTGAGCCAGGTACCCAGGTCATAGGCCGTGGTGAAATTGGCTCAAAATAAAAATGAGGTAGCCAATTCTAGACTAAGCACGTGGAGTAATGAGTAGTTTTCACATGTTTTCACATGCAAAAGTGAATGCTTTAAAAAAAAAAGTAAAATAAAAATGCCTTCCCACTGAATGATTTTATGGAAAATATATGTTGTATAATTCTGGACGCACCATGCAGCTTTATTATTGACAACATGACCAAACGTCGCAGATTACTATTCGATTTTAAGAGGGCGCTTCTCCCTCACCACATTTGCCGGTTCACGGGACATAAAATCAGTTCACCCGCGGTTCAGGTTAATAGAGCTCCCTCGTTGAGTCAGTCAGAAAGAGACTTCGGAGATAGGCTGTTCGGATAGACCGGTCGTTCGGGATAGGCTGTTCGGATAGACCGGTCGTTCGGGATAGGCTGTTCGGATAGACCGGTCGTTCGGGATAGGCTGTTCGTTCACCGCAGCGCCACCGAACAACTGCGGCGATAAACAAATGCAACACATTCGGTTGAGAGAAGGTTCCTTCTTTTCTGTTAATGATCTGTCACAATATACATCAATATTGCAGAAACGGACGGTTATTTCAATAATAGCCGAAAATCCTCTTAACTTCTTGTTTTTATTCCAGGGTCGTTTTTAATGTGTTGAGTTAACTATAAGGAGAAAGACATGACTGAATTAAGGATGAGAGGAAGAGGAGCGGAACCCGACAGCGTTAGTGGAAACAAGGTAAGACACAGGACCAAGTGGAAATAGGTGTTTTGTCTCTTGTCGCGTGTTAAAGTTGTTGTACTTGGGGCTAGCGGGACAACGACGGACAACTTGACCTCATTCCTTGATAATTACCATAGCTTGCTAGTTTAACTAACATTGGCCAAATCATGGTCAATATTCAACATTAGCGAGCGAAATGGCTCATGTGAATGTTATATTGTCATATCTGCATTTATTTCAGAACTTCTTATTTTTTCCTGTAAAATTTCAATTTTTAGCAAATAGTGGTGTTAAGTCTGTTTCCCTGAAGACTTGCCTGACAGCCACACATTGCTATCTAACATGCTAGTATCGAGAGACTCAGCTCACACACACAAGTCACCGGGCGAAGGTGTCTTCTGTGAGGTTAAGATCCCCCGACGTTTCCTTATGAACATTTTACGGTACGGTATCATTTACTGTACGCTTTTGGAAGCATAAGGACCATATCTTTCATATCAGCGAGAAATGCATTTCAGGAATAAATAAAAATGTTACATTGACACACCTTGAAAAGGTCAAGGTTGGTTCATGGAAGACGAGGCAATTAACCAAATTATCTATCTAGCCTGTGGAAGCGTAACTCGGTGTAGTTTCGTAGGATGAGGCACCCATAGTTGTATGGATCTGTGCAAAACTGCTATAGTAAGTATTTTTTGGGGGTGGAGGGTGGTGGGTTACATCCCTCGACTCCTTTTGTGTCAACAGACATCCCCTAATAAAAAAAAACCCTGACTCATGGAGATTAAGTGTACAACTGGTAAATAGTCTCTGGAATTTCAGTCAGATGTCTAGCTAGAAGCCAGGTAATTAGTTATAACTAACTGGCTGGAAGGATGAAGCTAACGTTGTACAGAGCCTGACCTCAGCAGGAGTAGTTGACTGAAATTAAGCTAGCTATAATCAAAAAATGTGGGCTACTATAAGTTATCATAACAAAATAACGTTGCTTTACAGAGAGTAGTGAGACGGACAGTGGAGAGTCAGGCTGCAATGAAGGAGGTAAAGGAGACACACAGAGAGGCAGCATTGAAGCAAGCAGGGAGAGAGGTTCTACACACAGAGAGAGGCAGCATTGAAGCAAGCAGGGAGAGAGGTTCTACACACAGAGAGAGGAAGTATTGAAGCAAGCAGGGAGAAAGGTTCTACACAGAGAGAGGAAGCAGGGAGAGAGGTTCTACACACAGAGAGGAAGTATTGAAGCAAACAGGGAGAGAGGTTCTACACAGAGAGAGGAAGAATTGAAGCAAACAGGGAGAGAGGTTCTACACAGAGAGAGGAAGAATTGAAGCAAGCAGGGAGAGAGGTTCTACACAGAGAGAGGAAGCATTGAAGCAAGCAGGGAGAGAGGTTCTACACAGAGAGAGGAAGAATTGAAGCAAGCAGGGAGAGAGGTTCTACACAGAATTGAAGCAAGCAGGGAGAGAGGTTCTACACAGAGAGACGGAGCAATGAAGCAAGCAGGGAGAGAGGTTCTACACAGAGAGAGGAAGCATTGAAGCAAGCAGGGAGAGAGGCTAGTACAGTAGTACAGTGGTTCCCAAACTTGGGGTCCGGGACCCATGTGGGGTCCCCCAAAAATGTAAATAGTGTCCCATGAGAGAATCTTTAATCTTATCAAAAACAATGTTTCTCTTCAAATTGGTTTAGAATACAGCATTTTAGGACCTTCAACCTGAGGGCCTTTTACACTGTCAGAATTTACTTTCATGTCATTATGTGTTGGGGCAACCAGTGGGACCTAAAAAAAGTGTTATATAGTGATATATATATATATGTGTTCCGCCTTTATTTAACCAGGTAGGCTAGTTGAGAACAAGTTCTCATTTGCATCTGCGACCTGGCCAAGATAAAACAAAGCAGTTCGACACAAACAACAACACAGAGTTACACATGGAATAAACAAAACATACAGTCAATAATACAGTAGAACAAAATAAAACAAAAAGTCTATATACAGTGAGTGCAAATGAGGTAAGTTAAAGAAATAAATAGGCCATGGTGGCGAAGTAATTACAATATAGCAATTAAACACTGGAATGGTAGATCGGCAGAAGATGAATGTGCAGGTAGAGATACTGGGGTGCAAAGGAGCTAAATAAATAAATAAATACAGTATGGGGATGAGGTAAGTAGATAGATGGGCTGTTTACAGATGGGCTATGTACAGGTGCAGTGATCTGTGAGCTGCTCTGACAGCTGGTGATTAAAGTTAGTGAGGGAGATATGAGTCTCCAGCTTCAGTGATTTTTGCAGTTTGTTCCAGTCATTGGCAGCAGAGAACTGGAAGGAAAGACGACCAAATGAGGAATTGGCTTTGGGGGTGATCAGTGGGGCAAAAAAGTATTTAGTCAGCCACCAATTGTGCAAGTTCTCCCACTTAAAAAGATGAGAGAGGCCTGTAATTTCCATCATAGGTACACTTCAACTATGACAGACAAAATGAGAAAAAGAAATCCCGAAAATCACATTGTAGGATTTTTAATGAATTTATTTGCAAATTATGGTGTTATTGATTTGTCAGTTTCCCTATCTAATTCCCTACTTTTAACACTGACACAGTAAAACAAAACAACAGCTCTACAGACTTCACTGTCATGGTGCCCAGTCAGTCAGTACACAACACTATGCTCATCGTGTCTTACCAGGATCAGATGGTGACAGAGGTCCCAGCAGGGTCAGACAGCCAGGGAAGACCAGTCTACGGAGCTCAGATGAGTCTTGCAGTATATTAACAATTCCAGTGAAGTTCCTTCTTGACATCATCGGTAGGCTACAGTCTGGGATCTTGAAATAATGGTTATTTCAATTATTGAACCATTAATTTATATTCTCATATAATGTACAGCAAGATAATTATTTGTCATGCCTCATCTTATGAGGATCAGATGGTGACAGGGGTCTCAGCAGGGTCAGGCAGCCAGGGAAGACCAGTCTGTGACTGAGAGGAGGTGAATATTTGCAGATACAACAATTTATTATCTCTGTGCAGCAAACACTGGACAAGCCAGATGCTTCAAAGATTAAAACTATTTTAAGGGAGTCTGACAAACCTCCAAAGTTGATTTCTAAACTGTATCAAGGGTTGATAGAGACTTTTCCTGATGACACAAAACATGTCAAACACAAATGTGAGGAAGACCTGGGAGACACTATTGATGATGATGATGAATAGATACAGCTATGTTTGAATGCCCAGTCATGTTCATATCATCTCAGACATAAATGACTGCAGTTTGAATCATGTAGTAACCAAAAGAGTGTTCAAAATATATTTTTTATTTTAGATTCTTCAAAGTAGACACCCTTTCCCTTGATGACAGCTTTGCACACGATTGGCATTCTCTCAACCAGCTTCACCTGGACTAATTTTACAACAGTCTTGAAGGAGTTCCCACATATGCTGAGCACTTGTTGGCTGATTTTCTTTCACTCTGCGATCCATCTCATCCCAAACCATCTCAATTGGCTTGAGGTTGGGTGATTGTGGAGGCCAGGTCATCTGATGCAGTACTCCATCACTCTCCTTCTTGGTCAAATGGCCCTTACACAGCCTGGAGGTGTGTTTTGGGTCATTGTCCTGTTGAAAAACACATGATAGTCCCACTAAGCACAAACCAGATGGGATGTGTATCGCTGCATAAAGCTGTGGTAGCCATGCTGGTTAAGTGTGCCTTGAATTCTAAATAAATCACTGACATTGTCACCAGCAAAGCACCCCCACACCGCCTCCTCCATGCTTCATGGTGGGAACCACACAAGGACACGGTAGTTGGAACCAAAAATCTCAAATTTGGACTCATCAGAGCAAAGGACAGATTTCCACCGGTCTAATGTCCATTGCTCGTGTTTCTTGGCCCAAGCAAGTCTCTTCTTCTTATTGGTGTATTTTATTGGTGTTCTCTTTGCAGCCATTTGACCATGAAGGCCTGATTCACACAGTCTCCTCTGAACAGTTGATGTTGAGATGTGTCTGTTGATTGAACTTGAACTCTGTGAAGCATTTATTTGGGCTGCAATTTCTGAGGCTGGTAACTCTAATTAATTTATTATCCTCTGCAGCAGAGGTAACTCTGTATTCCTTACTTTTGGCGGTCCTCTGAGCCAGTTTCATCATCAGTGCTTGAAGAAACTTTCAAAGTTCTTGAAATGTTCTGTATTGACTGACCTTCATGCCTTAAAGTAATGATGGACTGTCGTTTCTCTTTGCTTACTTGAGCTGTTCTTGCCATAATATTGACTTGGCCTTTTACCAAATAGGGCTATCTACTCTATACCACCCCTACTCTGTTACAACACAACTGATTGGCTCAAACGAATTAAGAAAGAAATTCCACACATTTATGAAGCTGGTTGAGAGAATGCCAAGAGTGTGCAAAGCTGTCATCAAGGCCAAGGGTGGTTACGTTGAAGAATCTCAAATATAAAATACATTTTGATTTGTGTAACACTTTCAAAATATATATGTTTACTATGTGATTCCATTTGTTATTTCATAGTTTTGATGTCTTCACTATTATTCTTCAATGTAAAAAAATAAAGAAAAATCCTTGAATGAGTCGGTGTGTCCAAACTTTTGACTGGTACTGTACATGCATACATGTAACTGCCAAAATAATGGAAACACTTGAGTAAATGTGGGATAAAAAGTACTGTATATTGAAAGCAGGTGCTTCCACACAGGTGTAGTTCCTGAGTTAATTGCAATTAAAATCCCATCATGCTTAGGGGGTCATGTATAAAAATGCTGGTCCGGCCATTATTTTGGCTACCATGGCAACCCTAACCCCAACCACAGGGCATGAGCGGTTTGATGAGCATTAAAACAATGTAAACCATATGCCGTGGCCTGCTGGTTACAGTTCTCCCTCCCCCTCCACTGTGTTGTTTAAGACATGTCTATGGAGACTATGCATTGCTCAGGCCCTGCATTCAGACATTGATGCATGCAGACATTAATGCTGTCAAGCCAGTAGGTCTAAGATGAAGTTGCCCCCTACACGCTGATCCTAGGTTTTTCTATTCCTCACCACTAGGATTGACTGAGGGGAAGCAGATCCTAGATCTGTGCCTATGGGAAGACCTTCACCCCGGAGTGCAGCTAACACCGTGTTAAAACCAGATCCTAGATCTGTGCCTATGGGAAGACCTTCACCCCGGAGTGCAGCTAACACCGTGTCAAAACCAGATCCTAGATCTGTGCCTATGGGAAGACCTTCACCCCGGAGTGCAGCTAGCACCGTGTCAAAACCAGATCCTAGATCTGTGCCTATGGGAAGACCTTCACCCCGGAGTGCAGCTAACACCGTGTTAAAACCAGATCCTAGATCTGTGCCTATGGGAAGACCTTCACCCCGGAGTGCAGCTAACACCGTGTCAAAACCAGATCCTAGATCTGTGCCTATGGGAAGACCTTCACCCCGGAGTGCAGCTAACACCGTGTTAAAACCAGATCCTAGATCTGTGCCTATGGGAAGACCTTCACCCCGGAGTGCAGCTAACACCGTGTTAAAACCAGATCCTAGATCTGTGCCTATGGGAAGACCTTCACCCCGGAGTGCAGCTAACACCGTGTTAAAACCAGATCCTAGATCTGTGCCTATGGGAAGACCTTCACCCCGGAGTGCAGCTAACACCGTGTTAAAACCAGATCCTAGATCTGTGCCTATGGGAAGACCTTCACCCCGGAGTGCAGCTAACACCGTGTCAAAACCAGATCCTAGATCTGTGCCTATGGGAAGACCTTCACCCCGGAGTGCAGCTAGCACCGTGTCAAAACCAGATCCTAGATCTGTGCCTATGGGAAGACCTTCACCCCGGAGCGCAGCTAGCACCGTGTTAAAACTGACAGCATAAAACTAAAGTCTAAATCAGTAGCTGAATGTGATTAGGCTTCCAGACTATTATCATATTTGTTGATGCCCTTTTTGTAAATCATTTTCTCCTCTTTCATTCCAGAACCTAATAATCTACGGGACTGTGGTGTTGGTTTCTGTTCTGCTGAATGTTTTTCTGCCTACCTGGCAGTCAATAGGCTTGACCTTTTCTCTCTGGATATTTCCCCAATGGCACCCTATTCCCTATATAGTACACTACCTTTGACCAGAGTCCTATGGGCCCTGGTTGTAGTGCACTGCATAATGCAGTCATAGTCAGTGGTGGCTCGCGACAATCTGAAAGAATGTTTTCCTCAAGTCAGTTGAATGCGGCACTACTTCATAGAACCGTGGTTACGCGAGTAACCTTTTAAGTGTCTGGGACAAACGTAGCGGTAAAATTAGTTTTTTTTCTAGCGATGGATTTGGCTCTAGATTTCGCCTGGTTGGAGCTATTACCAATTATGACCCCGAAAGATCCGACTCTCTCAGGAACACGTGTATTCCGTTTCCACCTACAAAGCTGTGCACGGCCCGTTTTTAGTAGGGAGAGTGATTCATCTGCGTAGAACAACTGAGGGAAATCAATTGATTCTCCACTAACAATGTTAGACTTCAGTGCAGCTTTTGACATTGTCGATTATAGTCTGCTGCTCGAAAAATTGTCATGTCTTTACACCCCCTTCTATAATGTGGATAAAGAGTTACTTGTTTTAACAGAACACAGAGGGTGTTCTTTCATGGAAGCCTCTCAAATATAATCCAGTTAGAATCAGGAATTCCCCAGGGAAGCTGTTTAGGCCCCTTTACTTTTTTCATTCTTTACTATCGACATGCCACTTTGACTTTGAGAAAAGCCAGAGTGTCTATGTATGCGGATGACTCAACACTATACACTTAACAAAGAGTTGCAGTTAGTTTCAGAACGGGTGGCAAGGAATAAGTTCGCCCTAAATATTTCTAAAACTTAAAGCATCGTATTTGGAACAAAACACTCACTAAATCTTGTAATAAATAATGTGGAAATTGAGCAAGTTGAGATGACTAAACTGCTTGGAGTAACACTAGATTGTAAATTGTTATTGTCAAAACATATTGATGCAGTAGTAGCTAAGATGGGGAAAAGTCTGTCCATAATAAAGTGATGCTCTGCCTTAACATCACTATCAACAAGGCAGGTCCTTACAGGCCCTAGTTTCTACCTTCTTAACAGCACTATCAACAAGGCAGGTCCTACAGGCCCTAGTTTCTACCTTCTTAACAACACTATCAACAAGGCAGGTCCTACAGGCCCTAATTTCTACTTCCTTAACAGCACTATCAACAAGGCAGGTCCTACAGGCCCTATTTTCTACCTTCTTAACAACACTATCAACAAGGCAGGTCCTACAGGCCCTAGTTTTGTAACACTTGGACTACTGTTCAGTCGTGTGGTCAGGTGCCACAAAAAAGGACTTAGGAAAATTGCAATTGGCTCAGAACAGGGCAGCACAACTGGCCCTTGGATGTACACAGAGAGCTAACATTAATAATATGCATGTCAATCTCTCCTGGCTCAAAGTGGAGGAGAGATTGACTTCATCACTACTTGTATTTAAGAGAGGTATTGACATGTTGAATGCACCGAGATGTCTGTCTAAACTACTGGCACACAGCTCGGGACACCCCATATGCATACCCCACAAGACATGCTACCAGAGGTCTCTTCACAGTCCCCAAGTCCAGAACAGACTATGGGAGGTGCACAGTACTACATAGAGCCATGACTACATGGAACTCTATTCCACAGTACTACATAGAGCCATGACTACATGGAACTCTATTCCACAGTACTACATAGAGCCATGACTACATGGAACTCTATTCCACAGTACTACATAGAGCCATGACTACATGGAACTCTATTGCACAGTACTACATAGAGCCATGACTACATGGAACTCTATTCCACAGTACTACATAGAGCCATGACTACATGGAACTCTATTCCACATCAAGTAACTGACGCAAAAAGTAGAATCAGATTTTGAAAAACACCTTATGGAACAGTGGGGGGACTGTGACGCAACACAAACATTGGTGCACACACACACGATAACATGCGCACTATACATACACATGGATTTAGTACTGTAGATATGTGGTAGGGGTGGAGTAGGGGCCTGAGGGCACACAGTGTGTTGTGAAATCTGTGAATGTATTGTAATGGTATAAACTCTGAGACTATCACAGTGCAAGTGCATTTATACGGAGACTTGATTACACACAGGTGGATAGTATTTATCATCATTAGTCATTTAGGTCAACATTGGATCATTCAGAGATCCTCACTGAACTTCTGGAGAGAGGTTGCTGCACTGAAAGTAAAGGGGCTGAATAATTTTGCACGCCCAATTTTTCAGTTTTTGATTTGTTAAAAAAGTTTGAAATATCCAATAAATGTCGTTCCACTTCATGATTGTGTCCCACTTGTTGTTGATTCTTGATACAAATATAATATTGTTTGATCATCTCTGTTTTCCTGAACATAGACTACTTATTTCAGACAGAAATTAGCCATTACCTCCCTGATTTGACATTTATATTGAGATAATGGCAATAATGTCCGATTCTAAGGATTCATCAAATTATTGTAAATATTTTTTGGTGGAGTGGTGGCAATGAATATAGGGGAAACACTGACCTATATCTTAGGGCTATGCTATAGCCTGTATACTGTAATTGTACCATCCAGTTTTGTGTTTAAATAGGCTATTTTCTAGAGGGAAATTTATCCTAACGATTTGAGAATCTACACTAGTAGACCTATTTGAGTTGCAACAATCGAGTATTTAGCATCCTACTGTAGTGACATTGTTAAATCATTGTGTAACAACAATCTAGTAACCTAGTATTTGAGTCAACTGTAACCAACCATATTTTGCAGAGGTATCTCACAGCCTTTTGCCAGGCCGTCATTGTGAATAAGAATTTGTTCTTACTTGACTCACCTGGATTACAAAATACAAAATGCTAAATTACAACAACATTTTTTAACACTATGCCTATATTTGGGCACTTCCTCAGTAACAGAATGATTCTGAGACTCATTTTTCACTTTAAAATGTAAAACCATAAAACGCCGAACACAAACCTTTATTCTGTTACCAAACTTTGCATCTGCGCTGTTCAGGTAAATCGTTTTTTTAGTAACATTTTCAGTGGAAATTGTTAAAAGTAGTCCTTGTGCATAGTTGTGTGGTTTAACTTTGCAATCATTTGGTTTTTGTTTGACATTTTAAATGTCTGAGCATCATTCTGTTAATGTGGGATCAGGTCCTCCTCGCCCGTGTCGTTTTGGGATCGGGTCCCCCCCCCGTCCGTGTCGTTTTGGGATCAGGTCCTCCCCGTCCGTGTCGTTTTGGGATCAGGTCCTCCCCGCCCGTGTCGTTTTGGGATCGGGTCCATGTCGTTTTGGGATCGGGTCCTCCCCGCCCGTGTTGTTTTGGGATCGGGTCCGTGTCGTTTTGGGATCGGGTCCGTGTCGTTTTGGGATCGGGTCCGTGTCGTTTTGGGATCGGGTCCGTGTCGTTTTGGGATCAGGTCCTCCCCGCCCGTGTCGTTTTGGGATCAGGTCCTCCCCGCCCATGTCGTTTTGGGATCGGGTCCGTGTCGTTTTGGGATCGGGTCCGTGTCGTTTTGGGATCGGGTCCGTGTCGTTTTGGGATCGGGTCCTCCCCGCCCGTGTCGTTTTGGGATCGGGTCCGTGTTGTTTTGGGATCGGGTCCGTGTCGTTTTGGGATCGGGTCCGTGTCGTTTTGGGATCGGGTCCGTGTCGTTTTGGGATCGGGTCCTCCCCGCCCGTGTCGTTTTGGGATCGGGTCCGTGTTGTTTTGGGATCGGGTCCGTGTCGTTTTGGGATCGGGTCCGTGTCGTTTTGGGATCGGGTCCGTGTCGTTTTGGGATCGGGTCCGTGTCGTTTTGGGATCGGGTCCTCCCCGCCCGTGTCGTTTTGGGATCGGGTCCTCCCCGCCCGTGTCGTTTTGGGATCGGGTCCTCCCCGCCCGTGTCGTTTTGGGATCGGGTCCTCCCCGCCCGTGTCGTTTTGGGATCGGGTCCTCCCCGCCCGTGTCGTTTTGGGATCGGGTCCGTGTCGTTTTGGGATCGGGTCCGTGTCGTTTTGGGATCAGGTCCTCCCCGCCCTTGTCGTTTTGGGATCGGGTCCGTGTCGTTTTGGGATCGGGTCCGTGTCGTTTTGGGATCGGGTCCGTGTCGTTTTGGGATCGGGTTCGTGTCGTTTTGGGATCAGGCCCCCGTCCGCCCGTGCCGTCTTACTCATTATTATCTAAAAGGAAGTTTCAGACTGAACCAATAGCATCTCTCCTAATATACAGCTCTTTGTGCTAGGTGTCCCAGTCTGCAGGTTTTCCCTGGTTGTGTCTCCTCATCACTCAGCGCTACGCCCTAAATGACACAATTACGTACGTAATTGCACCCTGTGCCCTATATAGTGCACTACGTTTGACTAGAGTAGTGCACTATATAGGGCACAGGGTGCAATTACGGACGTACAAAGTGTCTTCTTCCTTCATTAAAGGTTGAGTAGGATTCTCCTCTTTCATGAAGGAAACCACGGACTCCTTGTCTGTCTGAGACCAGATACACACACACACACGTGCACACACACACACACACACACACATTGAACAAACACACTGAACACGGCAGTGACACAGCACAATGTCACAGCTTCTCAACCCAGCACACACGAACACTGATGCACACACACCACACACACAGTCCCCTCCTCAACCCAACTCGCTCCCAATTTACCCTGCTCATTAGGACTGGTGACTGAGCCTCTGACCTTTCGCTAATTTTAGAGTGCAATCTTTCGTCTCTCTCCTTATTTAGGGTGGTTTTAGTTGAGGGAAGCCATGGAGAGAATCCAACCAAATCATGAGAAACTAAAAGGAGAGAGGCCACCGTAGGCAGACCTGTCACTCAAGAGAAGACAGGCTATGTGCACACTGCCCACAAAATGAGGTTAGAAAATGAGCTGCACTTCCTAACCTCCTGCCAAATGTATGACCATATTAGAGACACACATTTCCCTCAGATTACACACACAGAGAGAGAGAGAGAGACTTAATACAGTTTGTCCCAATTGTTTACTCACTAAAACTGGACCATAAAGGCACAATGACCCAAAACTGTAACTCATTTAGAAGAACCAGACACCAAATCTGCAATACAACTGGCACATGTTGTTTCTTCACACTCCCATTGCAATTCTATAACAAACATTTGGACAAGCCACCTTCACAACTAAAATATATTGTGTACAAATGAAATGTGACACTGTTCGACAAGCTAAGCTCAATTTATCTCATCACAAGTGCAAACACTAATTGCGTAAATGTTCACTTTGCAATCAGACCATGTTGAAATATAAAACAACATTTTTTGTTGTTGTTGTTGCGTTTGTGTTCCCCTCTGAGTATACAAACAAATATACAGTGAAACAACAACATATTGGTCTCTGAAATAGCTTCTGATAGTAGTGTTTTGAATATGTCACATTAGTGTGATCTCGGTTGTCGCAAAATTAGATTTATTTGATGTTTGTGTGTTTCATTTGTATGCAGAGTTTAATTTTGAGGCGGGATTACATTATTATGATTGATGTGTTTTAATTTGATAAGATGTTTGGGGAAATTAATTAATTAGTACCTGAGATGGCGTTTCAGCAAACGTCTAACATTTGGGAAAAAGTCTATGGAATTTGAAATTATTTATACTTTTTGATACTTAATTATATTATTGCAATTCCATTTAATACTTAAGTATATTTTTAAAACATTTTACTGATTTTAAAAAAAGGTGTTATTATTATTTTATTATTTATTTATTTTACTGAGAGACTCACTTTTACTTGAGTAATTTTCTATTAAGGTATCTTTACTTTTACTCAAGTATGACTTTTGGGTACTTTTTCCTCCACTGGGTACACCAATCTAGTACCGGGTTGGCCACCCCTTTGCCATGAAGGGAGGCACCTGGTCAGCAACAATGTTCAGATACGCTGCGGCGTTCAATCGTTGCTCAGTTGGGACTTAACGTGTGCCAGAAAA
Source organism: Oncorhynchus mykiss (assembly GCF_013265735.2). NCBI lineage: Eukaryota > Metazoa > Chordata > Actinopteri > Salmoniformes > Salmonidae > Oncorhynchus > Oncorhynchus mykiss. Next base: position 80,760,239 of record NC_048575.1, on the reverse strand, counting down.
ACATTCCCCACACCTTTATACCAACGCCACCAGCCTGTACCGTTGACACCAGGCAGGATGGGGCCATGGACTCATGCTGCTTATGCTAAATCCTGACCCTGCCATCAGCATGATGCAACAGGAACTGGGATTTGTCAGACCAGGCGATGTTTTTCCACTCTTCAGTTGTCCAGTGTTGGTGATGGCGTCCCTGCTGGATCCGCTTCTTCTTGTTTTTAGTTGACTTCATGTTTATAAAATACTACAAAATAATGACACTGAATTCTAAGCACATCTTGTCTACCCTGGTCAGGTATTCTGCCAATGTGTACTTTTTTGTTTATGGCCAAAAACATTTAACTTTGCGTAGTTCTATCCAGTGTGTCATGTAATAATATTGTAGTTTTCTCGTGATTTGGTTGTGTCTAATGGTAATACTGTCCTTGGGCTCTGTGGAGTCTGTTTTCAAGTCAAATTTAATTTGTCAAATGCGCTGAATACAACCTTACTGTGAAATGCTTACTTACAAGCCCTTAACCAACAAGGCAGAAAATATTTGCTAAAATAATGTTATAAACCCAAGTAAAAAAAAAAAAATATGAATTTTAAAATATCACAAAATAACAATAATGAGGTTTATACAGTGGGTACCGGTACCTAGTCAATGTGCAGGGATAATGGAGGTAATATAGATAATGTGTGTGTATGTGTTTTGATCAGAGCTCCAGAATCAACTGGCTGAGAGGGGACCCTTCTCTAGGTGATGGCTTTGTTATGGAAGGTTTGGCAATCACTTCCTTTTAGGTGGTTGTAGGATTTAATGACTCCTTTCTGGATTTTGATCATGAGCTGATATTTTTCAAATTCTTCTCTATGTGCATTAACTGGTTTTTTTAAACGTTGTACATGGATGTTTTGGCGAGTCTTAGTTGAACCACAACCGAAGAGGGCAATGAGTTCTATAACTGATTCAAGTATTTTTTTGCCAGATCCTAATTGGGGATGTCTAATTTTATGTTCCTTTTGATGGCGTAGAAGGCCCTTCTTGCGGTGTGTGTGTCTCTTTCTCTCTCAGGTCGTTGTCAAAGGTGTTTATTCCACAGACTCGTGTGACATATTTTTCTTGGCGTGGAGGATTTTAGCTATCGTTGTTTTGAGAGACAATTTTATTTTCCTGTTTCTGTCTCTCTCTCACCCCCCCCCCCCCCACCCCCCCACCAGCTCTGAACTCTACCCTAGTGTACTACAGCTCTGAACTCTACCCTACTGTACTACAGCTCTGAGTCATGAGGTGCCCAGTGATGTAGAACTCCCTAACGAGCTAAAGGCCTTTTATCCTTGCTTCGAGGAATTCGACCCTGAGTCTTGCATGAAAGGCCCTGTTGTTCCGGATGACTGTGTTATCTCGCAGGTTAACTATGGGTGTAACGGTACACGTATTCGTACCAAACCGTTCGTTACAGGGACCTCGGTTCGGTCCACACTGTGAACCCGATTTTGAATACATAAAAATGTATATATATTTACTACGTAAAAACACTATAGGCTATGCCTCTTGAGTAAATTTGAGCTGTATTTTTTTTCCGGGCTCTTCCATTTTAAAATACATTCTGTACAGTCTTAGGGCGCATATCCGCGTCTATAAACCATTCTCATTGGTTGAAAATAGGGAGTTTGAGCACCTGGTGAGCCACGTTGCATCCATTCAAGCTGCCGGGTAGTACCAGCTCTATTTAAGCAAGCCAAAGACCAAGTTTTCAATGAATTGGTCAATGAACCCTGTGTTGCTCGTACTTAAGGGACAGCCCATCACGTTACCCTGGAGAAACGCCCCACCCCCCCTTTATGAGAGTCACAAGTGAGCATCTGACACTGAAGGAGATATGGTGCATCCGTAACCAAGTGGGAATTTCCCACATACGACTGGGGAAAAATACACTTGAATGCCCCCCCCCCCCCCCCCCCCCCCCCCCCAAACTGGTAATTACTAGTAACACTTCTCTCATTTGGTGGCCTTTGATAGCCTCTTATAACAGCATTTTCGTCAGTTAAATGCAACCACAAAACATTTTATCTATAAAGTCCAGAATCCTCCAACCCGAATTTCTGGAAAACCAGAGAATTTTATTGAAAGTTCCGAATTTTGCAACCCTAACTGTATCTCCTTCAAATACCTCATTATTATCTATCCTGATGCCTAGTCACTTTACCCTGTCTTCATGCACAGTGGGGCAAAAAAGTATTTAGTCAGCCACCAATTGTGCAAGTTCTCCCACTTAAAAAGATGAGAGAGGCCTGTAATTTTCAACATAGGTACACTTCAACTATGACAGACAAAATTAGGAAAAAAATCCATAAAATCACATTGTAGGATTTTTTATTAATTTATTTGCAAATTATGGTGGGAAATAAGTATTTGGTCACCTACAAACAAGCAAGATTTCTGTCTCTCACAGACCTGTAACTTCTTCTTTAAGAGGCTCCTCTGTCCTCCACTCGTTACCTGTATTAATGGCACCTGTTTGAACTTGTTATCAGTATAAAAGACACCTGTCCACAACCTCAAACAGTCACACTCCAAACTCCACTATGGCCAAGACCAAAGAGCTGTCAAAGGACAACAGAAACAAAATTGTAGACCTGCACCGGGCTGGGAAGACTGAATCTGCAATAGGTAAGCAGCTTGGTTTGAAGAAATCAACTGTGGGAGGGGAATTCCAGCTCGGGATCTCAGGCCTCTTTCTAGAGCTCTTTGGTATTTTATTAGGATCCCCATTAGCTGTTGCAAAAACAGCAGCTACTCTTCCTGGGGTCCACACAAAACAGGAAACATGATATATAATACAGAACATTAATAGACATGAACAGCTCAAGGCCATAACTACATCGATTAAAAAATGTAAAAGATGCACGTAGCCACATGTCAATACATACACAGAAACTATCTAGTTCAGATTGGGGAGAGGCGTTGTGCCGCGAGGCGTTGTGCCGCGAGGCGATGTGCCGCGAGGCGATGTGCCGCGAGGCGATGTGCCGCGAGGCGTTGTGCCGCGAGGCGTTGTGCCGCGAGGCGTTGTGCCGCGAGGCGATGTGCCGCGAGGCGATGTGCCGCGAGGCGTTGTGCCGCGAGGCGATGTGCCGCGAGGCGTTGTGCCGCGAGGCGATGTGCCGCGAGGCGATGTGCCGCGAGGCGATGTGCCGCGAGGCGATGTGCCGCGAGGCGATGTGCCGCGAGGCGATGTGCCGCGAGGCGTTGTGCCGCGAGGTGTTGCTTTATCTGTTTTTTGAAACCAGGTTTGTTGTTTATTTGAGCAATATGAGTTGGAAGGAAGTTCCATACACTAAGGCTCCATATAATACTGTACACTTTCTTGAATTTGTTCTGGATTTGGGGACTGTGAAAAGACCCCTGGTGGCATGTCTGGTGGGATAAGTGTGTGTTTGTGTCAGAGCGGTGTGTAAGTTGACTATGCAAACTATTTGGGATTTTCTACACGTTTTCTACACGTTTCTTGTAAAAAGTGATGCAATCACTCTCCTCAACTCTTAGCCAAGAGACACTGACATGCATAGTATTTATATAAAGCCCTCTGATTACAATGAAGAGCAAGATGTTCTGCTCTGTTCTGGACCAGCTGCAGCTTAACTAGGTCTTTCCTTGCAGCACTGGACCACACGACTGGACAATAATCAAAGATAAGACAGAACTAGAGCCTGCAGAACTTGCTTTGGTGGTCAAAATCTCTTTATTACGGACAGACCTCTCCCCATCTTTACAACCATTGAATCTATATGTTTTGACCATGACAGTTTACAATCTAAGGCAAGTAATTTAGTCTTCTCAACTTGTTCAACGGCCACACCATTCATTACCAGATTCAGCTGAGGTCTAGAACTTAAGGAATGATTTGCACCAAATACAATGTTCTTTGTTTTTAGAGATGTTCAGGACCAGTTTATTAATGGCCAACCATTCCAAAACAGACTGCAACACTTTAAGAGTTTCAGTGACTTCATCAGCTGTGGTTGCTGATGTGTAGCTGGTTGAATCATCAGCATACATGGACACATGCCTATTTGAATGCATTAACAACAGGGATCTAGACGGCCACAAACCCGGGACAATCTGCGGTACCAGCCACAATGGCTAACAGTGTCGCGGGCTACGTTCAAGCCCTCAAACCCCGCTAGCTTGATAGGCAGCTAGCTAGCAGCTAGACTAGCTGCTACACCAAATAGCTCCTCTGACCCGGCCTTGGTCGGCAGGATCACTGGACAGAGAATAGCAGTCCCAGAAACTGATGCAGACTGTTAGCGGGATCCAAAGTAAGAAGTTAGCTAGCTGCTAAGAACTTTACAATACACTTTCAAAACAACAAACTTTCCAAAACAACAAACCGAGCTTTCCCTCGTTCCGCGTTCAACAGGAAGTTAACTTCTTTGGGACTGGGGGGCAGTATTGAGTAGCTTGGATAAAAAGGTGCCCAGAGTAAACTGTCTGCTACTCAGCCATAAAAGCTAGAATATGCAATAATTTGTAGATTTTGATAGAAAACACTCTGAAGTTTCTACAACTGTTTGAATGATATCTGTGAGTATAACAGAACTCATATGGCAGGCAAAAACCTGAGGAAAAAAAATCCAACCAGGAAGTGAGAAATCTGAGGTTTGTAGTTTTTCAAGATATTGCCTATACAGTGTTTATGGGGTCATATTGCACTTCCTACGGCTTCCACTACATGCCAACAGTCTTTAGAACCTTGTTTGACGCTTCTACTGTGAAGGAGGGGGGAATGAGAGCTGAATGAGTCAGGGCTCTCTCAAGTGAGAGCGACCTGCGTTCCATTGCATTTCTACAGACAAAGGAATTCTCCGGTTGAAACATTATTGAAGATTTATGATAAAAACATCCTAAAGATTGATTCTATACTTCGTTTGACATGTTTCTACGAACTGTAATATTACTTTTCGTCTGAACTTTCGCCTGGACTTGCTCGCGCCTCCGTGAGTTTGGATTGTGTACTAAACGCGCAAACAAAAATGAGGTATTTGGACATAAATTATGGACATTATCGAACAAAATAAATATTTATTGTGGAACTGGGATTCCTGGGAGTGCATTCTGATGAAGATCATCAAAGGTAAGTGAATATTTATAATGCTATTTCTGACTTCTGTTGACACCACAACATGGCGGATATCTCTATGGCTTGTTTTTGTGTCTGAGCGCCGTTCTCAGATTATTGCATGGTGTGCTTTTTCCGGAAAGTTTTTTTGAAATCTGACACAGTGGTTCCATTAAGGAGTAGTGGATCTAAAATCCCATGCATAACACTTGTATCTTTTAGCAATGTTTATTATGAGTATTTCTGTAAATTGATGTGGCTCTCTGCAAAATCACCGGATGTTTTGGAACTACTGAAAATAACGCACCAATGTAAACTGAGATTTTTGCATATAAATATGAACTTTATCGAACAAAACATACATGTATTGTGTAACATGAAGTCCTATGAGTGTCATCTGATGAAGATCATCAAAGGTTAGTGATTAATTTGATCTCTCTGCTTTTTGTGATTCCTCTCTTTGGCTGGAAAAATGGCTGTGTTTTTCTGTGACAAGGCGGTGACCTAACATAATCGTTTGGTCTGTTTTCGCAGTAAAGCCTTTTTGAAATCGGACACTGTGGCTGCATTTACAACAAGTTTATCTTTTAAATGGTGTAAAATACTTGTATGTTTGAGGAATTTTAATTATGGGATTTCTGTTGTTTTTGAATTTGGTGCCATGCAATTTCACTGGCTGCTGTTGAGGTGGGACGCTACCGTCCCACATATCCCAGAGAAGTTAAGAGTTCATATAAGGAAAACAGTCAATTTAAATAAAAAATATTAGGCCCTAATCTATGGATTTCAAATGACTGGGCAGGGGTGCAACCATGGGTGGGCCTGGTAGAGCATAGGCCAACCCACTGGGGAGCCAGGCCCAGCCAATCAGAATGAGGGCTTTATTACAGACAAAATTACTTATCCGTTTCATCAGCTGTCTGGGCGACTGGTCTCAGACGATCCAGCAGGTGAAGAAGCCAGATGTGGTTGTGAGGCCAGTTGAACGTACTGCCAAATTCTCTAAAACAACGTTGGAGGTGGCTTATGGTAGAGAAATTAACATTTTAAATTCTCTGGCAACAGCTCTAGTGGACATTCCTGCAGTCAGCGTGCCAATTGCACGCTCCCTCAACTTGAGACATCTGTGGCATTGTGTTGTGGGACAAAACTGGACGTTTTAGTGGCCTTTTATTGTCCCCAGCACAAGGCGCACCTGTGTAAAGATAATGCTTCTTGATAATCCATCCATCTGACAGGTGTGGCATATCTTGGCAAAAGAGAAATGCTCATTAACAGAGATGTTTTTTTTTTTTAAATGTGCGCAAAATTGGAAATAAATACACTTTTTGTGCCTATGGAAATGGGATCGTTTTACATGTTGCGTCTTTATATTTTGGTTCAGTATAGTATCATTGTTTGGTTTTCTTTGTGCTGACACACTAGTATTCTAGTCCAACGCTCTCCATCTCGTGTGTGTGTGTGTGTGTTAGGAGGCAGCTGGAGAGGACAGATTGGGTCTGGCTGGAGGAGAGGGAGATGGAGACCGAGAGTCTAACGCAGGCACTCCAGAAGTTCCTCCCTCCACAATAGACAACACTCCACAGTTCCTCAACAAGGCTGTGGAGGGCCTCAACCCCAGGTAACACACACACAAATACACACACACTTCAGTGTCTCAACAGGAAGTTGAGGCGGGAATGTGCGTTAAAACCCCCCTAAGGTCGATGACCACGCCCCCCCCCCCCCCCCCGGAAATCTAATTAGCATAATAAAACAATCCCCGAGCAATAAATAATGTGGGGGGGGGAGTTTCTGCATTGGATGAGTCTCAATCCTCCGCTCTGTCGATTATTCTGCATCTGGAGAAAGGTGGCCGAGCTAAAGTGGTGTTTGTCAGACCATGTGATATCCAGAAAATCAGTCTTCTCACGTCTGAACTGTTGGCCTACAAACGACTATGACCCCTCTATGGAAAGATGAGACTCTCACAAACACGATGGTGTTCTCCGTCTTGGTCTACGACTCCCACAAGCGTCTTGGCCAGAACTTGTCCGTGTCGACCAATTAGGGTTTCCAGTCTCTCAAAAAGAATGTGGTGAACGATGTTGTCAGAAGCGGCACTAAGGTCTAGGAGCACGAGGGCAGATGCAGAGCCTCGGTCTGACGCCATTAAAAGGTCATTTACTACCTTTTACCAGCGCAGTCTCAGTAATATGATGGGGTCTGAAACCAGACTGAAGTGTTTCGTATAGGTTATTTGTCTTCAGGAAGGCAGTGAGTTGCTACACAACAGGGAGATTCGACATAGGCCAATTTTAATACCTTTAAAAAATATAAATATTCAGAGTCAAGCTTTGGCTTTACAAGAGGCTTTATTACTGCAACATTAAGTGAGTTTGGTACACATCCTGAGGACAGGGAGCTGTAAATTATGTTCAACATAGGAGGGTCAAACACAGGAAGTAGCTCTTTCGGTAGTTTAGTATGAATAGGGTCCAGTATGCAGCTTGAAGGTTTAGAGGCCATGTTTATTTTCATCAATGTGTCAAGAGATATAGTACTTAAAAAAAACTTGTGTCCTCGTTGATCTGAGATCCTGGTAGTTCTGTGCAGACTCAGGACAACTGAGCTTTGGAGGAATACGCAGATTTAAAGAGGAGTCCGTAATTTGCTTTCTAATGATCATGATCTTTTCCTCAAAGAAGTTCATGAATTTATTACTGCTGAAGTGAAAGCCATCCTCTCTTGGGGGAATGCTGCGTTTTAGTTAGCTTTGCGACAGTATCAAAAGTACATTTTGGATTGTTCTTATTCTCCTCAATTAGGCTGGAAAAATAGGCTAATCGAGCTTAAAAGTGATGGCTCTTCGATATTGCACGCTACAGTCTTTCCAAGCCGGTCGGAAGACTTTAGGTTTGGTGGAGCGCCATTTCCGTTCCAATTTTCTAGAAGCGTGCTTCAGAGCTCGGGTATTTTCTGTATAGCAAGGAGCTAATTTCTTGTGACAAATGTTTTTGAGGTTTTTAAGGGTGCAACTGCATCTCGGGTATTACTCAAGGTTAAACGTAGATCCTTGGTTAGGTGGTTAACGTATGTTTGTAATGCGACATCCTTGGGTAGGTGGAGGGAGTCTAGAAGGGCATCTAGGAATCTTTGGGTGTCCGAGAATTTATAGCTCAACATTTTGATCATCCTTGGTTGGGGTCTGAGCAGATACATTTTTTTGCCGGTTGCGTATGTAATAAAATGGTGGTCCGATAGTCCAGGATTATGAAGAAAAGCATTTAAATTCACAATATTTATTCCACAGGACAAAACTAGGTCCGGAGTATGACTGTGGCAATGCATAGGTCCGAAGACATGTTGGACAAAACCCACTGAGTCGATGATGGCTCCGAAAGGTCTTTTAGACTGGGTCTGTGGACTTTTCCATGTGAATATTGAAGTCACCAAATATTTGAATATTATCTGCCATGACTACAAGGTCCAATAGGAGCTCAGTGAGGAACGCTGTATATGTCCCAGAAGGCCTGTAAAAAGTAGCTATAAAAAGGCTGCATAGATTTCATGACTAGAAGCTCAAAAGACGAAAACGTATTGATGTATCTGTGTGTGTTGATGTGTCACTGTGTGTTGATGTGTATCTGTGTGTGTTGATGTGTATCTGTGTGTGTGTGTGTGTGTTGATGTGTATCTGTCTGTGTTGTGTTTCCAGATGGAAGAACTGGTGGATCCGAGGGGTTCTGTCTCTGGCCATGATTTCAGGATTCTTTATGGTCATCTACCTGGGACCCATCATGCTCATATTAGTGGTACGAGGCTTTATAACACCATGCTCATATTAGTGGTACGAGGCTTCATAACAACACCATGCTCATATTAGTGGTACGAGGCTTCATAACATCATGTTCATATTAGTGGTACGAGGCTTCATCACATCATGTTCATATTAGTGGTACGAGGCTTCATCACATCATGTTCATATTAGTGGTACGAGGCCATAACATCATGTTCATATTAGTGGTACAAGGCTTCATCACATCATGTTCATATTAGTGGTACGAGGCTTCATCACATCATGTTCATATTAGTGGTACGAGGCTCTTTTTTTTTGTTGATGACCAGTGGTAACTCCCCCTGGGTGGGTAGGTGGTAACCAGTGGTAACTCCCCCTGGGTGGGTAGGTGGTAACTCCCCCTGGGTGGGTAGGTGGTAACTCCCCCTGGGTGGGTAGGTGGTAACTCGTGGTAACTCTTCCTGGGTGGGTAGGTGGTAACTCCCCCTGGGTGGGTAGGTGGTAACTCCCCCTGGGTGGGTAGGTGGTAACTCCCCCTGGGTGGGTAGGTGGTAACCAGGTGTAACTCTTCCTGGGTAGATAGGTGGTAACCAGTGGTAACTATTCCTGGGTAGGTAGGTGGTAACTCCCCCTGGGTGGGTAGGTGGTAACTCGTGGTAACTCCCCCTGGGTGGGTAGGTGGTAACTCCCCCTGAGTGGGTAGGTGGTAACTAGTGGTAACTCCCCCTGGGTGGGTAGGTGGTAACTCCCCCTGGGTGGGTAGGTGGTAACTAGTGGTAACTCCCCCTGGGTGGGTAGGTGGTAACTCCCCCTGGGTGGGTAGGTGGTAACTCCCCCTGGGTGGGTAGGTGGTAACTCCCCCTGGGTGGGTAGGTGGTAACCAGGTGTAACTCTTCCTGGGTAGGTAGGTGGTAACTAGTGGTAACTCCCCCTGGGTGGGTAGGTGGTAACTCCCCCTGGGTGGGTAGGTGGTAACTCGTGGTAACTCCCCCTGGGTGGGTAGGTGGTAACTCCCCCTGAGTGGGTAGGTGGTAACTCCCCCTGGGTGGGTAGGTGGTAACTCGTGGTAACTCCCCCTGGGTGGGTAGGTGGTAACTCCCCCTGGGTGGGTAGGTGGTAACTCCCCCTGGGTGGGTAGGTGGTAACTCGTGGTAACTCCCCCTGGGTGGGTAGGTGGTTACTCCCCCTGAGTGGGTAGGTGGTAACTAGTGGTAACTCCCCCTGGGTGGGTAGGTGGTAACTCCCCCTGGGTGGGTAGGTGGTAACCAGTGGTAACTCTTCCTGGGTGGGTAGGTGGTAACCAGGGGTAACTTCTCCTGGGTGGGTAGGTGGTAACCAGGGGTAACTTCTCCTGGGTGGGTAGGTGGTAACCAGGTGTAACTCTTCTTGGGTGGGTAGGTGGTAACCAGGTGTAACTCTTCCTGGGTGGGTAGGTGGTAAATCTTCCTGGGTAGGTAGGTGGTAACCAGGTGTAACTCTTCTTGGGTGGGTAGGTGGTAACCAGGGGTAACTCTTCCTGGGTAGGTAGGTGGTAACCAGGGGTAACTCTTCCTGGGTGGGTAGGTGGTAACCAGGGGTAACTCTTCCTGGGTGGGTAGGTGGTAACCAGTGGTAACTCTTCCTGGGTGGGTAGGTGGTAAATCTTCTTGGGTGGGTAGGTGGTAACCAGGTGTAACTCTTCCTGGGTGGGTAGGTGGTAACCAGGTGTAACTCTTCCTGGGTGGGTAGGTGGTAACCAGGTGTAACTCTTCCTGGGTGGGTAGGTGGTAAATCTTCCTGGGTAGGTAGGTGGTAATCAGGGGTAACTCTTCTTGGGTGGGTAGTTGGTAACCAGGGGTAACTCTTTCTGGGTAGGTAGGTGGTAACCAGGGGTAACTCTTCCTGGGTGGGTAGGTGGTAACCAGGGGTAACTCTTCCTGGGTGGGTAGGTGGTAACCAGTGGTAACTCTTCCTGGGTGGGTAGGTGGTAACCAGGGGTAACTCTTCCTGGGTGGGTAGGTGGTAACCAAGGGTAACTCCATGTGATTCTCTCTCCTTGGTAGGTGATGACCATCCAGATCAAGTGTTTTCAGGAGATCATAGATATCGGCTACAGAGTCTACCATTCCTACGAGCTTCCCTGGTTCAGGACACTCAGCTGGTGAGGACATTGTATCTACACTGAAGAAAAATATAAATGCAACATACAACAATTTCAAAGATTTTACTGAGTTACAGTTCATTTAAGGAAATCAGTCCAATTGAAACAAATTCATTAGGCCCTAATCTATGGATTTCACATGACTGGGAATACAGATATGTATCTTTTGGTCACAGATACCTTTAAAAAGGTAGGGGCGTGGATCTGATAACCAGTCAGTATCTGGTGTGACCATTTGCCTCATTCAGCGTGACACATCTCCTTCACATAGAGTTGATCAGGCTGTTGACTGTGGCCTGTGGAATATTGTTCCACTCCTCTTCAATGGTTGTGCGAAGTTGCTGGATATTGGCGGAAACTGGAACATGCTGTTGTACACGTTTATCCAGAGCATCCCGAACATGCTCAATGGGTGACATGTCTGGTGAGTATTCAGGAAGAACGGGGACATTTGAGTTTTCCAGGAATTGTGTACAGATCCTTTGCAACATGGGGCTGTGCATTATCATGCTGAAACGTGAGGTGATGGCGGCGGATGAATGGCACAACAACAACGGGCCTCAGGATCTCATCACGGTATCTCCGTGCATTCAAATTGACATTGATTTAAATGCAATTGTGTTCGTTGTCCGTAGCTTATGCCACCATGGGGCACTCTATTCACAACGTTAACATCAGCAAACCGTTCGCCCACACGATGCCATACACACTGTCTGCCATCTGGCCGGTACAGTTGAAACCGGGAATCATCCGTGAAGAGCACACGACTACAGCGTACCAGTGACCAACATTCAGTTCTCTGGCAACAGCTCTGGTGGACATTCCTGCAGTCAGCACGCCAATCGCACGCTCCCTCAACTTGGGACATCCGTGGCATTGTGTTGTGTGACAAAACTATACATTTTAGAGTGACCTTTTATTGTCTCCAGCACAAGGTGCACCTGTGTAATGATCATGCTGTTTAATCAGCTTATTGATATGTTACACCTGTCAGGTGGATGACTTATCTTGACAAAGGAGAAATACTCACTAACAGGGATGTAAACAAATTTGTGTGCAAAATTTGAGAAAAATAAGCTTTTTGTGCGTATGGAACATTTCTGGGATATTTTATTTCAGCTCATGAAACATGAGACCAACACTTTACTTGTTGCCTTTATATTGTTGTTCAGTGTATCTCGATCTCTCCTGTAACACACAGCCTTTAAAGGAGTTTAAAATGTCTGAAGGTTACATTTATTAGGTCTCTTTTTCCCCCCTCTATTTCACCCTCTCTCTTTCTGGTTCCCTACAGTCCCTACCCTCTCTCTCTTTCTGGTTCCCTACGGTCCCTACCCTCTCTCTCTTTCTGGTTCCCTACGGTCCCTACCCTCTCTCTCTTTCTGGTTCCCTACGGTCCCTACCCTCTCTCTCTTTCTGGTTCCCTACGGTCCCTACCCTCTCTCTCTTTCTGGTTCCCTACCCTCTCTCTCTTTCTGGTTCCCTACCCTCTCTCTCTTTCTGGTTCCCTACCCTCTCTCTCTTTCTGGTTCCCTACCCTCTCTCTCTTTGTTATGTTTCCCAATATTCTCTCTCTTTCCCTACGGTCTCTCTCTCTCCCTCACGTCCCTCTCTTTCCCTCACGTCCCTCTCTCTCCCTCACGTCCCTCTCTCTCCCTCACGTCCCTCTCTCTCCCTCACGTCCCTCTCTCTCCCTCACGTCCCTCTCTCTCCCTCACGTCCCTCTCTTTCCCTACGGTCTCTCTCTCTCCCTCACGTCCCTCTCTCTCCCTCACGTCCCTCTCTCTCCCTATGGTCTCTCTCTCTCCCTCACGTCTCTCTCCCTCACGTCCCTCTCTCTGCTCTGTCTAAAATGCTGCCTAGTGTTACTCTGCAGGTAATAGTATGAATATGGAGTGGCCCTCTCCCCATGTAATAGTGTGAATATGGAGTGGCCCTCTCCCCATGTAATAGTGTGAATATGGAGTGGCCCTCTCCCCATGTAATAGTGTGAATATGGAGTGGCCCTCTCCCCATGTAATAGTGTGAATATGGAGTGGCCCTCTCCCCATGTAATAGTGTGAATATGGAGTGGCCGTCTCCCCATGTAATAGTGTGAATATGGAGTGGCCCTCTCCCCATGTAATAGTGTGAATATGGAGTGGCCCTCTCCCCATGTAATAGTGTGAATATGGAGTGGCCCTCTCCCCATGTAATAGTGTGAATATGGAGTGGCCCTCTCCCCATGTAATAGTGTGATTATGGAGTGGCCCTCTCCCCATGTAATAGTGTGATTATGGAGTGGCCCTCTCCCCATGTAATAGTGTGAATATGGAGTGGCCCTCTCCCCATGTAATAGTGTGAATATGGAGTGGCCCTCTCCCCATGTAATAGTGTGAATATGGAGTGGCCCTCTCCCCATGTAATAGTGTGAATATGGAGTGGCCCTCTCCCCATGTAATAGTGTGAATATGGAGTGGCCCTCTCCCCATGTAATAGTGTGAATATGGAGTGGCCCTCTCCCCATGTAATAGTGTGAATATGGAGTGGCCCTCTCCCCATGTAATAGTGTGATTATGGAGTGGCCCTCTCCCCATGTAATAGTGTGAATATGGAGTGGCCCTCTCCCCATGTAATAGTGTGAATATGGAGTGGCCCTCTCCCCATGTAATAGTGTGAATATGGAGTGGCCCTCTCCCCATGTAATAGTGTGAATATGGAGTGGCCCTCTCCCCATGTAATAGTGTGAATATGGAGTGGCCCTCTCCCCATGTAATAGTGTGAATATGGAGTGGCCCTCTCCCCATGTAATAGTGTGAATATGGAGTGGCCCTCTCCCCATGTAATAGTGTGATTATGGAGTGGCCCTCTCCCCATGTAATAGTGTGATTATGGAGTGGCCCTCTCCCCATGTAATAGTGTGAATATGGAGTGGCCCTCTCCCCATGTAATAGTGTGAATATGGAGTGGCCCTCTCCCCATGTAATAGTGTGAATATGGAGTGGCCCTCTCCCCATGTAATAGTGTGAATATGGAGTGGCCCTCTCCCCATGTAATAGTGTGATTATGGAGTGGCCCTCTCCCCATGTAATAGTGTGAATATGGAGTGGCCCTCTCCCCATGTAATAGTGTGATTATGGAGTGGCCCTCTCCCCATGTAATAGTGTGATTATGGAGTGGCCCTCTCCCCATGTAATAGTGTGAATATGGAGTGGCCCTCTCCCCATGTAATAGTGTGAATATGGAGTGGCCCTCTCCCCATGTAATAGTGTGAATATGGAGTGGCCCTCTCCCCATGTAATAGTGTGAATATGGAGTGGCCCTCTCCCCATGTAATAGTGTGATTATGGAGTGGCCCTCTCCCCATGTAATAGTGTGATTATGGAGTGGCCGTCTCTCCATGTAATAGTGTGAATATGGAGTGGCCCTCTCCCCATGTAATAGTGTGAATATGGAGTGGCCCTCTCCCCATGTAATAGTGTGAATATGGAGTGGCCCTCTCCCCATGTAATAGTGTGAATATGGAGTGGCCCTCTCCCCATGTAATAGTGTGAATATGGAGTGGCCGTCTCTCCATGTAATAGTGTGAATATGGAGTGGCCCTCTCCCCATGTAATAGTGTGATTATGGAGTGGCCCTCTCCCCATGTAATAGTGTGAATATGGAGTGGCCCTCTCCCCATGTAATAGTGTGAATATGGAGTGGCCCTCTCCCCATGTAATAGTGTGAATATGGAGTGGCCCTCTCCCCATGTAATAGTGTGAATATGGAGTGGCCCTCTCCCCATGTAATAGTGTGAATATGGAGTGGCCCTCTCCCCATGTAATAGTGTGAATATGGAGTGGCCGTCTCTCCATGTAATAGTGTGAATATGGAGTGGCCCTCTCCCCATGTAATAGTGTGAATATGGAGTGGCCGTTTCTCCATGTAATAGTGTGAATATGGAGTGGCCCTCTCCCCATGTAATAGTGTGAATATGGAGTGGCCGTCTCTCCATGTAATAGTGTGAATATGGAGTGGCCGTCTCTCCATGTAATAGTGTGAATATGGAGTGGCCCTCTCCCCATGTAATAGTGTGAATATGGAGTGGCCGTCTCTCCATGTAATAGTGTGAATATGGAGTGGCCGTCTCTCCATGTAATAGTGTGAATATGGAGTGGCCCTCTCCCCATGTAATAGTGTGAATATGGAGTGGCCCTCTCCCCATGTAATAGTGTGAATATGGAGTGGCCCTCTCCCCATGTAATAGTGTGAATATGGAGTGGCCCTCTCCCCATGTAATAGTGTGAATATGGAGTGGCCCTCTCCCCATGTAATAGTGTGAATATGGAGTGGCCCTCTCCCCATGTAATAGTGTGAATATGGAGTGGCCGTCTCTCCATGTAATAGTGTGAATATGGAGTGGCCCTCTCCCCATGTAATAGTGTGAATATGGAGTGGCCGTCTCTCCATGTAATAGTGTGAATATGGAGTGGCCCTCTCCCCATGTAATAGTGTGAATATGGAGTGGCCCTCTCCCCATGTAATAGTGTGAATATGGAGTGGCCCTCTCCCCATGTAATAGTGTGAATATGGAGTGGCCCTCTCCCCATGTAATATTGTGAATATGGAGTGGCCCTCTCCCCATGTAATAGTGTGAATATGGAGTGGCCCTCTCCCCATGTAATAGTGTGAATATGGAGTGGCCCTCTCCCCATGTAATAGTGTGAATATGGAGTGGCCCTCTCCCCATGTAATAGTGTGAATATGGAGTGGCCCTCTCCCCATGTAATAGTGTGAATATGGAGTGGCCCTCTCTCCATGTAATAGTGTGAATATGGAGTAGCCGTCTCTCCATGTAATAGTGTGAATATGGAGTGGCCCTCTCCCCATGTAATAGTGTGAATATGGAGTGGCCCTCTCCCCATGTAATAGTGTGAATATGGAGTGGCCCTCTCCCCATGTAATAGTGTGAATATGGAGTGGCCCTCTCCCCATGTAATAGTGTGAATATGGAGTGGCCCTCTCCCCATGTAATAGTGTGAATATGGAGTGGCCGTCTCTCCATGTAATAGTGTGAATATGGAGTGGCCGTCTCTCCATGTAATAGTGTGAATATGGAGTGGCCCTCTCCCCATGTAATAGTGTGAATATGGAGTGGCCCTCTCCCCATGTAATAGTGTGAATATGGAGTGGCCCTCTCCCTATGTAATAGTGTGAATATGGAGTGGCCCTCTCCCCATGTAATAGTGTGAATATGGAGTGGCCCTCTCCCCATGTAATAGTGTGAATATGGAGTGGCCCTCTCCGCATGTAATAGTGTGAATATGGAGTGGCCCTCTCCCCATGTAATAGTGTGAATATGGAGTGGCCCTCTCCCCATGTAATAGTGTGAATATGGAGTGGCCCTCTCCCCATGTAATAGTGTGATTATGGAGTGGCCCTCTCCCCATGTAATAGTGTGAATATGGAGTGGCCCTCTCCCCATGTAATAGTGTGAATATGGAGTGGCCCTCTCCGCATGTAATAGTGTGAATATGGAGTGGCCCTCTCCCCATGTAATAGTGTGAATATGGAGTGGCCCTCTCCCCATGTAATAGTGTGATTATGGAGTGGCCCTCTCCCCATGTAATAGTGTGATTATGGAGTGGCCCTCTCCCCATGTAATAGTGTGATTATGGAGTGGCCCTCTCCCCATGTAATAGTGTGATTATGGAGTGGCCCTCTCCCCATGTAATAGTGTGAATATGGAGTGGCCCTCTCCCCATGTAATAGTGTGAATATGGAGTGGCCCTCTCCCCATGTAATAGTGTGAATATGGAGTGGCCCTCTCCCCATGTAATAGTGTGAATATGGAGTGGCCCTCTCCCCATGTAATAGTGTGAATATGGAGTGGCCCTCTCCCCATGTAATAGTGTGAATATGGAGTGGCCCTCTCCCCATGTAATAGTGTGATTATGGAGTGGCCCTCTCCCCATGTAATAGTGTGATTATGGAGTGGCCCTCTCCCCATGTAATAGTGTGATTATGGAGTGGCCCTCTCCCTTGGTAATAGTGTGATTATGGAGTGGCCGTCTCTCCATGTAATAGTGTGATTATGGAGTGGCCCTCTCCCCATGTAATAGTGTGAATATGGAGTGGCCCTCTCCCCATGTAATAGTGTGATTATGGAGTGGCCGTCTCTCCATGTAATAGTGTGATTATGGAGTGGCCCTCTCCCCATGTAATAGTGTGATTATGGAGTGGCCCTCTCCCCATGTAATCGTGTGAATATGGAGTGGCCCTCTCCCCATGTAATAGTGTGAATATGGAGTGGCCCTCTCCCCATGTAATAGTGTCAATATGGAGTGGCCCTCTCCCCATGTAATAGTGTGAATATGGAGTGGCCCTCTCCCCATGTAATAGTGTGAATATGGAGTGGCCCTCTCCCCATGTAATATTGTGAATATGGAGTGGCCCTCTCCCCATGTAATAGTGTGAATATGGAGTGGCCCTCTCCCCATGTAATAGTGTGATTATGGAGTGGCCCTCTCCCCATGTAATAGTGTGATTATGGAGTGGCCCTCTCCCCATGTAATAGTGTGATTATGGAGTGGCCCTCTCCCCATGTAATAGTGTGAATATGGAGTGGCCCTCTCCCCATGTAATAGTGTGATTATGGAGTGGCCCTCTCCCCATGTAATAGTGTGATTATGGAGTGGCCCTCTCCCCATGTAATAGTGTGATTATGGAGTGGCCCTCTCCCCATGTAATAGTGTGATTATGGAGTGGCCCTCTCCCCATGTAATAGTGTGATTATGGAGTGGCCCTCTCCCCATGTAATAGTGTGAATATGGAGTGGCCCTCTCCCCATGTAATAGTGTGAATATGGAGTGGCCCTCTCCCCATGTAATAGTGTGAATATGGAGTGGCCCTCTCCCCATGTAATAGTGTGAATATGGAGTGGCCCTCTCCCCATGTAATAGTGTGAATATGGAGTGGCCCTCTCCCCATGTAATAGTGTGATTATGGAGTGGCCCTCTCCCCATGTAATAGTGTGAATATGGAGTGGCCCTCTCCCCATGTAATAGTGTGATTATGGAGTGGCCCTCTCCCCATGTAATAGTGTGAATATGGAGTGGCCCTCTCCCCATGTAATAGTGTGATTATGGAGTGGCCCTCTCCCCATGTAATAGTGTGAATATGGAGTGGCCCTCTCCCCATGTAATAGTGTGAATATGGAGTGGCCCTCTCCCCATGTAATAGTGTGAATATGGAGTGGCCCTCTCCCCATGTAATAGTGTGAATATGGAGTGGCCCTCTCTCCATGTAATAGTGTGATTATGGAGTGGCCCTCTCCCCATGTAATAGTGTGATTATGGAGTGGCCCTCTCCCCATGTAATAGTGTGAATATGGAGTGGCCCTCTCCCCATGTAATAGTGTGATTATGGAGTGGCCCTCTCCCCTTTTGAGTTTTAAATTTCTGTACAGCTTTTGTGCACTTTGTTTTTTTAAATGTTTTTCTTATTTTATTTCAGTTTACAAAATAGTTTCTAATTTTAGTTTCAGTTTACCATAATAACCTTGGCACACAACACACACTCACACACACCAGTCAAGCCAACCCTGAACAAAGGCCACTGCAACGAAGCCCTCTCAACCAAACCTAACCTCAACCTCAACCAAACTCTAACCTTGATACCCAACAAATATGTGAGGTAAAAAACACACATTAAACCAATGGAAGGATTACAATATCCTTCCTCTGTTTTTCCAGGAACTTTAGGTCACTTTTTGATTTGTGTGAACTGAATAAATAGGGCATGATGTGATGCAAAACACACACACACACATTTAAAGAGAGAACTACATAGTCACAGTATCCATCTTTGTTTGTTTGTCTTCCGGGTACTTCCTGATTTGTGTGAACTGAATAAATAGGGCCTATGTGATGCAAAACACACACACACACATTTAAAGAGAGAACTACATATTCACAGTATCCATCTTTGTTTGTTTGTCTTCCAGGTACTTCCTGATTTGTGTGAATTATTTCTTCTACGGTGAGACGTTGGCGGAGTACTTTGGTGCGTTGGTTCAGAGAGAGGATTCACTCCAGTTCCTGGTCCGATACCACCGCTTCATCTCCTTCACTCTCTACCTGGCAGGTGAGCCTCGGTGGAACACAGCGGAAACACAGCCATCGATACAGCATGTGCTGTGTTTAATACAGAAGAAGAAGAAGACGGCGCATTAGGAAAGTATTCAGACCCCTTGTGTATTTTTCCACATTTTGTTACGTTAGTCTTATTCTAAAATGGGTTCAAATGTCCCCCCCCTCCCTCATCAATCTACACACAATACCCCATAATGACATCACAATACCCCATAATGACATCACAATACCCCATAATGACATCACAATACCCCATAATGACATCACAATACCCCATAATGACAAAGCAAAAACGTTTTTTTTATATATATATATTTGCAAAAGTATAAAAATAATATTGCATTTACATAAGTATTCAGACCCTTTACTCAGTACTGTGTTGAAGCACCTTTGGCAGTGATTACAGCCTCGAGTCTTCTTGGGGTATGATGCTACAAGCTTTGCACACCTGCATTTTAGGAGTTTCTCCCATTCCTCTCTGCAGATCCTCTCAAGCTCTGTCAGGTTGGATGGGGAGCGTTGCCGCACATCTTTTTTCAGGTCTCTCCAGAGATGTTCGATCGGGTTCAAGTCCGGGCTCTGGCTGGGCAACTCAAGGACAATCAGGTCACAGCCAAGAAAACTCCTGCGTTGTCTTGGCTGTGTGCTTAGGGTCATTGTCCTGTTGGAAGGTGAACCTTTTCCCCATTCTGAGGTGCTGAGCACTCTGGAGCAGATTTTCATCAAGGATCTCTCTGTACTTTGCTCTGTTCATCTTTCCCTCGATACAGACTAGTCTCCAAGTCTCTGCCGCTGAAAAACATTCCCACAGCATGATGCTGCCACCACCATGCTTCACCGTAGGGATGGTTCCAGGTTTCCTCCAGACGTGACGCTTGGCATTCAGGCCAAAGAGTTCAATCTTGGTTTCATCAAACCAGAAAATATTTTTCCTTATGGTCTGAGTCCTTTTAGGTGCCTTTTGGCAAACTCCAAGCGGCTTGTCATGTGCCTTTTACTGAGGAGTGGCTTCCGTCTGACCACTCTACCATAAAGGCCTGATTGGTGGAGTGCTGCAGAGATGGGAGAACCTTCCAAAAGGACAACCATCTCCACAGAGGAACCCTGGAGCTCTGTCAGAGTGACCATCGGGTTCTTGGTCTCCTCCCTGACAAAGGCCCTTCTCCACCCCTGATTGCTCAGTTTGGCCAGCTCTAGTAAGAGTCTTGGTGGTTCCAAACTTCTTACATTTGATAATGATGGAGGCTACTGTGTTCTTAGGGACCTTCAATGTTGCAGACATTTTTTGGTACCCTTCCCCAGATCTGTGCCTCGATACAATCCTGTCTCGGTGCGCTACGGACAATTCCTTCAACCTAAATTTGCTAAAAAATGTCTAAGCCTGTTTTCACTCTGTCATTATGGGGGACTGTGTATAGATTGTTGAGGAACATTTTATTTAATCCATTTTAGAATAAGGCTGTAACGTGACAATATGTGGAAAAGGTCAAGGGGTCTGAATACTTTCCGAATGCACTGTACGTCTATGCCATTTAGCAGGACTTTTTCCATCAAAAGTGACTAACAGTCATGTGTGCATATACAGTGCCTTGCGAAAGTATTCGGCCCCCTTGAACTTTGCGACCTTTTGCCACATTTCAGGCTTCAAACATAAAGATATAAAACTGTATTTTTTTGTGAAGAATCAACAACAAGTGGGACACAATCATGAAGTGGAACGACATTTATTGGATATTTCAAACTTTTTTAACAAATCAAAACCTGAAAAATTGGGCGTGCAAAATTATTCAGCCCCCTTAAGTTAATACTTTGTAGCGCCACCTTTTGCTGCGATTACAGCTGTAAGTCGCTTGGGGTATGTCTCTATCAGTTTTGCACATCGAGAGACTGACATTTTTTCCCATTCCTCCTTGCAAAACAGCTCGAGCTCAGTGAGGTTGGATGGAGAGCATTTGTGAACAGCAGTTTTCAGTTCTTTCCACAGATTCTCGATTGGATTCAGGTCTGGACTTTGACTTGGCCATTCTAACACCTGGATATGTTTATTATTGAACCATTCCATTGTAGATTTTGCTTTATGTTTTGGATCATTGTCTTGTTGGAAGACAAATCTCCGTCCCAGTCACAGGTCTTTTGCAGACTCCATCAGGTTTTCTTCCAGAATGGTCCTGTATTTGGCTCCATCCATCTTCCCATCAATTTTAACCATCTTCCCTGTCCCTGCTGAAGAAAAGCAGGCCCAAACCATGATGCTGCCACCACCATGTTTGACAGTGGGGATGGTGTGTTCAGCTGTGTTGCTTTTACGCCAAACATAACGTTTTGCATTGTTGCCAAAAAGTTCAATTTTGGTTTCATCTGACCAGAGCACCTTCTTCCACATGTTTGGTGTGTCTCCCAGGTGGCTTGTGGCAAACTTTAAACAACACTTTTTATGGATATCTTTAAGAAATGGCTTTCTTCTTGCCACTCTTCCATAAAGGTCAGATTTGTGCAATATACGACTGATTGTTGTCCTATGGACAGAGTCTCCCACCTCAGCTGTAGATCTCTGCAGTTCATCCAGAGTGATCATGGGCCTCTTGGCTGCATCTCTGATCAGTCTTCTCCTTGGATGAGCTGAAAGTTTAGAGGGACGGCCAGGTCTTGGTAGATTTGCAGTGGTCTGATACTCCTTCCATTTCAATATTATCGCTTGCACAGTGCTCCTTGGGATGTTTAAAGCTTGGGAAATCTTTTTGTATCCAAATCCGGCTTTAAACTTCTTCACAACAGTATCTCGGACCTGCCTGGTGTGTTCCTTGTTCTTCATGATGCTCTCTGCGCTTTTAACGGACCTCTGAGACTATCACAGTGCAGGTGCATTTATACGGAGACTTGTTTCCACACAGGTGGATTGTATTTATCATCATTAGTCATTTAGGTCAACATTGGATCATTCAGAGATCCTCACTGAACTTCTGGAGAGAGTTTGCTGCACTGAAAGTAAAGGGGCTGAATAATTTTGCACGCCCAATTGTTCAGTTTTTGATTTGTTAAAAAAGTTTGAAATATCCAATAAATGTCGTTCCATTTCATGATTGTGTCCCATTTGTTGTTGATTCTTCACAAAAAAATACAGTTTTATATCTTTATGTTTGAAGCCTGAAATGTGGCAAAAGGTCGCAAAGTTCAAGGGGGCCGAATACTTTCGCAAGGCACTGTATTTTCCATATAGGAAACCCTCTAACATTTAACATAGAGAATAACGGCGTCTTCGTAGCCATTTTATCATGTTTGTTGTGTATCAGAAAATCGACAAAACCCTCTACACCAATCAGAATCGAGTATTCAGCTAATGCAACATGTTATCTATATAGCCACAGTACAACAGATATGTATAGACGTAAGTGTTTTATATATATATACACACACACACAGTGGGGCAAAAAAGTATTTAGTCAGCCACCAATTGTGCAAGTTGTCCCACTTAAAAAGATGAGAGAGGCCTGTAATTTTCATCATAGGTACACCTCAACTATGACAGACAAAATGAGAAAAAAATTCCAGAAATCACATTGTAGGATTTTTTAATGAATTTATTTGCAAATTATGGTGGAAAATGAGTATTTGGTCACCTACAAACAAGCAAGATTTCTGGCTCTCACAGACCTGTAACTTCTTCTTTAAGATGCTCCTCTGTCCTCCACTCGTTACTTGTATTAATGAACGTTTTAACCGACGCCTTCAGCACAAATTACATAGTTATATTAGCCTGGATCCACGTCGGGTTCTGTCTTGACAACTCAGTGTAACAATGGTCATACGGCTCGGCACTATATGGATGTGATGATGATGATGATGATGATGCCCCCCCCCACCTTGTACAGTGAAACTGATCGCATGTTATTTGATTTTTCACAGGTTTCTGCATGTTTGTTCTGAGTCTAGTGAAGAAACATTACCGCCTGCAGTTTTATATGGTGTGTATGAGCCAAGTAACCCTGGATACCACTGACTAACCACCACCATACTGCACACTGAATACCATCCACCATACTGTATACCACACTGCATACCATACTGTATACCACCCTGCATACCATCCACCATACTGTATACCACACTGCATACCATCCACTATACTGTATACCACACTGCATACCATCCACCGTACTGCACACTGCATTCCATCCACCACACTGCATACCATCCACTATACTGTATACCACACTGCATACCATCCACCGTACTGCACACTGCATTCCATCCACCACACTGCATACCATCCACCACACTGCATACCATCCACCACACTGCATACCATCCACCACACTCTATACCATCCACCATACTGTATACCATCCACCACACTGCATACCATCCACCACACTGCATACCATCCACCACACTGCATACCATCCACCGTACTGCATACCATCTCCCGCACTGCATACCATCCACCGTACTGCACACTGCATACCATCCACCACACTGCATACCATCCACCACACTGCATACCATCCACCGTACTGCATACCATCCACCACACTGCATACCATCCACCGTACTGCATACCATCCACCACACTGCATACCATCCACCGCACTGCATACCATCCACCGTACTGCACACTGCATACCATCCACCACACTGCATACCATCCACCACACTGCATACCACACTGCATACCATCCACCACACTGCATACCATCCACCGTACTGCACACTGCATACCATCCACCACACTGCATACCATCCACCGTACTGCACACTGCATACCATCCACACTGCATACCATCCACCACACAGCACACCATCCACCATACTGCATACCATCCACCGTACTGCACACTGCATACCATCCACCACACTGCATACCATCCACCGTACTGCACACTGCATACCATCCACCACACTGCATACCACACTGCATACCATCCACCACACTGCATACCATCCACTGTACTGCACACTGCATA
This sequence comes from Oncorhynchus mykiss, assembly GCF_013265735.2. Lineage (NCBI taxonomy): Eukaryota > Metazoa > Chordata > Actinopteri > Salmoniformes > Salmonidae > Oncorhynchus > Oncorhynchus mykiss. Next base: position 80,736,141 of record NC_048575.1, on the reverse strand, counting down.
CCATCCACCACACTGCATACCATCCACCACACTGCATACCATCCACCGTACTGCATACCATCCACACTGCATACCATCCACCACACAGCACACCGTCCACCATACTGCATCCCATCCACCATACCATCCACCACACTGCATACCATCCACCACCCTGCATACCAACCACCGTACTGCACACTGCATACCATCCACCACACTGCACACCATCCACCACACTGCATATCATCCACCACACTGCATACCATCCACCATACTGCATACCATCCACCATACTGCATACCATCCACCACACTGCATACCATCCACCACACTGCATACCATCCACCGTACTGCACACTGCATACCATCCACCACACTGCATATCATCCACTGTACTGCACACTGCATACCATCCACCACACTGCATACCATCCACCGTACTGCATAGCATCCACCACACTGCATACCATCCACCGTACTGCACACTGCATACCATCCACCACACTGCATACCATCCACCGTACTGCACACTGCATACCATCCACCACACTGCATACCATCCACCGTACTGCACACTGCATACCATCCACCACACTGCATACCATCCACCCCACTGCATACCATCCACCACACTGCATACCATCCACCACACTGCATACCATCCACCACACTGCATACCATCCACCGTACTGCACACTGCATACCATCCACCGTACTGCACACTGCATACCATCCACCGGACTGCACACTGCATACCATCCACCCCACTGCATACCATCCACCCCACTGCATACCATCCACCCCACTGCATACCATCCACCACACTGCATACCATCCACCACACTGCATACCATCCACCACACTGCATACCATCCACCACACTGCATACCATCCACCACACTACATACCATCCACCACCCTGCATACCAACCACCGTACTGCACACTGCATACCATCCACCGTACTGCACACTGCATACCATCCACCACACTGCATACCATCCACCACACTGCATACCATCCACCACCCTGCATACCATCCACCGTACTGCACACTGCATACCATCCACCACACTGCATACCATCCACCACCCTGCATACCATCCACCGTACTGCATAGCCTGGGCACCAGAACGGTTTGTGCTAACATTCCACTTCCTTGTATATATGGTATGGAGTGGCATGATGGCACAAACAGAATGGTAACCAGGCTAGCCTACTCCCTGGCTACGACACAAATGGCACACTATTCTGAATGTAGTGCACTATGTTTTACCACTCTTTTTTTGCTACGGTTTATTAAAAAGTAGTTGACTACATAGGGAGTAGGAATGTTGTTTGAAACGTAGCCAGTAGAACCAGCTGTACTATACTAGGTCTGGCCCAAGAGAACATTCTAGATTACAGCCAGTAGAACCAGCTGTACTATACTAGGTCTGGCCCAAGAGAACATTCTAGATTACAGCCAGTAGAACCAGCTGTACTATACTAGGTCTGGCCCAAGAGAATATTCTAGATTACAGCCAGTAGAACCAGCTGTACTATACTAGGTCTGGCCCAAGAGAATATTCTAGATTACAGCCAGTAGAACCAGCTGTACTATACTAGGTCTGGCCCAAGAGAACATTCTAGATTACAGCCAGTAGAACCAGCTGTACTATACTAGGTCTGGCCCAAGAGAACATTCTAGATTACAGCCAGTAGAACCAGCTGTACTATACTAGGTCTGGCCCAAGAGAATATTCTAGATTACAGCCAGTAGAACCAGCTGTACTATACTAGGTCTGGCCCAAGAGAACATTCTAGATTACAGCCAGTAGAACCAGCTGTACTATACTAGGTCTGGCCCAAGAGAACATTCTAGATTACAGCCAGTAGAACCAGCTGTACTATACTAGGTCTGGCCCAAGAGAATATTCTAGATTACAGCCAGTAGAACCAGCTGTACTATACTAGGTCTGGCCCAAGAGAACATTCTAGATTACAGCCAGTAGAACCAGCTGTACTATACTAGGTCTGGCCCAAGAGAACATTCTAGATTACAGCCAGTAGAACCAGCTGTACTATACTAGGTCTGGCCCAAGAGAACATTCTAGATTACAGCATAGCTTGTTTTTCTCCCCTCACACACACCACACACACCACACACACCTCCACAAATATGTTGTATTTTAATGTCTCCATCCATCACCTCTGTGTCTTTTTAACGTAAAGGATCAGCTATGTGTTATATTGACAGTACGTCTCACACACACACACACACACACACACACACACTAACACACACACATTGCTAGCCTGCTTTGTAAAAGGCATCTTCATCCGCCTAGCATTGTGTCATTGATGTGGTAGATGTCAGTAGTAGTGAACTGACTATACTTCTCTCTGTGCTCAATCCATATTCCCCACCACTAACGTGTGTGTGTGTGTGTGTGTGTGTGTGTGTGTGTGTGTGGTTTGCCCCTCCAGTTTGCGTGGACCCATGTAACCCTCCTGATCGTGGTTACACAGTCTCACCTAGTCATTCAGAACCTGTTTGAAGGAATGATCTGGTAAGAAACACACACCACATACTCACACACATGCACACAGGGCTCTACAATGCGACCCGTTTACTCACAAAATATTTTGCTGTGCGACCTGACATTTTTATTTAGGAGCCCCAGTGCACCAGATTCTAGCTTTATTACGCCAAATATTTGTCATTGTGCGCCTACATTTTCCAACTTAGGTCACATGCTCCTTGTAAAAAAGGTCAGCGTAGAGCCTTGACAAAGCATCAGTGTTTCTGGTCACATAGAAACGTTGCGCCCAGACAGACCAGGGCCCGTATCCACAAAGAAACGTCTCGCCCAGACAGACCAGGGCCCATATCCACAAGGAAACGTCTCGCCCAGACAGACCGGGGCCCGTATCCACAAGGAAATGTCTCGCCCAGACAGACCAGGGCCCGTATCCACAAGGAAACGTCTCGCCCAGACAGACCAGGGCCCGTATCCACAAGGAAATGTCTCGCCCAGACAGACCAGGGCCCGTATCCACAAGGAAACGTCTCGCCCAGACAGACACGGGCCCACACAGAAACGTCTCAGAAAAGGTCCTAAGAATCCTGCTTTAATCCTAAATAAACTCTCAGCCCAGAGTAGGTTTTAGTGTGACGTTAAAACACTGCCCGCACTAACTCTAAGCCAGGAGTAAAACTTAATGAGTTGATTTATCTCAACTGGTTAAACGGCAGTTTAAGGAAGATAGTGATGACGCTCATTGACGTTGGTTATTCCCCACCAACCGCGATGAGGCATTGCCAGCTGTGAATTCTATGGCACGTTTCAGACACCTAGACAATGTGGCTGTACTTCATAATGTTGTCATGGTGAAACGTTTGAGATCATTTCCTCCAGACACCATCACTTCTCTTAATTATCGCCTAATATGATCGCATGCATAATTATTATGATTATTTTTTAACCAATTCTGATGGTTGGTGAAAGCAGAATTTCAACAATTTTACCCATATTACCGTCGGCATCAAGTCACTTGCATATAACGTTTGAAAGGTCTATCATTTTCATCGAACATTAACCCTAGATCAGGGGTTCCTAAACTTTTTCACTCAGGGGGGGGGCCCTTCCAGCATATGGGGAACACCCCCCCCCCCCCCCCCCACCCTCATGCCACTGTTCATGACACAAACGGTTCAAACCGATCTTGTTGGTGAAGAGAATGTTGCACGTTTTAAAGCTTATTTCCTGAAATTCTACACATTTTGTCATGGGGTGCAAAGAAAATGTTGCAGTTTTAAAGCAGTAGTCTACCGGGTATGTTACGGTAGGGTGGTAGTCTACCAGGTATGTTACGGTAGTCTACCGGGTATGTTACGGTAGGGCGGTAGTCTACCAGGTATGTTGCGGTAGGGCGGTAGTCTACCAGGTATGTTGCGGTAGGGCGGTAGTCTACCGGGTATGTTACGGTAGGGCGGTAGTCTACCAGGTATATTGCGGTAGTCTATCGGGTATGTTACGGTAGGGTGGTAGTCTATCGGGTATGTTACGGTAGGGCGGTAGTCTACCAGGTATGTTACGGTAGGGCGGTAGTCTACCAGGTATGTTGCGGTAGTCTTCCGGGTATGTTACGGTAGGGCGGTAGTCTACCAGGTATGTTGCGGTAGTCTATCGGGTATGTTACGGTAGGGCGGTAGTCTATCGGGTATGTTACGGTAGGGCGGTAGTCTACCAGGTATGTTGCGGTAGTCTGCCGGGTATGTTACGGTAGGGCGGTAGTCTACCAGGTATGTTGCGGTAGTCTACCGGGTATGTTACGGTAGGGCGGTAGTCTATCGGGTGTGTTACGGTAGGACGGTAGCCTACCGGGTATGTTACGGTAGGACGGTAGCCTACCGGGTATGTTACGGTAGGGTGGTAGACTACCAGGTATGTTGCGGTAGGGTGGTAGACTACCAGGTATGTTGCGGTAGAGCGGTAGACTACCAGGTATGTTGTGGTAGACTACCAGGTATGTTGCGGTAGGGTGGTAGACTACCAGGTATGTTGCGATAGGGTGGTAGCCTACCAGGTATGTTACGGTAGAGTGGTAGCCTACCAGGTATGTTCCGGTAGAGTGGTAGACTACCAGGTATGTTACGGTAGGGCGGTAGCTTACCGGGTATGTTACGGTAGGACGGTAGCTTATCGGGTATGTTGCGGTAGTCTACCAGGTATGTTGCGGTAGGGCGGTAGTCTACCAGGTATGTTGCGGTAGTCTACCGGGTATGTTACGGTAGGCCGGTAGTCTACCAGGTATGTTCCGGTAGAGTGGTAGACTACCAGGTATGTTACGGTAGGACGGTAGCTTATCGGGTATGTTGCGGTAGTCTACCAGGTATGTTGCGGTAGGGCGGTAGTCTACCAGGTATGTTGCGGTAGTCTACCGGGTATGTTACGGTAGGCCGGTAGTCTACCAGGTATGTTACGGTAGGGCGGTAGTCTACCAGGTATGTTGCGGTAGTCTACCGGGTATGTTACGGTAGGGCGGTAGTCTACCAGGTATGTTGCGGAAGTCTATCGGGTATGTTACGGTAGGGCGGTAGTCTATCGGGTATGTTACGGTAGGGCGGTAGTCTACCAGGTATGTTGCGGTAGTCTGCCGGGTATGTTACGGTAGGGCGGTAGTCTACCAGGTATGTTGCGGTAGTCTACCGGGTATGTTACGGTAGGGCGGTAGTCTATCGGGTATGTTACGGTAGGGCGGTAGTCTACCAGGTATGTTGCGGTAGTCTATCGGGTATGTTACGGTAGGACGGTAGCCTACCGGGTATGTTACGGTAGGGTGGTAGACTACCAGGTATGTTGCGGTAGGGTGGTAGACTACCAGGTATGTTGCGGTAGAGCGGTAGACTACCAGGTATGTTGTGGTAGACTACCAGGTATGTTGCGGTAGGGTGGTAGACTACCAGGTATGTTACGGTAGAGTGGTAGCCTACCAGGTATGTTCCGGTAGAGTGGTAGACTGCCAGGTATGTTGCGGTAGGGCGGTAGCTTACCGGGTATGTTACGGTAGGGCGGTAGCTTACCGGGTATGTTACGGTAGGGCGGTAGCTTACCGGGTATGTTACGGTAGGGCGGTAGCTTACCGGGTATGTTACGGTAGGGCGGTAGTCTACCAGGTATGTTGCGGTAGTCTACCGGGTATGTTACGGTAGGGCGGTAGTCTACCAAGTATGTTGCGGTAGTCTATCGGCTATGTTACGGTAGGGCGGTAGTCTATCGGGTATGTTACGGTAGGGCGGTAGTCTACCAGGTATGTTGCGGTAGTCTGCCGGGTATGTTACGGTAGGGCGGTAGTCTACCAGGTATGTTGCGGTAGTCTATCGGGTATGTTACGGTAGGGCGGTAGTCTATCGGGTATGTTACGGTAGGGCGGTAGTCTACCAGGTATGTTGCGGTAGTCTATCGGGTATGTTACGGTAGGGCGGTAGTCTATCGTGTATGTTACGGTAGGGCGGTAGTCTACCAGGTATGTTGCGGTAGTCTATCGGGTATGTTACGGTAGGGCGGTAGTCTATCGGGTATGTTACGGTAGAGTGGTAGCCTACCAGGTATGTTCCGGTAGAGTGGTAGACTACCAGGTATGTTGCGGTAGGGCGGTAGCTTACCGGGTATGTTACGGTAGGACGGTAGCTTATCGGGTATGTTACGGTAGGGCGGTAGCTTACCGGGTATGTTACGGTAGGGCGGTAGTCTACCGGGTATGTTACGGTAGGACGGTAGCTTACCGGGTATGTTACGGTAGGGCGGTAGTCTACCGGGTATGTTACGGTATATTGAATCTGTATGTAAGCGGTGTCTATAACCACTAAACAGTTTTTTCAAATCTTTGACAATGTTTACATCTTGTTGTTGTTGTTTTCCAGGTTCATCGTCCCCATCTCCATAGTGATATGCAATGACATAATGGCCTACCTGTTTGGTTTCTTCTTTGGCAGAACGCCACTCATTAAGGTACACTTATATTATATATATATATATATATTATAAACTGGGTGGTTTGAGCACTAAATGCTGATTGGCTGATAGCCGTTGGTATATCAGACCGTATGTGACAGAGCATTTCCTTGTACTGCTGTAATTAGGTTGGTAGCCAGTTTATAATAGCAATAAGGCATCTGGGGACTTTGTGGTATATGGCCAATACACCACGGTTGATGGCTGTATCCCGGGACTCCGTGTTGTGTCGTGCCATGAACAGCCCTTAGCCGTGGTATATTGGCCATATAATACCACAAAGCCCCGAGATTCCCTATTGCTTAAATATATGACGTGTTTGTACCAGGGTCACTTTGGGCCCAATTCCACCCTAATCCCAGTCCATCCACGAAGAGAAGAGGAGCTCCTAAAACCAAGAAGAGGAGCTCCTAAAACCAAGAAGAGGAGCTCCTAAAACCAAGAAGAAGAATACTTTATTGGACATTCTTGCAATGAGTCTTTTTTTGCTTAAACCCAACCCCTCCACGCACACACATACACGCACGCACGCACACACACGCACGCACGCACACACATACACGCACTTACGCACACACATACACTCACGCACACACGCACACACACACACACACACACACACACACACACACACACAATGAGAAACAGACAGAGATTCTCAGTATGGCTGTAGGACAGATAGATGACCTTCTTCTTTCCCAGTGAAGATGAGTCACATGTGGCTTGGGGTTAGGGTTGGCACACTGAGGTAAGGCCAGGACAGGCTGGATACTGTCATCCCCTGTGTGAAACGCTATGTCATCCCCTGTGTGAAACGCTATGTCATCCCCTGTGTGAAACGCTATGCCATCCCCTGTGTGAAACGCTATGCCATCCCCTGTGTGAAACGCTATGTCATCCCCTGTGTGAAACGCTATGTCATCCCCTGTGTGAAACGCTATGCCATCCCCTGTGTGAAACGCTATGTCATCTCATGTGTGAAACTCTATGTCATCCCCTGTGTGAAACGCTATGTCATCCCCTGTGTGAAACGCTATGTCATCCCCTGTGTGAAACGTTATGTCATCCCCTGTGTGAAACGCTATGTCATCCCCTGTGTGAAACGCTATGTCATCTCATGTGTGAAACTCTATGTCATCCCCTGTGTGAAACGCTATGTCATCCCCTGTGTGAAACGCTATGTCATCCCCTGTGTGAAACGCTATGTCATCCCCTGTGTGAAACGCTATGCCATCCCCTGTGTGAAACGCTATGTCATCCCCTGTGTGAAACGCTATGTCATCCCCTGTGTGAAACGCAATGCCATCCCCTGTGTGAAACGCTATGTCATCCCCTGTGCGAAACGCTATGTCATCCCCCTGTGTGAAACGCTGTTATTGTATCTGTCTCCACTCAACTCTCAATTCAGTTTCTATACTCCCAGTTCAGGAAGTGGAATTGCAATGAAAAATATATATATATATTTCATGAATTTTAAAATACATAGAGAGAAATAATTGGGCCTAACACGTTCCAAATGAAATGTATATATTTTTTTATTTTCTTACAGCTGTCTCCTAAGAAGACGTGGGAGGGGTTTATAGGAGGCTTCTTCGGGACCCTGGTCTGTGGCTTCATAGTGAGTACTACAGCGCAGTAAAGTTACGATGATAGTGGTCGTACCTTTTTACATTTAGAGCACGGAAATAAAGTGTCCATCCTCACTGATGATCCTCTGCTGTGTTTCTCCTAGCTGGCCTACCTGCTAGCTCAGTTCCAGTACTTTGTATGTCCTGTGGAGTACAACAGCGAGACCAACCGTTTCACCGCGGACTGTGAACCCTCTGACATCTTTGTGATGCAACAGTACACATTTCCCTTCGCTGTCCAGAACGTCCTCACATGGGTAAGGAAATTCCTGAAACGTTCCTAGAAATCCCCAGTTGAAGAATTCAAAATATGGTTTCATGTGCTCCTAGATCTCTTAGACATTAATAGGCAGACTGGTCTGTTACTGGTCTGGTGAGAATGCGAGACCGAGAGAGAGAGTCTGTTACTGGTCTAGTGAGGATGCGAGAGGGAGAGTCTGTTCCTGGTCTGGAGAGGATGTGTGAGAGAGAGAGAGAGAGTCTGTTACTGGTCTGGTGAGGATGGGAGACAGAGAGAGAGAGTCTGTTGTGTGTTCTAGACAGGCAGACTGGTCTGTTACTGGTCTAGTGAGGATGAGAGAGAGAGAGAGAGAGAGAGAGAGAGAGAGAGAGAGAGAGAGAGAGAGAGAGAGAGAGAGAGAGAGAGAGAGAGAGAGAGAGAGAGAGAGAGAGAGAGAGAGAGAGAGAGAGAGAGAGAGAGAGAGAGAGAGAGAGAGAGAGAGAGAGAGAGAGAGAGAGAGAGAGAGAGAGAGAGAGAGAGAGAGAGAGAGAGAGAGAGAGAGAGAGAGAGAGAGAGAGAGAGAGAGAGAGAGTGTGTTACTGGTCTGGTGAGGATGCGAGAGAGAGAGAATCTGTTGTCGTGTGTTCTAGACAGGCAGACTGGTCTGTTGAGGATGGGAGACCGAGAGAGAGAGAGTCTGTTACTGGTCTGGTGAGGATGCGAGAGAGAGAGAGAGAGAGTCTGTTACTGGTCTGGTGAGGATGCGAGAAAGAGAGAGAGAGAGAGAGAGTCTGTTACTGGTCTGTTGAGGATGGGAGACCGAGAGAGTATGTTGTCGTGTGTTCTAGACAGGCAGACTGGTCTGTTACTGGTCTGTTGAGGATGGGAGAGAGAGAGAGAGAGAGAGAGAGAGAGTCTGTTACTGGTCTGGAGAGGATGTGAGAGAGAGAGAGAGTCTGTTACTGGTCTGGTGAGGATGGGAGACAGAGAGAGAGAGTCTGTTGTGTGTTCTAGACAGGCAGACTGGTCTGTTACTGGTCTGGTGAGGATGTGAGAGACAGAGAGAGAGAGAGAGTCTGTTACTGGTCTGGTGAGGATGTGAGAGACAGAGAGAGAGAGAGAGTCTGTTGTCGTGTGTTCTAGACATGGTCAATACTGAGTTGTTGTGTGTTCTAGACATGGTCAATACTGAGTTGTTGTCGTGTGTTCTAGACATGGTCAATACTGAGTTGTATTTACTAATACATAGTGGTACTTGTTTTAGTGAGTCCAATCGGAAACCCTAAACAACGTGTGTGTCCGTCTCTACAGAAAACGGTGAACCTGTACCCGTATCAGATCCACAGTGTGGTGCTCTCCACCTTCGCCTCTCTGATTGGTCCCTTTGGAGGATTCTTCGCCAGCGGCTTCAAGCGAGCGTTCCAGATCAAAGTGAGAGAACACACACAGGCTGGCGTAGGGTGATCTCCATGGATACCTTAAAGACACAATCTGTGATTTCTCTGTAATAACTTATCTATCTCTCGCTCTCGCTCGCTCTCAGGACCTTCTCTGTAATAACTTACAGTGGGGCAAAAAAGTATTTAGTCAGCCACCAATTGTGCAAGTTCACCCACTTAAAAAGATGAGAGAGGCCTGTAATTTTCATCATAGGTACACTTCAACTATGACAGACAAAATGAGAAAAAAAATCCAGAAAATCACATTGTAGGATTTTTTATGAATTTATTTGCAAATTATGGTGGAAAATAAGTATTTGGTCACCTACAAACAACCAAGATTTCTGGCTCTCACAAACCTGTAACTTCTTCTTTAAGAGGCTCCTCTGTCCTCCACTCGTTACCTGTATTAATGGCACCTGTTTGAACTTGTTATCAGTATAAAAGACACCTGTCCACAACCTCAAACAGTCACACTCCAAACTCCACTAAAAAGCGTATCTCTCGCTCGCTCTCAGGTCCTTCTCTGTAAAAACTTCTCTCTCTCCTGTCAGGACTTTGCAGACACCATCCCTGGTCACGGGGGCATCATGGATCGCTTTGACTGTCAGTATCTGATGGCTACATTCACTCACGTTTACATAGCCAGCTTCATCAGGTAAGCTTCGTCACTTTAAAGTAGCCAGCTTCATCAGGTAAGGGTCATCACTTTAACCTAGCCAGCTTCATCAGGTAAAGGTCATCACATTCACCTAGCCAGCATCATCAGGTAAGGGTCGTCACATTCACCTAGCCAGCATCATCAGGGAAGAGTCGTCACATTCACCTAGCCAGCATCATCAGGGAAGGGTCGTCACATTCACCTAGCCAGCATCATCAGGGAAGGGTCGTCACATTCATCTAGCCAGCATCATCAGGGAAGAGTCGTCACATTCACCTAGCCAGCATCATCAGGTAAGGGTTGTCACATTCACCTAGCCAGCATCATCAGGTAAGGGTTGTCACATTCACCTAGCCAGCATCATCAGGTAAGGGTCGTCACATTCACCTAGCCAGCATCATCAGGGAAGAGTCGTCACATTCACCTAGCCAGCATCATCAGGGAAGGGTCGTCACATTCACCTAGCCAGCATCATCAGGGAAGGGTCGTCACATTCATCTAGCCAGCATCATCAGGGAAGAGTCGTCACATTCACCTAGCCAGCATCATCAGGTAAGGGTTGTCACATTCACCTAGCCAGCATCATCAGGTAAGGGTTGTCACATTCACCTAGCCAGCATCATCAGGTAAGGGTCGTCACATTCACCTAGCCAGCATCATCAGGGAAGGGTCGTCACATTCACCTAGCCAGCATCATCAGGTAAGGGTCGTCACATTCACCTAGCCAGCATCATCAGGGAAGGGTCGTCACATTCGCCTAGCCAGCATCATCAGGTAAGGGTCGTCACATTCACCTAGCCAGCATCATCAGGGAAGAGTCGTCACATTCACCTAGCCAGCATCATCAGGGAAGGGTCGTCACATTCACCTAGCCAGCATCATCAGGTAAGGGTTGTCACATTCACCTAGCCAGCATCATCAGGTAAGGGTTGTCACATTCACCTAGCCAGCATCATCAGGTAAGGGTCGTCACATTCACCTAGCCAGCATCATCAGGGAAGGGTCGTCACATTCACCTAGCCAGCATCATCAGGGAAGGGTCGTCACATTCACCTAGCCAGCATCATCAGGTAAGGGTCGTCACATTCACCTAGCCAGCATCATCAGGTAAGGGTCGTCACATTCACCTAGCCAGCATCATCAGGGAAGAGTCGTCACATTCACCTAGCCAGCATCATCAGGGAAGGGTCGTCACATTCACCTAGCCAGCATCATCAGGTAAGGGTCGTCACATTCACCTAGCCAGCATCATCAGGGAAGGGTCGTCACATTCACCTAGCCAGGAAGATTCCCTCGCAGCTTATAATGCAAGTTGTGGTGATATAGGCTCTGCTCCTTCAGGGTAGATCACTGCTAAAGCAAAGCATGAATATAAAATATCTTACAGACAGTGACCCATACCAATCCCCCAAAACACCAGAACCTTATGCCAGATGACTGTGTAGCTATGCCAGAGCACTGTTTGGATACAGTTGAAGTCAGAAGTTTACGTACACCTTTGCCAAATACATTTAAACTCCGTTTTTCACAATTCCTGACATTTAATCCTAGTACAAATTCCCTGTCTTAGGTCAGTTAGGATCACCACTTTATTTTAAGAATGTGAAATGTCAGAATAATAGTAGAGAATGATTTATTTCAGCTTGTATTTCTTTCATCACATTCCCAGTGGGTCAGAAGTTTACATACACTCAATTAGTATTTGGTAGCATTGCCTTTAAATTGTTTAACTTGGGTCAAATGTTTTGGGTAGCCTTCCACAAGCTTCCTACAATAAGTTGAGTGAATTTTGGCCCATTCCTCCTGACAGAGCTGGTGTAATGGAGTCAGGTTTGTAGGCCTCCTTGCTCGCACACACTTTTTCAGTTCTGCCCACAAATTTTCTATGGGATTGAGGTCAGGGCTTTGTTATGGCCAGTCCAATACCTTGACTTTGTTGTCCTTAAGACATTTTGCCACAACTTTGGAAGTATGCTTGGGGTCATTGTCCATTTGGAAGACCCATTTGCGACCACTGATGTCTTGAGATGTTGCTTCAATATATCCACATAATTTTCTTTCCGCATGATGCCATCTATTTTGTGAAGTGCACCAGTCCCTCCTGCAGCAAAGCACCCCCACAACATGATGCTGCCACCCCGTGCTTCACGGTTGGGATGGTGTTCTTCAGCCTGCAAGCTTCCCCCTTTTTCCTCCAAACATAACGATGGTCATTATGGCCAAATTGTTCTATTTTTGTTTCATCAGACCAGAGTACATTTCTCCAAAATCTTTTTCCCCATGTGCAAACCGTAGTCTGGCTATTTTATGGCGGTTTTGGAGCAGTGCCTTCTTCCTTGCTGAATGGCCTTTCAGGTTATGTCGATGTTGGACTCATTTAACTGTGGATATAGATACTTTTGTACCTGTTTCCTCCAGCATCTTCAAGGTCCTTTGCTGCTGTTCTGGTATTGATTTGCACTTTTCTCACCAAAGTACGTTAATCTCTAGGAGACAGAACGCGTCTCCTTCCTGAGTGGTATGACAGCTGCGTGGTCCCATGGTGTTTATACTTGCGTACTGTTTGTACAGATGAACATGGTACCTTCAGGCGTTTTGAAATTGCTCCCAAGGATGAACCAGACTTGTGGAGGTCTTGGCTGATTTCTTTTGATTTTCCCGTGATGTCAAGCAAAGAGGCACGGAGTTTGAAGGTAGGCCTTGAAATACATCCACAGGTACACCTCCAATTGACTCAAAGTATGTCAATTACCCTCTAAAGCCAAGACATAATTTTCTGGAATTTTCCAAGCTGTTTAAAGCCACAGTCAACTTAGTCTATGTAAACTTCTGACCCACCGGAATTGTGATACAGTGAATTATAAGTTAAATAATCTGTCTGTAAACAATTGTTGGAAAAATGACTTGTGTCATGCACAAAGTAGATGTCCTAACCAAATTTTAACCACGTTTTATGTACTATTAACTACAATGACCATAATCCTTTGCACGCCTGCTACATAAGGAACAGAATAATGCACAATCAAGAGGGGATACATAGAGACAAATTGCTTTGAGGTATCGCTACCTGAAAATATGTGATCTAAGTGATTTGATAGTTGGCATTCAGCAGTCATAAAAGTATACCTTATTTACTGTGAAGAACTACTAAAATAGTGATTTTTGTCAGACAGCAGCTCTATAGAGATGAGATGATGACTTGGAATGAAATAATAAAGTAATCAAATAAAACTAATGTAATATACGCCATAACATAACGGGGCGGCAGGGTAGACTAGTGGTTAGAGAGTTGGACTAGTAACCGGAAGGTTGCAAATCCCCGAGCTGACAAGGTACAAATCTGTCGTTCTGCCCCTGAACAGGCAGTTAACCCACTGTTCCTAGGCCGTCATTGAAAATAAGAATTTGTTCTTTAACTGACTTGCCTAGTTAAATAAATAAAAAATCACTGTAATATTGTATTAAAGTAATGTTAATAAGCAGTAATGGGTCAGTCACTATACCATGATGGGACTTTTATTTTATTCTGTGTTACAGCATTCAATGTTTGCCAAAAATTATTGAAATATAAATTGGGATTCTTAAAATAAATAAAAACTAACTGAAACCAAACTGACTTCAAAAATAATTAATGACATGTGATGTCTGTGTTCCAGGGGTCCCAACCCTAGCAGCTGTTTATATTATAATATGTTAATGTTATGTCTGTGTTCCAGGGGTCCCAGCAGCTGTTTATATTACAATATGTTAATGTTATGTCTGTGTTCCAGAGGTCCCAACCCCAGCAAGGTGTTACAGCAGCTGTTGGTCCTGCAGCCAGAGCAGCAGCTCAGTATATTCAACGCCATGAGAGACCGCCTGAGAGACAGGGGAATACTGCCCCCTGTTGCCATGTAGTACACACACACACACACACACACACACACACACACACACACACACAGAGAGAGAGTGTGTCCGAGAGAAATTTTATTTTGGCTGCTTGTGTGTTACTAGATTTACACATCTAGTTTTTCTGGATCTATGTCATGTAATGCGAGAGGGGGAAAAAATGGCACCGCAGCCATTTTGGGACGGGGTGTAGATGACCACACACGGCAATCATCTTTTTTTGGTGATTTTCTACCTTCTTCCAGAAACTCTTCTGAACAACGACTGTTTTGTTTTTCTTGTTCTTTTAACCAGTCCTCATTACTGTGAACTAAGGTGTTGCTCCCAACAACAAGACGTTACCTTTTACAAATAACAACAAAACTTTCGCGACTTTACATGTACCACTGGGACCTGCACGAGCACCTGCACCTGCACCAACAAACTACAGTAAGCCAATGTAATGCTACCATGCTAACTAGCGGCAGCAACATTTTAAAGACTAAAGGCTGCGTTGCTCTGAAGAAACAACGATCCTAGTTAAGAACGCATGTGGTTTGTATCATAGCGTACTGTAGGGGACAGTGACTGGCGGTCACCCTGTGGATGGATGGAGATTATTACAGTGATTTTATCCGAACTGAAGGAAGACACAGGGCAGGATACCAGTTTATCCTGGGTTGGTGTTGGCTTGGAGCAACAGCAGGGTCTTATTCACTAGAAGAAAAACGGACCGGAACAGGGAGGTACTGACCTGAATTTGTCCAATTTAGAAACGTCTGTTTTCTGTTGCATAATGTTTTGCTAAAGTGTGCACTAATGAACTTTTTTTGGGCGCTGCCCTAATATGTTGAAGATACTAAACACACTTGACTTGGGCACGGTGTTTATTTAATGATAGTATGTATCTGTCTATATCAGAGATGATGGTCTTCACGTCAACGTGACGTATACGACAATAATACGATCTAAAACGTTTAAGCATGTTCCTAAGTCCTATCGTTCATTACAACTGAAATAAGCTATTTTTCTTCTGAAGAGGTTTTAGTTTCTAGATTGATCTACTGTTAGGTATTGGAACTTCACCTCGCGCTATAATGCACACTACCATTCAAACGTTTTTCTTTATCTTTTACTATCTTCTACATTGTAGAATAATAGTGAAGACATCAAAACTATGAAATAACACAGTAATCAAAAATGTGTTAAACAAATCAAAATATAATTTATATTTGAGATTCTTCGAAGTAGCCGCCCAGTGCCTTGATGACAGCTTTGCACACTATTGGCATTCTCTCAACCAGCTTCATGAGGTAGTCACCTGGAATGCATTTCAATTAACAGGTGTGCCTTGTTAAAAGTTCATTTGTGCAATTACTTTCCTTCTTAATGCGTTTGAGCCAATCAGTTGTGTTGTGACAAGGTAGGAGTGGTATACAGAAGACAGCCCTATTTGCTAAAAGACCAAGTCCATATTATGGCAAGAACAGCTCAAATATGCAAAGAAAAAGTACAGTCCATCATTACTTTAAGACATGAAGGTCAGTCAATCCGGAACATTTCGAGAACTTTGAAAGTTTCTTCAAGTGCAGTCAACTGTTCAGAGGAGACGGAGTGAATCAGACCTTCATGGTCGAATTTCTGCAACAACAAAAAAACACTACGAAAGGACACCGATAAGAAGAAGAGACTTGCTTGGGCCAAGAAACAAGAGCAATGGACATTAGACCAGTGGAAATCTGTCCTTTGGTCTGATGAGTCCAAATTTGAGGTTTTTGGTTCAAACCACCGTGTCTTTGTGAGACGCAGAGTAGGTGAACGGACGATCTCTGCATGTGTGGTTCTCACCGTGAAGCATGAAGGAGGTGGTGTGATGGTGCTTTTGCAGGTGACAGTCTGTGATTTACTTCACAGAATTCAAGGCACACTTAACCACCATGGCTACCACTGCATTCTCCAGTGAAACGCCATCCCATCTGGTTTGTGCTTAGTGGGACTATCATTTGTTTTTCAACAGGACAATGACCCAACACACCTCCAGGCTGTGTAAGGGCTATTTGACCAAGAAGGAGAGTGATGGAGTGCTGCATCAGATGACCTGGTCTCCACAATCACCTGACCTCAACCCAGTTGAAATGGTTTGGGATGAGTCGGACCGCAGCGTGAAGGAAAAGCAGCCGCCAACAAGTGCTCATCATATGTGGGAACTCCCAAGACTGTTGGAAAAGCATTCCAGGTGAATCTGGTTGAGAGAACACCAATAGTGTGCAAAGCTGCCTTCAAAGCAAAGGGTGGCTACTTTGAAGAATCTAAAATAAAATATATTTTGGTTACAACGTGATTCCATGTGTGTTATTTCATAGTTTTGATGTCTTCACTATTATTTTACAATGTAGAAAATAGTAAAATAAAATAAAAATCCTTAAATGAGTAGGTGTGTCCAAACTTTTGACTGGTAGTGCATTTCTGTAGGTATGGATCACTGTAAACAAATGCAGAACAATTACAGTAATTTTCAAAATAACGAGCTACATTTCAAGAAATCCTAGTTGTAATATTCCCCAAAAATCGGGAGGGAATAAGCAAGAAATCCGATATCCTCCAACCGGGATTTCTGGGAATTTGGGGAAAGTTACCAGAATTTGGCAACTATAGCAACCAGCATTACACTGTGTACATATCTCCAATGTATTACTGTACATAAGAATATCATATCTGAACAAAGACTTAAATATCAAATCTTTAAACTATGAAAACTATATGCAAAATAACCATCCAATGGGACGTTATTATTTATCTGTGGCAATAGCATTAATAAACTGTGGTTGAATAGGTAGCTAGGTGGGAAGGGGGTCTAATCTTTTTTTTTGGGGGGGGGGGGCATCTATTAACATATAAGGTGAACTGGTGGCTGCTGATGTGAGAATGTCTGAGGTAACTTAAACTTGAGATTGTGAAAGATTATCATTTTTTAACAACCTTTTTCTGTCTAGCCTTTTTAACCAATTATTTGAGTTGCACTATAGTTGATTGTCCATCTCTCTTCAGCTGACCTGAACCATTCAACTGTTCCAATATTCCTATTATTTTTCTTACCAGACTCGATCTTTTGTAAAAAAAAAAATGTTGTAGAAAATAACATTTTAGAAGTCTACTTATTTGTTGTATTGCTCATAAAGGGGTTGGTATTGAGATAATTTGGTAACATTTCATGTTATGATTGCAGTGTGAGGCGAATTACAGTGCGTGTACACACACACACTCAGTGGCCAGTTTATTAGGTACACCACATAAATGCTTTGCTCCTACAGTGAGTCAAGTGGATGTGGTTTCCTATATAAAGGAATCAGACAGGCATCGAGACATTGTTACTGTTCCATTGACCGTTAGAATGGGGGAAAACTAGTGACCCAAGTGACTGGGCGTGGTGTGATCGTTGGTTCCAGTATCTCGGAAATGGCCGGCCTCCTGGGTTTTTCCACTCGCGACAGTCAGCGGGAGTCCTGCGGACGAAAACAGCTTGTTGAAGAGAAAGTCGAAGGAGAATGGCAAGAATCGTGCAAGTGAACAGGCGGGCAAATAACAGGCACAGTATAACAGTGGTTTGCTGAACAGCATCTTGGAACGCACAACTCTTCGGACCGGGTTCCACTCCAATCAACTAAAAACAACAAGAAGAAGCGGATCCAGCAGGGACGCCATCACCAACACTGGACAACTGAAGAGTGGAAAAACATCGCCTGGTCTGACAAATCCCAGTTCCTGTTGCATCATGCTGATGGCAGGGTCAGGATTTAGCGTAAGCAGCACGAGTCCATGGTCCCATCCTGCCTGGTGTCAACGGTATAGGCTGGTGGTGGTGATGTCGGGAATGTTTTTCTGGCACACGTTAGGTCCCTTGCTGCCAATTTGAGCAAGGTTTCCATGTCCGGAATAATTCAGGCTGTTCTGAACGCAAAGTGGAGTCCAACCTGGTACTAGATGGGTGTACCTAATAAACTGGAAACTGAGTGTATATAAAGTATATTATATTCAGAAGAGTAGCTGTATCTTTCAGAAATGTGGTTGATTTTTGAATCTATAAAGGCATATGGATGGGGCTTCTGTGTTAGGCTGGTATTCAATCAAACACCAATACAGAAAAACCTGCACCGTGGAAAAACATTACCACTTTGCGGAACATGAAAGTCGTGATTTGATAAACAATGTTTACTGGTTGAAAAATAATCAGAAAACAAACTCTCACTCGTTTGAATGATTCAAAGAAAGGGTGTTTTTTTTTGTTGTTGCATTGGAGAGAGAAAAAAAAATCCATCTTGTGTCTTTTGATTGATTTGAATCCAAACCTTCATCTGTTCTGATTAGCAGAGAGAGATTCTTCCAGAAACGTTTACCAAATCACGGTCTGAAACACTTCCTTACTTTGGGGTTTTTACGTATTTATTTCCTCCAGATACATTTTTTTTGTGCTTCCTGGTTTCCTTTCTCATGTTGAAGTAACTGCTCTCTTCTGTGGATTTGTGGAACTAGTTTTGTACTGTAGAATTGTGGTGTCACTTCTAAAGCCCTCCCCATTGGCCAAACGGCTTCTCTCTCTCTATTGGTTCCTGCTTGGGATTAGATTTTTATAGATTGTTTCTGTTTCTTATTAAAACACATGAACTTGACAGATGCACATGGATGATAGAAATCAAGAGTTCTTGGTTTGGCCCCATACGAAAAACCCTTTTTTTATGCTTCTAAGTAGAACCCTTTTGGTGGTGCGAAAGGTACTACCACGTAGAACATTGCATTAGTGAAAGGAAAGTGTTTATTTTTCGGAGGGTTCTCCTTATGGGGGGAACAATTTGAAGAACCCTTTTATGGTTCTAGGTAGCGCCGCCTTTTTAAGAGGGATGTGCATGTGGTGTTCAACACAAAATGGCGCTGTCCAAAGTAAAGATGTGGTCGAGGCGTATGAGACTTAAGGTGTGAAATGGCTGCATTTCAAATGAGGTTTAAGTTGGTGTGGTTTTAGTTATGTTGTGATAATATATAAGCCTAATAACTGTTGGCAACACGGTAGTATTGCATTGAACACGACCTGAAGTGCAAGTCCGATTACCTAAATACCAGGTATTATGCAAAAGTTTGGGGTCATGTTTTTTTGATTGCTTATGCAGGATTTGTTTTCTAATAAATAAATTTTTGAAGTGGGGTAAGATTGAAAAGTTGACATTGTATTGTGAAATACAGTTAGTATATACTATCTTAACATTTGATTTGACACACACACACAGTGCTGTATGAAAGCATAGTGCCGATAATGATTAGTTACATTGTGATTCTGTATGGAGGTGAATAAATCATTTTTATTTTTCCCCCTTTACAAAAATATACATCTCTTGGTTTTGTTTGTTTCTTCTCGACGAGAATCTGAATTCATGAAGATATATTTTCACCACAAGGTTCTCACCTTTTACCTGTTTAACCCTTTCAAGGAAGCACATTTTTTTTCCCCTAAACTGGTTTGGTGTAGAACTCGGAGCCTGTATTCTAAGAGAGGACGAGTGCTGATCCTGGATCAGTTCTCTTGACGGCGCTATGGATGCAAGATCAGTATGTTAGATTTAAAATTTAAAAAAGACAGATTGTGCCTTTTTTTTAAAAGCAGTTTATTGATTTTTTTAAAGGGGACTTGCAGTGTTAACAGTGATTGACACAACACTTGTATAGCTTAATCTCTTGGGATCTAGGTAAACTGCAGAATTTTGTCGGGAAGGAATGGAGGGGAAAACGAGCAGCAGTAGCTTGCAACGCATCGACCCAGAACTTCAATCAGCTGACCAATTATGCAAGACATTAGTTCTGGATTAAGAACATTTGATTCCTTATTTGAGCTCTAAAAAGCAGATAACACTGAAGCATTCTGAATTTAAAGTGCTTTTTCAACATCAAAACACAAAACAGTATTGCAGCAATAACAGTGACCTCTGTGACCTTTTTTTTTTAATCGGGAAAGAAACGTCACATCCAAAATATTGCAAAGAAAAACGTGTTTTACATTTCAATATAATGTAACATTGCACATCTATATTAAATAAATCACTGTCTTCAACCATGTCTTTCATTTCATTGTATGGTTTGATTTTAAAATGGCCCAGTAATGTAAAATCATTTCTGAAATGAATCTACTCTGAGTACAACATATTGTCTGGACAGATGAGAATGGCTATTCACATTTATTTATTTCATTTAAAAATGTAAATCAAATAAATGTAACCTAGCCTGAGAAGAAAGAATGCAACAAAATGGGACTTTTTCAGCTAATGCCAGGCATAGCTATACATTTTCATGATCGGGCTGAAATCCTATGAACTTGGGCTAGGATCATCAGTATGTCGGGATTCTGGTCGTTTTGAGAGGTCAAGGACACAACGGCTATTGCCTGTCCCGATTTAATTTTCTGACATGTCTTAAAATGTTGGTCGTGCATCTTGTAGTATGAGCAGTGCTCTACGACGCGATTGGGCAAGGGGTCTGATGCCAATGAGAACGCCGCATGTGAGACCTAAAGAGACGGTGAAAGAGGGACGCAACAACACGCCCGGTGTGGACCGAGGTGATGGGAGCCTGATTGGTGGAGCTGTGGAGAAAACACAACTGCCTTTTTTTTAAAATGGGTGAGTTGGTGTTAAGTGGCCCGATGAACAGCGTTTCATCATTATTATTTTTTCCATTGGTCCTTAACGTGAAATCTCCACGCACCGGGGCCATGCAAAAGTAACTCCAATATTACGTCCTTATTCTGCACATAATGTGCACTCCAATAAATCAGCTGTTTTTGTTACGACACTTTTCCCCCCTATGACAATGGAGAAAACACTAGGGAATAACAGTGTAACGTGAGCACCCACATCCTGGGGTTGAACATGGACGGAATTAAAGATTTGTGAAAAGGGAATTTAAAAAAAAAATCATTAAAATCAGGAAATGTGAGCAATTACAAGTTACGATTGTAGCGTATGCCCAGCATAGGGATTTGTATTGTGTAAAATAAGAAGTGCAATATTAGCTGACACAACACATTGTGAGTACATTCCTGTGGACGGTTATTATATTCTGAACTGAAAAAAGTGAAGTTACCCTGTTGGTCAGATTCATGCTGCTCACTCACTCTTTCATGTTATAGAAGGACAAATAACTATTTATAGAATTTATACTCCGTGATTAAACTCGGTCAATATGAGCAGTGTGTTATATGAGGACTTCCATTTTATCTGCTATTTGTATGTTGGGAAGTGGACATGAATATTCAGAATGAATGAAACCCCAAAATTAACTAGCCTGAAATTCAGTCGGTGCTAACATTTCACTCCTTTGCCTCAGGGGTCACGTTAAATGCAGAATTCTGCGTTGTTACAGCGCTCTGACAGCGTAGCTACTTTCCTCCGGTACAATGATTAACCCGAAGAAAAACATTAGGAGCTGGCTGGCTACATTCTATGATGATAAACTGAAATCTGATGACCATGCGTCGTTTTAGCAAAAACAAATACCTTGCTTTTTCAATTGTAAGCTCATTGACTCGAGTGGCTGCTACGCCAAATAGCATTTACACTTCTGTTGTCATCTGTTGAAAATGAAGCTATTTTGTGAATGTGTTGCACTAATGTATTTTCTGTGAAGGAAATCTATAGCTGCACGTTCCTGATCACTCTATTGAAGCGGAACAACAAATAAACTTGACTTTCAATATTAAAACGCAGGTGAAATGGTTAAAAAAAATGCAGACATCTGAACTCTTAACACGACCCCTGTGCCTCCTCACGCCAAACATGTTTGGAGTGCAAATGTTGGCACAAACAGACTAGATTCTCAACGGTAAACAATTATTCAAGAAGTCAGATACAAATTATTAAAAAAAATGGGAGGGCTGTCAATTACATTGGTTGTACTCTCCACTTCTCTGGCTCAGTGCCATTTCCTTTAACACCACTTGACTTACGCAACTAATTTGTAAAGAAAATTGACTCATCAATACAAAACTGAATGTGCAGTTCAAATGGAATCGACCTCAAACTCTCCCTTCAGAGGTCAAGACGAGCTGTAGCTACTGTACATCTGTCCGACGGACCACGTCCCCGGTCCCAGAGCCTGTATTCACACAAAGCTGATCTAGGATCAGGAACCCACTTGTCCATATAATCTTATTCATTATATACACATTATGATATAACCGTCAAAACTGAGCCTAGATCAGCACCTCCTACTCTGCACCATTTGAATACAGACCCAGAGCAAACTGACCATCGAGCTAAATGACAACCACTAAGTGATCATGGTATTGAAGGGCATCCTAGCCTCCTCTTCCTCCTCCTCCAGAGCACTCCTCGTCTCCGGCCCATCTGGGCAGAATATGAGCCGGAGCAGCGTCAACCCGCCTCTGACCAGCAGCCTCAGCAACAGGAAAGCAAACGGCACCGTAATCTCCATCAGGTGGAAAATAGACGCGCTGAATTTACTGAGAATACAGGTGAGGAAGAAGGTCCCCAGGGCCACGCACGGGTACAGCGCCAGCTTGGCCAACATGAAGGCGTGCTCACGGCCGCCGTAACGCACATAAGGGTGTAGCGTCTCGCGTTCGCTGAACAGCGCCGCCACCCAGATGGCGAGCTGGAAGACGCCGGCGAAGAAGATGATGACGCAGCTGATCTGGATGGCCTCCAGCTCGTTGCGGGAGTTACGGGGGAACTCGTGGGTCAGCTGGTAGGCCAAGGGCAGGCCCCCTACGAAGGCCAGAGAGAAGGTGTTGAGGAGGCCCATGAAACGAGTGGTCCTGGATGAAGAGTCAGAGAGAGGTAGGTAAAAAACCACAGTCATTGTGAGTAAAACTTTCCCACAACAGTACAATACACTCATTTTCTTTACCTTTAACCTGACAACTGCAGATATTTAAAAAATGTAAATTTATTTGATGAATTTAATTTGTTCTATATTACCTGGTGACGTGAAGGAAGAGAGAGTGATGGACAAACCAGAGGAGAGCCACGGTAGCGAAGGAGCCAAAGTAGGCCAGGTACTCTGGACCATAGTTCTGCAGGGCAGCCACCAGACTGCCACCATACTGTTTCTGGACCATCACTGGGTCGGGGACATTGTCCTCACTGGAGAAAGACATCTTTACCATCATTATTTTACAGGGCCTCCTCCTTGCTTAAATAAACATTTACAACTTATCATTTAAATACATACAACAATATTCATCTTCCCGCCTGCCCGCCCGCCCAAACAGAAACACTGACCATATGTCTAAGATGAGTAGAGTAGCTACGATGGCAAACACGCCGTCGCTGAAGGCCTCCACCCTCTCCTTGCTGAGGGGTTCGTTTGGATGGTACGTATAAAACATCATGGAATCAGGCGTCTCCTCCACCTGGCCTGAGGGGAGGGGTAACCAGCACATACTTTTGGTCAAGTAGTGTATGTGGACACCTGCTCGTCAAACATCTCATTCTAAAATCACCGGTATTAATATGGTGATGTAACAGCCTCCATGTTAGGACATTGCTGCTATAACAGCCTCCACTCTTCTGGGAAGGCTTTTCCACTAGATGTTGGGACAATGCTGCTATAACAACCTCCACTCTTCTGGGAAGGCTTTCCACTAGATGTTGGGACATTGCTGCTATAACAGCCTTCACTCTTCTGGGAAGGCTTTCCACTAGATGTTGGAACATTGTTGCAGGGACTTGCTTCCATTCAGACACAAGCGCATTAGTGATGTTGGGCGATTTGGCCTGGCACGCAGTCTGCGTTCCAATTCATCCCAATGGTGTTTGATGGGGTTGAGGTCAGGGCCTGTGCAGGCCAGTCAAGTTCCTCCAGACCGATCTCGACAAACCATTTCTGTATGGATCTAGCTTTGTGCACGGGGGCATTGTCATGCTGAAACTGGTTGACTGAAACCCCAAACTGTTGCTACAATGTTGGAAGCACAGAATAGTCTATATTGTATGCTGTAGCGTAAAGACTTCCCTTCACTGGAACTAAGGTGCCCAAACCATGAAAAACAGCCCGAGACCATTATTCCTCCTCCAACAAACTTTACAGTTGGCACTATGCATTGGGGCAGGTAGCGTTCTCCTGGCATCCGCCAAACCCAGATTAGTGCGTCAGCCAGATGGTGAAGCGTGAATCATCACTCCAGAGAACTCGTTTCCACTGCTCCAGAGTCCAATGGCGGCGAGCTTTACACCACTCCAGCCGACACTTGGCATTGTGCATAGTGATCTTAGGCATGCTGCTCGGCCATGGAAACCCATTTCAGTTGACTGGGGGGCAGCTTTAGCAGGGCAGAAATTTGACGAACTGACTTGTTTGAAAGGTGGCATCCTATGACAGTGCCACGTTGAAAGCTCTTCAGTAAAGCCATTCTACTGCCAATGTTTGTCTATGGAGATTGCATGGGTGTGGCTAAAATAGCCGAAACAACTAATTTGAAGGGGTGTCCACATACATACACTATACATTATAT
Source organism: Oncorhynchus mykiss (assembly GCF_013265735.2). Taxonomy (NCBI): domain Eukaryota; kingdom Metazoa; phylum Chordata; class Actinopteri; order Salmoniformes; family Salmonidae; genus Oncorhynchus; species Oncorhynchus mykiss. The sequence goes on along the minus strand of NC_048575.1, from coordinate 80,711,326 downwards.
ATACAAAAGTAAAGTCAGCATAACATACAGGTGTAGAACAGCAGTCTGGGGCCTTCTATAATTGGTCCTGAACACAACAGATCCAGCAGTCTGGGGCCTTCTATATTTGTCCTGAACACAACAGATCCAGCAGTCTGGGGGCCTTCTATATTTGGCCTGAACACAACAGATCCAGCAGTCTGGGGGCCTTCTATATTTGTCCTGAACACAACAGATCCAGCAGTCTGGGGGCCTTCTATATTTGGCCTGAACACAACAGATCCAGCAGTCTTGGGGGCCTTCTATATTTGGCCTGAACACAACAGATCTCTTTAACTTACAAATTAAATATATTGTGATTTAACGGTAGTTAAAGTCTGTCTGTCTTCAACCTCAATGTACTGTTAGGTTATTTGTTTATACCCAACATTTGACAATCTAAATAATAAATAAAGAATCTCAACCTTATTTCAACCTAAATGTAGCAATTGGCATCCATGTATAACATACTCACCGATAGCTTTGCTGCGGCACCATTTTAGAGACTGGGAGATGTAAGGCAGGAAGATTACGATGGCTAGGATCACATAGGACTGAAAGACAACGGGAGAACGTTAGGACTGAAAGACAATGTTAGGATCACATAGGACTGAAAGACAACGTTAGGACTGAAAGACAACGTTAGGATCACATGGGACTGAAAGACAACGTTAGGACTGAAAGACAACGTTAGGATCACATGGGACTGAAAGACAACGTTAGGATCACATGGGACTGAAAGACAACGTTAGGATCACATAGGACTGAAAGACAACGTTAGGATCACATGGGACTGAAAGACAACATTAGGATCACATAGGACTGAAAGACAACGTTAGGATCACATGGGACTGAAAGACAACGTTAGGACTGAAAGACAACGTTAGGACTGAAAGACAACGTTAGGATCACATAGGACTGAAAGACAACATTAGGATCACATAGGACTGAAAGACAACGTTAGGACTGAAAGACAACGTTAGGACTGAAAGACAACGTTAGGATCACATAGGACTGAAAGACAACATTAGGATCACATAGGACTGAAAGACAACGTTAGGACTGAAAGACAACGTTAGGACTGAAAGACAACGTTAGGATCACATAGGACTGAAAGACAACATTAGGATCACATAGGACTGAAAGACAACGTTAGGACTGAAAGACAACGTTAGGACTGAAAGACAACGTTAGGATCACATAGGACTGAAAGACAACATTAGGATCACATAGGACTGAAAGACAACGTTAGGACTGAAAGACAACGTTAGGACTGAAAGACAACGTTAGGACTGAAAGACAACGGTAGGATCACATAGGACTGAAAGACAACGTTAGGACTGAAAGACAACGTTAGGACTGAAAGACAACGTTAGGACTGAAAGACAACGTTAGGACTGAAAGACAACATTAGGATCACATGGGACTGAAAGACAACGTTAGGACTGAAAGACAACATTAGGATCACATGGGACTGAAAGACAACGTTAGGACTGAAAGACAACGTTAGGATCACATAGGACTGAAAGACAACGTTAGGACTGAAAGACAACATTAGGATCACATGGGACTGAAAGACAACGTTAGGACTGAAAGACAACGGTAGGATCACATAGGACTGAAAGACAACGTTAGGACTGAAAGACAACGTTAGGACTGAAAGACAACGTTAGGACTGAAAGACAACATTAGGATCACATGGGACTGAAAGACAACATTAGGATCACATGGGACTGAAAGACAACATTAGGATCACATGGGACTGAAAGACAACGTTAGGACTGAAAGACAACATTAGGATCACATGGGACTGAAAGACAACGTTAGGACTGAAAGACAACATTAGGATCACATGGGACTGAAAGACAACATTAGGATCACATGGGACTGAAAGACAACGTTAGGACTGAAAGACAACGTTAGGACTGAAAGACAACGTTAGGATCACATGGGACTGAAAGACAACGTTAGGACTGAAAGACAACGTTAGGACTGAAAGACAACGTTAGGACTGAAAGACAACGTTAGGACTGAAAGACAACATTAGGATCACATGGGACTGAAAGACAACGTTAGGACTGAAAGACAACGTTAGGATCACATGGGACTGAAAGACAACGTTAGGACTGAAAGACAACGTTAGGATCACATGGGACTGAAAGACAACGTTAGGACTGAAAGACAACGTTAGGACTGAAAGACAACGTTAGGATCACATGGGACTGAAAGACAACGTTAGGACTGAAAGACAACGTTAGGACTGAAAGACAACGTTAGGACTGAAAGACAACGTTAGGACTGAAAGACAACGTTAGGACTGAAAGACAACGTTAGGATCACATGGGACTGAAAGACAACGTTAGGACTGAAAGACAACGTTAGGATTGAAAGACAACGTTAGGACTGAAAGACAACGTTAGGACTGAAAGACAACGTTAGGATCACATGGGACTGAAAGACAACGTTAGGACTGAAAGACAACGTTAGGACTGAAAGACAACGTTAGGACTGAAAGACAACGTTAGGACTGAAAGACAACGTTAGGATCACATAGGACTGAAAGACAACATTAGGATCACATAGGACTGAAAGACAACGTTAGGATCACATGGGACTGAAAGACAACGTTAGGACTGAAAGACAACGTTAGGATCACATGGGACTGAAAGACAACGTTAGGACTGAAAGACAACGTTAGGATCACATGGGACTGAAAGACAACGTTAGGACTGAAAGACAACGTTAGGACTGAAAGACAACGTTAGGACTGAAAGACAACATTAGGATCACATAGGACTGAAAGACAACATTAGGATCACATAGGACTGAAAGACAACGTTAGGATCACATGGGACTGAAAGACGACGTTAGGACTGAAAGACAACGTTAGGACTGAAAGACAACGTTAGGACTGAAAGACAACGTTAGGACTGAAAGACAACGTTAGGATCACATAGGACTGAAAGACAACATTAGGATCACATAGGACTGAAAGACAACGTTAGGATCACATAGGACTGAAAGACAACGTTAGGATCACATGGGACTGAGGAGAACATCTTGTTACAAGAGGCTAAGACTATTTGAATTATTACTAAATGAATTATGTTTACAAGCAGACTGTAAAAAAACTTTGATAAAAGATATACAGAACAGATATCCCACTGGGCAAAAACTGTTTGAATCAAAACTAGATGTTGAACTGACGAGTGTGCCCAGTGAGATAAGAGCTAACCGAGATAAAATATGGTGCAGGGTTTAGTGTCATCGCTAGGAGACTATGGAGTGTCAAGTTACACCTCACTGGGGCAATAGTTCTAACAATACACACACCTCACTTTTTAGTCCCAGAGGGGAGAAGCAGAGAAAACAAAAAGAGAAGACGAGAGAAGAAGACGACTGACTTACCATCTGAAAGAAGATGAATGAGAAGATACTGGCGAAGAAGCACATGATGGGGACCCTCATGATGACCTTCAGGATGTGATGTTTATAGAACACCTGGTTCTCCGACACCTGGATCTGGTCGTTGAGCAGGAACGGACGGCTAAAGCCGTACACCACTATAACAGCCTGGGGAGGGAGGGAAGTAGAGGGGAGGGGGAGGAAGTAGAGGGGGGGAGGAAGAGGGGAGGGAGGAAAGTAGAGGGGAGGAAGTAGAGGGGAGCGAGGGAAGTAGAGGGGAGGGGGAGGAAGTAGAGGGGAGAAAGTAGAGGGGACAGAGGGAAGTAGAGGGGAGCGAGGGAAGTAGAGGGGAGGAAGTAGAGGGCAGGGGGAGGAAGTAGAGGGGAGGGAGGGAAGTAGAGGGGAGGAAGTAGATGGGGGGGAAATAGAGGGGAGGGAGGGAAGTAGAGGGGGGAGGGAAGAAGGGAAGTAGAGGGGGGGTGGAAGTAGAGGGGAGGGAAGGAGTAGAGGGTAGGGAAGTAGAAGGGAAGTAGAGGGAAGGAGGGAAGGGAAGTAGAGAGGGAGGGAGGTAAGGAGAGAAGTAGAGGGGAGGGAGGGAAGTAGAGGGGGGGAAGGTGGGATGTAGAGGGAAGGAGGGAGGGAGGTAAGGAGAGAAGTAGAGGGGAGGGAGAGAAGTAGAGGGGAGGGAGGTAAGGAGGGAAGGGAGGTAAGGAGGGAAGTAGAGGGGAGGGGAGGGAGGGAAGGTGGGAAGTAGAGGGGAGGGGAGGGAGGGAGGGAAGGTGGGAAGTAGAGGGGAAGGAGGGAAGTAGAGGGGAGGGGAGGGAGGGAAGTAGAGAGGGAGGGAGGTAAGGAGGGAAGGGAGGGAAGGAGGGGAGGGAGGGGAGAGAGGGAAGGTGGGAAGTAGAGGGGAGGGAGGGAAGGTGGGAAGTAGAGGGGAGGGAAGGAGTAGAGTAGAGAGGGAGGGAGGTAAGGAGGGAAGTAGAGGGAGGGAGGGAAGAAGAGGGGAGGGGAGGGAGGGAAGTAGAGAGGGAGGGAAGGAAGTAGAGGAGGGGAGGGAGGTAAGGAGGGAAGTAGAGGAGGGGAGGGAGGGAAGGAGGGAAGTAGAGGAGAGGGAAGGAGGGAAGTAGAGAGGGAGGGAGGTAAGGAGGGAAGTAGAGGGGAGGGGAGGGAGGGAGGGAGGTAAGGAGGGAAGTAGAGGAGGGGAGGGAGGGAAGGAGGGAAGTAGAGGAGAGGGAAGTAGAGAGGGAGGGAGGTAAGGAGGGAGGTAAGGAGGGAAGTAGAGGGGAGGGGAGGGAGGTAAGGAGGGAAGTAGAGGGAGGGAAGGAGGGAAGTAGAGGGAGGGAGTGAGGGAAGGAAGGAAGGAGGGAAGTAGAGGGAGGGAGTGAGGGAAGTAGAGGGAAGTAGAGGGGAGGGAAGGAGGGAAGTAGAGGGGAGGGAGGGAAGGAGGGAAATAGAGGGGACGGAAGGAGGGAAGTAGAGGGAAGGGAGGTAAGGAGGGAAGTAGAGGGAGGGAAGTAGAGGAGAGGGAAGGGGGAGGGGAGTGAGGGAAGGAGGGAAGTAGAGGGGAGGGAAGGAGGGAAGTAGAGGGGAGGGAAGGAGGGAGGGAGGGAAGGAGGGAGGGAGGTAAGGAGGGAAGTAGAGAGGGAGGGAGGTAAGGAGGGAAGTAGAGAGGGAGGGAGGTAAGGAGGGAGGTAAGGGATTCAACCATAGTTTTACTGTGTAATTACACCAAGAAAAACAACATGTAATGATGCGGAAGGTTGCGAGTTAAGAAATTACACACACACACAGCGTATCCTCACCTGAATGAAGCCTAACACCATGACGCAGGCACAGAACAGGAGGATTCCCAAGATGTTCTCAGGAAACGTCGCCATGAGGGAGAACTGCAGAGGAAAACAAATGGTGTGTAAAAAGGGACTGTTCTTATTGAACAAGTTCAGACAGCAACTCCCCATTTAATCTGATGACACATTTCCTACCAGTCAGCCAGCCAGCCAGCCAGCCAGCCAGGTAGTCAGTCAGTAGGGCCGGGACCATTCCAGCCAGTCAACCAGTCAGTAGGGCCGTGACCATACCAGCTAGTCAGTAGAGTCGGGACCATACCAGCCAGTCAGTCAGTAGAGCCGGGACCATACCAGCCAGTCAACCAGCCAGTAGGGCCGGGACCATACCAGTCAGTCAGTCAGTAGAGCCGGGACCATACCAGCCAGTCAGTCAGTAGAGCCGGGACCATACCAGCCAGCCAACCAGTCAGTAGGGCCGGGACCATACCAGCCAGTCAACCAGTCAGTAGGGCCGGGACCATACCAGTCAGTCAGTAGGGCCGTGACCATACCAGCCAGTCAACCAGTCAGTAGGGCCGGGACCATACCAGCCAGTCAGTCAGTAGAGCCGGGACCATACCAGCCAGTCAGTCAGTAGAGCCGGGACCATACCAGCCAGTCAACCAGTCAGTAGGGCCGGGACCATACCAGCCAGTCAACCAGTCAGTAGGGCCGGGACCATACCAGTCAGTCAGTAGAGCCGGAACCATACCGGCCAGTCAGTCAGTCAGTAGGGCCGGGACCATACCAGTCAGTCAGTAGAGCCGGAACCATACCGGCCAGTCAGTCAGTAGAGCCGGGACCATACCAGCCAGTCAACCAGTCAGTAGGGCCGGGACCATACCAGTCAGTCAGTCAGTAGAGCCGGGACCATACCAGCCAGTCAGTCAGTAGAGCCGGGACCATACCAGCCAGTCAGTCAGTAGAGCCGGGACCATACCAGCCAGTCAACCAGTCAGTAGGGCCGGGACCATACCAGCCAGTCAACCAGTCAGTAGGGCCGGGACCATACCAGTCAGTCAGTAGGGCCGTGACCATACCAGCCAGTCAGTCAGTAGAGCCGGGACCATACCAGCCAGTCAGTCAGTAGAGCCGGGACCATACCAGCCAGTCAGTCAGTAGGGCCGGGACCATACCAGCCAGTCAGTCAGTAGGGCCGGGACCATACCAGCCAGTCAACCAGTCAGTAGGGCCGTGACCATACCAGTCAGTCAGTAGGGCCGGGACCATACCAGTCAGTCAGTCAGTAGAGCCGGGACCATACCAGCCAGTCAGTCAGTAGAGCCGGGACCATACCAGCCAGTCAGTCAGTAGAGCCGGGACCATACCAGCCAGTCAGTCAGTAGAGCCGGGACCATACCAGCCAGTCAGTAGAGCAGGGACCATACCAGCCAGTCAGTAGAGCCGGGACCATACCGGCCAGTCAGTAGAGCCGGGACCATACCGGCCAGTCAGTAGAGCCGGGACCATACCGGCCAGTCAGTAGAGCCGGGACCATACCGGCCAGTCAGTAGAGCCGGGACCATACCAGCCAGTCAGTAGAGCCGGGACCATACCAGCCAGTCAGTAGAGCTGGGACCATACCAGTCAGTCAGTAGAGCCGGGACCATACCAGCCAGTTAGTAAAACCGGGACCATACCAGCCAGTCAGTAGAGCCGGGACCATACCAGCCAGTCAGTAGAGCCGGGACCATACCAGCCAGTTAGTAAAGCCGGGACCATACCAGCTAGTCAGTAGAGCCGGGACCATACCAGCCAGTCAGTAGAGTCGGGACCATACCAGTATCGCGATACAAAGCAGATTTAACTTGTTTAAGGAAAAACGGCCTTAATGTTGGTAACAAACACGTTGTCATCCACAGTTCCATGTATTTATTATCCAGGCTACACACACACACACACAATATATATTACATAACGCAGCTTTTTAAAAGGACCAACGAGTTTTGTCTGCTTCATGTTTTTTGCCATGGACAAAATATAATGATATGGGTCTCGGCCCTATCGGTCAGTCAGTGTAAAGTTCACATCCCTCCCCTGACTGATGATACGGGTCTCGGCCCTATCGGTCAGTCAGTGTAAAGTTCACATCCCTCCCCTGACTGATGATACGGGTCTCGGCCCTATCGGTCAGTCAGTGTAAAGTTCACATCCCTCCCCTGACTGATGATATGGGTATGGTCTAGGCCCTATCGGTCAGTCAGTGTAAAGTTCACATCCCTCCCCTGACTGATGATATGGGTATGGTCTCGGCCCTATCGGTCAGTCAGTGTAAAGTTCACATCCCCCCCTGACTGATGATACGGGTCTCGGCCCTATCGGTCAGTCAGTGTAAAGTTCACATCCCCCCCCCTGACTGATGATATGGGTCTCGGCCCTATCGGTCAGTCAGTGTAAAGTTCACATCCCTCCCCTGACTGATGATATGGGTATGGTCTCGGCCCTATCGGTCAGTCAGTGTAAAGTTCACATCCCCCCCTGACTGATGATACGGGTCTCGGCCCTATCGGTCAGTCAGTGTAAAGTTCACATCCCTCCCCTGACTGATGATATGGGTATGGTCTAGGCCCTATCGGTCAGTCAGTGTAAAGTTCACATCCCTCCCCTGACTGATGATACGGGTCTCGGCCCTATCGGTCAGTCAGTGTAAAGTTCACATCCCTCCCCTGACTGATGATACGGGTCTCGGCCCTATCGGTCAGTCAGTGTAAAGTTCACATCCCTCCCCTGACTGATGATACGGGTCTCGGCCCTATCGGTCAGTCAGTGTAAAGTTCACATCCCTCCCCTGACTGATGATACGGGTCTCGGCCCTATCGGTCAGTCAGTGTAAAGTTCACATCCCCCCCTGACTGATGATACGGGTCTCGGCCCTATCGGTCAGTCAGTGTAAAGTTCACATCCCTCCCCTGACTGATGATATGGGTATGGTCTAGGCCCTATCGGTCAGTCAGTGTAAAGTTCACATCCCTCCCCTGACTGATGATACGGGTCTCGGCCCTATCGGTCAGTCAGTGTAAAGTTCACATCCCTCCCCTGACTGATGATACGGGTATGTCTCGGCCCTATCGGTCAGTCAGTGTAAAGTTCACATCCCCCCCTGACTGATGATATGGGTATGGTCTCGACCCTATCGGTCAGTCAGTGTAAAGTTCACATCCCTCCCCTGACTGATGATACGGGTATGTCTCGGCCCTATCGGTCAGTCAGTGTAAAGTTCACATCCCCCCCCTGACTGATGATATGGGTATGGTCTCGACCCTATCGGTCAGTCAGTGTAAAGTTCACATCCCTCCCCTGACTGATGATACGGGTATGTCTCGGCCCTATCGGTCAGTCAGTGTAAAGTTCACATCCCTCCCCTGACTGATGATACGGGTCTCTGCCCTATCGGTCAGTCAGTGTAAAGTTCACATCCCTCCCCTGACTGATGATACGGGTATGTCTCGGCCCTATCGGTCAGTCAGTGTAAAGTTCACATCCCTCCCCTGACTGATGATACGGGTCTCGGCCCTATCGGTCAGTCAGTGTAAAGTTCACATCCCTCCCCTGACTGATGATACGGGTCTCGGCCCTATCGGTCAGTCAGTGTAAAGTTCACATCCCTCCCCTGACTGATGATACGGGTCTCGGCCCTATCGGTCAGTCAGTGTAAAGTTCACATCCCTCCCCTGACTGATGATATGGGTATGGTCTCGACCCTATCGGTCAGTCAGTGTAAAGTTCACATCCCTCCCCTGACTGATGATACGGGTCTCGGCCCTATCGGTCAGTCAGTGTAAAGTTCACATCCCTCCCCTGACTGATCTAACATGATTCAGACTCACTGTGTATGGCAGAAAGGTGATCAACATCATACAAGCCTAGAAGAGAAAAAGGGAAGGTTTAGACCACAGTAAAACACATGGCTTCACTACATGGTGAATCATACCACCGTTACAATGACAGAAGTGAAACTGTTTTAGTGAGTTATTAATGAAAGGACATGTCCTATATCCTGACCAACTGGCCTGGTGCTTTGATGCTGTATCCTGACCAAGTGGCCCGGTGCTTTGATGCTAAATCCTAACCAACTGGCCCAGTGCTTTGATGCTATATCCTGACCAACTGGCCCGGTGCTTTGATGCTAAATCCTAACCAACTGGCCCAGTGCTTTGATGCTATATCCTGACCAACTGGCCCAGTGCTTTGATGCTATATCCTGACCAACTGGCCCAGTGCTTTGATGCTACATCATGACCAACTGGCCCAGTGCTTTGATGCTACATCATGACTAACTGGCCCAGTGCTTTGATGCTACATCATGACCAACTGGCCCGGTGCTTTGATGCTATATCATGACCAACTGGCCCAGTGCTTTGATGCTACATCATGACCAACTGGCCCGGTGCTTTGATGCTACATCATGACCAACTGGCCCGGTGCTTTGATGCTATATCATGACCAACTGGCCCAGTGCTTTGATGCTACATCATGACCAACTGGCCCGGTGCTTTGATGCTACATCATGACCAACTGGCCCAGTGCTTTGATGCTATATCCTGACTAACTGGCCCAGTGCTTTGATGCTACATCATGACCAACTGGCCCAGTGCTTTGATGCTATATCCTGACCAACTGGCCCAGTGCTTTGATGCTACATCATGACCAACTGGCCCAGTGCTTTGATGCTATATCCTGACTAACTGGCCCAGTGCTTTGATGCTACATCATGACCAACTGGCCCAGTGCTTTGATGCTACATCATGACCAACTGGCCCAGTGCTTTGATGCTACATCATGACCAACTGGCCCGGTGCTTTGATGCTATATCATGACCAACTGGCCCAGTGCTTTGATGCTACATCATGACCAACTGGCCCGGTGCTTTGATGCTATATCCTGACTAACTGGTCCAGTGCTTTGATGCTACATCATGACCAACTGGCCCGGTGCTTTGGTGTTGTATTCTGACGGTTCATGTCCCAAAGTGGGCACACAATATAAGAGAGGTATATTGAGCCATTATGTGTTGTGATGTACTGTGATCCAGGGTTGTGTGGTGTGCTGCAGGGTGGTGTGGTGTGCTGCAGGGTGGTGTGGTGTGCTGCAGGGTGGTGTGGTGTGCTGCAGGGTGGTGTGGTGTGCTGCAGGGTGGTGTGGTGTGCTGCAGGGTGGTGTGGTGTGCTGCAGGGTGGTGTGGTGTGGTGTGCTGCAGGGTGATGTGGTGTGGTGTGCTGCAGGGTGATGTGGTGTGGTGTGCTGCAGGGTGGTGTGATGTGGTGTGCTGCAGGGTGGTGTGGTGTGGTGCAGGGTGGTGTGGTGTGATGTGGTGTGCTGCAGGGTGGTGTGGTGTGGTGCAGGGTGGTGTGGTGTGGTGTGCTGCAGGGTGGTGTGATGTGCTGCAGGGTGGTGTGGTGTGGTGCAGGGTGGTGTGTGGTGTGCTGCAGGGTGGTGTGGTGTGATGTGGTGTGCTGCAGGGTGGTGTGGTGTGGTGCAGGGTGGTGTGGTGTGGTGTGCTGCAGGGTGGTGTGATGTGCTGCAGGGTGGTGTGGTGTGGTGCAGGGTGGTGTGTGGTGTGCTGCAGGGTGGTGTGGTGTGCTGCAGGGTGGTGTGATGTGCTGCAGTGATGTGCTGTGGTCATCCTGTCTGGGTTGGTGCCCCCCCCCCCTTGGGTTGTGCCGTGGCGGAGGTCTTTGTGGGCTATACGTAAGTTGGTAAGTTGGTGGTTGAAGATATCCCTCTAGTGGTGTGGGGGCTGTGCTTTGGCAAAGTGGGTGGGGTTATATCCTTCCTGTTTGGCCCTGTCCGGGGGTGTCCTCGGAGTGGGCCACAGTGTCTCCTGACCCCTCCTGTCTCAGCCTCCAGTATTTATGCTGCAGTAGTTTATGTGTCGGGGGGCTAGGGTCAGTTTGTTATATCTGGAGTACTTCTCCTGTCCTATTCGGTGTCCTGTGTGAATCTAAGTGTGCGTTCTCTAATTCTCTCCTTCTCTCTTTCTCTCTCTCGGAGGACCTGAGCCCTAGGACCATGCCCCAGGACTACCTGACATGATGACTCCTTGCTGTCCCCAGTCCACCTGGCTGTGCTGCTGCTCCAGTTTCAACTGTTCTGCCTTATTATTATTCGACCATGCTGGTAATTTATGAACATTTGAACATCTTGGCCATGTTCTGTTATAATCTCCACCCGGCACAGCCAGAAGAGGACTGGCCACCCCACATAGCCTGGTTCCTCTCTAGGTTTCTTCCTAGGTTTTGGCCTTTCTAGGGAGTTTTTCCTAGCCACCGTGCTTCTACACCTGCATTGCTTGCTGTTTGGGGTTTTAGGCTGGGTTTCTGTACAGCACTTTGAGATATCAGCTGATGTACGAAGGGCTATATAAATACATTTGATTTTGATTTGATTTGTGGTGTGCTGCAGGGTGGTGTGATGTGGTGCAGGGTGGTGTGATGTGGTGTGTTGCAGGGTGGTGTGGTGTGATGTGCTGCAGGGTGGTGTGGTGTGGTGCAGGGTGGTGTGATGTGGTGTGTTGCAGGGTGGTGTGGTGTGATGTGGTGTGCTGCAGGGTGGTGTGGTGTGCTGCAGGGTGGTGTGATGTGCTGCAGGGTGGTGTGGTGTGGTGCAGGGTGGTGTGTGGTGTGCTGCAGGGTGGTGTGGTGTGCTGCAGGGTGGTGTGGTGTGCTGCAGGGTGGTGTGGTGTGCTGCAGGGTGGTGTGGTGTGATGTGGTGTGCTGCATGGTGGTGTGGTGTGGTGCAGGGTGGTGTGGTGTGCTGCAGGGTGGTGTGGCGTGCTGTGGTGTGCTGCAGGGTGGTGTGGTGTGCTGCAGGGTGGTGTGGTGTGATGCGGTGTGCTGCAGGGTGGTGTGGTGTGCTGCAGGGTGGTGTGGTGTGATGCGGTGTGCTGCAGGGTGGTGTGGTGTGCTGCAGGGTGGTGTGGTGTGCTGCAGGGTGGTGTGGTGTGCTGTGGTGTGCTGCAGGGTGGTGTGGTGTGCTGCAGGGTGGTGTGGTGTGCTGTGGTGTGCTGTGGTGTGCTGCAGGGTGGTGTGGTGTGCTGCAGGGTGGTGTGGTGTGCTGTGGTGTGCTGCAGGGTGGTGTGGTGTGCTGTGGTGTGCTGCAGGGTGGTGTGGTGTGCTGCAGGGTGGTGTGCTGCAGGGTGGTGTGCTGCAGGGTGGTGTGGTGTGGTGTGCTGCAGGGTGGTGTGGTGTGCTGCAGGGTGGTGTGGTGTGATGTGCTGCAGGGTGGTGTGGTGTGCTGCAGGGTGGTGTGGTGTGCTGCAGGGTGGTGTGGTGTGCTGCAGGGTGGTGTGGTGTGGTGCGCTGCAGGGTGGTGTGGTGTGCTGCAGGGTGGTGTGGTGTGGTGCAGGGTGGTGTGGTGTGCTGCAGGGTGGTGTGCTGTGGTGTGGTGTGCTGCAGGGTGGTGTGCTGCAGGGTGGTGTGGTGTGATGCGGTGTGCTGCAGGGTGGTGCGGTGTGCTGAAGGGTGGTGTGGTGTGCTGCAGGGTGGTGTGGTGTGCTGTGGTGTGCTGCAGGGTGGTGTGGTGTGCTGCAGGGTGGTGTGGTGTGCTGTGGTGTGCTGCAGGGTGGTGTGGTGTGCTGTGGTGTGCTGCAGGGTGGTGTGGTGTGCTGCAGGGTGGTGTGCTGTGGTGTGCTGCAGGGTGGTGTGGTGTGCTGTGGTGTGCTGCAGGGTGGTGTGGTGTGCTGCAGGGTGGTGTGGTGTGCTGCAGGGTGGTGTGGTGTGCTGTGGTGTGCTGCAGGGTGGTGTGGTGTGCTGCAGGGTGGTGTGCTGTGGTGTGGTGTGCTGCAGGGTGGTGTGCTGCAGGGTGGTGTGCTGCAGGGTGGTGTGGTGTGATGCGGTGTGCTGCAGGGTGGTGCGGTGTGCTGAAGGGTGGTGTGGTGTGCTGCAGGGTGGTGTGGTGTGCTGTGGTGTGCTGCAGGGTGGTGTGGTGTGCTGCAGGGTGGTGTGGTGTGCTGTGGTGTGCTGCAGGGTGGTGTGGTGTACTGTGGTGTGCTGCAGGGTGGTGTGGTGTGCTGCAGGGTGGTGTGCTGTGGTGTGCTGCAGGGTGGTGTGGTGTGCTGTGGTGTGCTGCAGGGTGGTGTGGTGTGCTGCAGGGTGGTGTGGTGTGCTGCAGGGTGGTGTGGTGTGCTGCAGGGTGGTGTGGTGTGCTGCAGGGTGGTGTGGTGTGATGTGGTGTGCTGCAGGGTGGTGTGGTGTGCTGTGGTGTGCTGCAGGGTGGTGTGGTGTGCTGCAGGGTGGTGTTCTGCAGGGTGGTGTGGTGTGATGTGGTGTGCTGCAGGGTGGTGTGGTGTGCTGCAGGGTGGTGTGGTGTGCTGCAGGGTGGTGTGCTGTGGTGTGCTGCAGGGTGGTGTGGTGTGCTGCAGGGTGGTGTGGTGTGCTGTGGTGTGCTGCAGGGTGGTGTGCTGCAGGGTGGTGTGGTGTGATGTGGTGTGCTGCAGGGTGGTGTTGTGTGGTGCAGAGTGGTGTGGTGTGCTGCAGGGTTGTGTGGTGTGCTGCAGGGTGGTGTGGTGCGATGTGGTGTGCTGCAGGGTGGTGTGGTGTGCTGTGGTGTGCTGCAGGGTGGTGTGGTGTGCTGCAGGGTGGTGTGCTGCAGGGTGGTGTGGTGTGCTGCAGGGTGGTGTGCTGCAGGGTGGTGTGGTGTGATGTGGTGTGCTGCAGGGTGGTGTGGTGTGCTGTGGTGTGCTGCAGGGTGGTGTGGTGTGCTGCAGGGTGGTGTGCTGCAGGGTGGTGTGGTGTGATGTGGTGTGCTGCAGGGTGGTGTGGTGTGCTGCAGGGTGGTGTGGTGTGGTTTTGAGAACCAGTAGTTCTTACTAGATTGAGAAGTGCAAGGCAGTCATCAATACGTTCAATGACTTGAAATAACCTGTAAAAACACAGAGAGAGAAAGACGTGACCATCAGAGCATCTCTGAATGGTCAGACATGATACTCTTTAACTCTTTAACAGCAGTCAGTCCTTCCTTCCTTCCTTCCTTCCTTCCTTCCTACCTTCCTTCCTTTAAGTTATCACAGATCTCAAATAAAATAACATTTTATTAGTCACATGCGCCGAATACAACAGGTGTAGTAGACCTCACCGTGAAAATGCTTACTGACGAGCCCCTAACCAACAACACAGTTTAAAAAAAAATACAGATAAGAATAAGAGATAAAAGTAACAAGTAATTAAAGAGCACCAGTGAAAAATAACAATCTATACAGGGGGGTGCCGGTACAGAGTCAATGTGGAGACTATATACAGGGGGTACCGATACAGAGTCAATGTGCAGGGGCACCGGTTAGTTGAGTTAGTATGTACATGTAGCTAGAGTTATTAAAGTGACTATGCATAGATGACAACAGAGAGTGGCAGTGGTGTGGAGAGGGGGCAGTACAAATAGTCTGGAGAGCCATTTGACTAGATGTTCAGTAGTCTTATGGCTTGGGGGTAGAAGCAGTTTAGAAGCCTCTTGGACCCAGACTTGGCGCCCCGGTACCGCTTGCCGTGCGGTGACAGAGAACAGTCTATGGCTAGGGTGGCTGGAGTCTGACAACTTTTAGAGCCTTCCTCTCACACCGCCTGGTATAGAGGTCCTGGATGGCAGGAAGCTTGCCCCCAGTGATGTACTGGGCTGTTCACACTACCCTCGGTAGTGCCTTGCGGTCGGAGGTCGAGCAGTTGCCATACCAGGCGGCGATGCAACCAGTCAGGAAGCTCTCGATGGTGCAGCTGTAGAACCTTTTGAGGATCTGAGAACCCATGCCAAATATTTTCAGTCTTCTGAAGGGGAATAGGTTTTGTCATGCCCTCTTCACAACTGTCTTGGTGTGCTTGGACCATGTTAGTTTGTTGGTGATGTGGACACCAAGGAACTTGAAGCTCTCAACCTGCTCCACTGCAGCCTCGTCAATGAGAATGGGGGGTGTGCTCGGTCCTCCTTTTCCTGTAGTCCACAATCATTTCCTTTGTCTTGATCACATGGAGGGAGAGGTTGTTGTCCTGGCACCACACGGCCAGGCCTCTGGTCTCCTGCCTATAGGCTGTCTTGTCGTTGTCGGTGATCTGGCCTACCACTTGTGTCATCTGCAAATTTAATGATATTGTTGGAGTCGTGCCTGGCCGTGCAGTCATGAGTGAATAGGGAGTACAGGAAGGGGCTGAGCATGCACCCCTGAGGGGCCCCTGTGTTGAAATTCAGCATGGCGGATGTGTTGTTGCCTACCCTTACCACCTGGGGGTGGCCCGTCAGGAAGTCCAGGATCCAGTTGCAGGGGGAGGTGTTTAATCTCAGGGTCCTTATTGATGTAGCTTATTGATGAGCTTTAAGGACACTATGGTGTTGAACGCTGAGCTGTAGTCAATGAATAGCATTCTCACATAGGTGTTCCTTTTGTCCAGGTGTGAAAGGGCAGTGTGGAGTGCAATAGAGATTGCATCATCTGTGGATCTGTTGGAGCGGTATGAAAATTGGAGTGGGTCTAGGGTTTCTGGTATAATGGTGTTATTGTGAGCCATTACCAGCCTTTCAAAGCACTTCATGGCTACGGACGTGAGTGCTACAGGTTGGTAGTCATTTAGGCAGGTTACCTTAGTGTTCTTGGGCACAGGCACTATGGTGGTCTGCTTAAAACGTGTTGGTATTACAAACTCGGACAGGGAGAGGTTGAAAATATCAGAGAAGACACTTGATAGTTGGTCAGCGCATGCTCACAGTACACGTCCTGGTAATCCGTCTGGCCCTGCGTCCTTGTGAATGTTGACCTGTCTAAAGGTCTTACTCACATCGGTTGCGGAGAGCGTGATCACACAATCGTCCGGTACAGCTGGTGCTCTCATGCATGTTTCAGTGTTATTTGCCTCGAAGCGAGCATAGAAGTAGTTTAGCTCATCTGGTAGGCTCTTGTCACTGGGCAGCTCTCGGCTGTGCTTCCCTTTGTAGTCTGTAATAGTTTACAAGCCCTGCCACATCCGACGAGTGTCGGAGCTAGTATGATTTGATCTTAGTCCTGTATTGACGCTTTGCCTGTTTGATGGTTCGTCAGAGGGCATAGCGGGATTTCTTATAAGCTTCCGGGTTAGAGTCCCGCTCCTTGAAAGCGGCAGCTCTAGCCTTTAGCTCAGTGCGGATGCTGCCTGTAATCCATGGTTTCTGGTTGGGGTATGTACGTGCAGTCACTGTGGGGACGACGTCATCGATGCTTTATTGACGAAGCCAATGACTGATGTGGTGTATTCCTCAATGTCATCGGAAGAATCCCAGAACATATTCCAGTCTGTGCTAGCAAAACAGTCCTGTAGTTTAGCACCTGCTTCATCTGACCACTTTTTTATTGATCTAGTCACTGGTGATTCCTGCTTTAATTTTTGCTTGTAAGCAGGAATCAGGAGGATATAATTATGGTCAGATTTGCAAAATGGAAGGCGAGGGAGAGCTCTGTATGCGTCTCTGTGTGTGGAGTAGAGGTGGTCCATACACATTTAACATGCTGATAGAAATTTGGTAAAACGGATTTAAGTTTCCCTGCATTAAAGTCCCCTGCTACTAGGAGCGCCGCCTCTGGGTGAACGTTTTCTTGTTTGCTTATGGCGGAATACTGCTCATTCAATGTTGTCTTAGTGCCAACCTCACCACTGTTCTATCCTGCCGGTACAGCGTATAACCAGCCAGCTGTATGTTGATATTGTCGTCGTTCAGCCACGACTCCATGAAGAATAAGATGTTACCATTTTTAATGTCCCGATGGTAGTTTAATCTTCCACGTAACTCGTCGATTTTATTGTCCAAAGATTGCACGTTTGCTAGCAGAATTGAGGGAAGTGGGGTTTTATTCGCCCGCATTCAAATTCTCAGGAGGCAGCCCGCTCTCCGGCCCCTCTTTACGCAGATCATGGGGGTCGTGGCCTGTTCCCGAAGGAGCCGTATATCCTCCGCCTCGTCAGAGTTGTGAAAGAAGAAAAATTATTCTGCTAGTCCGTGGTGAGTAATCGCATTCCTGATGTCTAGAAGTTATTTTCAGTCATAAGAGATGGTAGCGGCAACATTATGCACAAAATAAAAATATTTTTAAAAAAAAAACTAAGTTACAAACAAAAAAAAACAGTTGGGGGGGACGTAAAACATCTGCCTTCTGCTCCAGCGCCATCTTACTTTATCCAATCTAAATGAGTTTGACTAGTTTTGTGCTAACCTTGTGTAACAGTAGAACTTTATACCGTCCCCTCGCCCCCATACCCGGGCGCGAACCAGGGACCCTCTGCACACATCGACAACAGTCACCCTCGAAGCATCGTTACCCATCGCTCCACAAAAGCCACGGCCCTTGCAGAGCAAGGGGAACTACTACTTCAAGGTCTCAGAGCAAGTGACGTCACCGATTGAAACGCTATTTAGCGCGCAGCACCGCTAACTAAGCTAGCCGTTTCACATCCGTTACACTTGCTTACACCTATCCAATCAATATAGGCTAACTTTGTGCTTACCTCAAGAAAACAAGAAACAAAAGGTTTATTTGAACAGGGCATATGATAATCATGACCTATGACCTTACCTGATATGAGCAGCCCATGCTACGGTCACTATGAGGAAGGTCATCAGGTACACAGCTATCTTAGTGGTGAGCAGAACCTGCAGACTCTCCTTCAATTCCTACCAGACAGACAGAGATACTTTTTATTCAAGAGTTTCATCAGATGTTTCTGTATCAATTTTCAGAATATATTATTGGTCATATTCTATATATGTTATCACGTTATTAGCCTACATATATATTATAGCGTAACTAACCAGGTTTACCTACCTCGTTATCTTGGACCTTTGTATGTGCAACAGGTAATATCTGCAAATACATAGATAACATCAAATCTAATTGTATTTGTCACATGCTTCGTACACAACAGTGAAATACGTACATACGGGTAATTTTCCAACAATGCAGAGTTAAAGATAAACATTAAAATAAAAATGTTTTTAAATAGTCCAACGGTGATTAGCTTGTTGCTCCATTTCAATAAATATCGAGGGTCTTATTCAGGTGACATGATGATCGACGCTTGGCTGCCGCTTGACAAATAATAACAATCAAATCAAGCTAGCTAGACTATTACCCGCACGTACCAAGATCAGAGTGGGCACATTCTCTATATAACGCAACATGTCGTGACAAAACCATCAGTATAGTTGAAAATGCGATAGAAACACATTTCATTGACATGGGAATCGAAACGCAAAAGTTATGTGCACTACGTCATCACGCACACGCTTTTAATTCACAACAGGTCAATTTGATGGAAACATCTCTGGTGGGAAAATGTTCATTGTTTTTATGCGTATTTTTGAATATTCGCATGAAAATCTGTCACCAATTGGATGGAAACATGGCTAATGGCTGCCATGTTCACCCTATTTTGGATATTTGAGGGTTTAGGAGTTGACATAGCCCCTCTTGTAATTGATTTGATATCGATAGTTAATAGACTGCTACCAAGCTAGAAATGCACATTATGTCCACAGAGTTTATTAAAAGGTCCCTGCCTCTCCCTACCTACCATAACAGTGGCTATGATTGAGATGAGCGCGTCACTGTATGCCAGCAGCCGGTGGGAAGACTGCGTACTACTGTGTCCATCCCTCTCCGACGGTGTAACACTCTCCATGAACGAAGAGCCATGACTTCTTAATATCCTCTTCTTCTCCATCTCCTCGTCAACGTGATGCTCTATGATCTCGGTGTCGCCGTTTTCTCCCATTTTATCCGGTAACAGTACGATTCAAGTGACAAACGGGGTGGACGGGCGGCGGAGCTGCAAACATCCGAGCACGGGATCTTTGTTTGCAAATAAGAATGACAGCTGAGCTGAGTGAGATCGTGAAGATACCGGAAGAGCCCGTTTAATGGAAAGGCAGCCTTGGGAAGTACTGCGCAGATGCATGATTTGAGATAAACGAATCCTCAAATCAGAACTCTTCAAGGAAGTGATTAACCTAACGTAGCTGGCAGGAAGTGACAAAAACACTCCGCATGTGCGTTGGCCAAAAGGCTACTACATAATTTAAAGATAAAAATGTGTATGAAATAAACAATATGCTTATGCGTACGTTATAGACGTGCTTCAAACCGCCAGACATGTAGTCTATTCATCCTTTTGAGCCCATCATTTTGGGTGCGTTCCAGGTGATCTTTATTGCAGTCAAACTGCAGAAGACCAGATCACACAAAAACGTCTAAGGAACCAAACACCACATTAGCTTATGACAGAGCATTTTCTTCTGAGATATGACCAATGACTTAGTGATGAATGGTCAGTGATGACCTCACTAGTCCAGGTGTGTGTGTGTCAAATGGCGCTCTATATACACGTGTTTAGCAGATGTTATTGCGGTGGTAGCAAAATGCGTTCGAGCAATCCTTTTGACTAGAGCCTTGTAGGACCTAGTTGACCTTTAGTAATTAAATATCTAGTTTTCACGTCAGACACTCACATCTCCTTAGTTTTTCTCCTGTCTGATGTGACAGTTTCCTGTCTTTAAGAGGTTAAAAAAAACCTCTCTCACAGAGAGCTGTATGTCAGTGTAGAGAAACACACTGTAACATATACACAACCAAGATAACAGAGATGACAGTGTTTGTCAGGGGATTCTGAAGTCCAAGAGGTTGAAACAAACCTTTCTGACGATTCGGCAACATATGTCAATACGAAGACCAACGAGCAGAAAACCGACAAGTGGCCCCAAAAATCCATTTCTTTATATGTTGTAACATCCGATATGTTGGTGTTGTGTTTTCACATTGCTACAGGTAAAAAAAAAAGAAATGTATTGAGATAATTGATTTTACCTTATTATTCAATATATTCTGACTTGTATCAAGTTTTTAAGAATGAAATAAAAACATATATATCAGTGGTGTGTATTTGTGGATGCCAAGCTTCTCCAAATATTTGACCAATGCATTTAAAAATATATATATATTTATTTTTATCTTAAGTCTCTTGTGTTTTCATAATTTTTAGTCAATTAGCAAGTGGCTGAATCTCACCAGAGAAAGGGAAACAGCGCCCCCTCTGTCTCGGTATGTGTAGCTCATGTATCTGATGCTGTCTGGACAGGGAAACAGCGCCCCCTCTGTCTCGGTATGTGTAGACCATGTATCTGATGCTGTCTGGACAGGGAAACAGCGCCCCCTCTGTCTCGGTATGTGTAGCTCATGTATCTGATGCTGTCTGGACCAAAAGAGTAGGACATGTTGCCGCAGTAGCATTTGATTGATTGATTGTCCCTTTCGTAAGCCATGGATGGAGATGTGGATTTGACTTAATTCTCTGTACAGGCCAATGATTATGACGTTCATGCAATTTGATAATGTAGTGCCACTAGCCTGAGACGATTGAAGTTCAATATGTAACCTAGTAGTCGCACGTTAAACTAGCTAACTTAGCTGGTTCATTGTTGCCCATGCCAGGAAATTAGGCTACTAAGCATTTTAGTTAGTTTGTTTTCAGTGTATTAAACTAAGCCTTGTTGATTTGATGATGTTTAAGTTGAAATGGTGCTAATTAAACCCAACTCAAACAAGTACATGTATTTTTTCTGGAGGGGGGGGTTAAGTGAAATCAACTCAGAACTAGTCATTTTTACTTCATTATCTCAATACAATATTAACATTTTAGATAAGATTGACATTTCTTGCAGCGTAGTAATGCTTCATCTGTGTTTTTGGAAACTGGCCTTGTGTCTTGTTGAAGTCAGTAACTCCACTCCAACCATGTAACTAACAGTTAGACCGTCCCCTCGCCCATACCCGGGCGCGAACCAGGGACCCTCTGCACACAGTCACCCACAGTCACCCACGAAGCATCGTTACCCATCGCTCCACAAAAGTCGCGGCCCTTGCAGAGCAAAGGGGAACCACTACTTCAAGGTCTCAGAGCAAGTGACGTCACCGATTGAAACGCTATTTAGCGCTGCACCACCGCTAACTAAGCTAGCCGTTTCACATCCGTTACACATGTTCAGTGATGCAGGGTCTGAGTCCCAAATGACACCCTATTCCCTATACACTCCATTTGACCAGAACACTATGAGACCCGGGTCAGAAGTAATGCGCTCCATAGGGAATAGGGTGCCATTTGGGTTGAACAGAATCATACATTTAAAGGCGTTCGGCGGATTCTGCATTCACGGTAAACGGTGAATACGTCAGCTCAATCGGAAGTTGTATTTAAATGGCAATTACGGATTGAATCGAGCTGAACATCCACAATACAGATTGAATCGAGCTGAACATCCACAATACAGATTGAATAGAGCTGAACATCCACAATACATATTGAATAGAGCTGAACATCCACAATACAGACTGAATAGAGCTGAACATCCACAATACAGATTGAATAGAGCTGAACATCCACAATACAGACTGAATAGAGCTGAACATCCACAATACAGACTGAATAGAGCTGAACATCCACAATACAGATTGAATCGAGCTGAACATCCACAATACATATTGAATAGAGCTGAACATCCACAATACAGACTGAATAGAGCTGAACATCCACAATACAGATTGAATAGAGCTGAACATCCACAATACAGACTGAATAGAGCTGAACATCCACAATACAGATTGAATCGAGCTGAACATCCACAATACAGACTGAATAGAGCTGAACATCCACAATACAGATTGAATAGAGCACTTACTCTTTGTTTGAACTCATAGAAAAACATTGAAAACATCCAGGAATGGCAGTCAAACATAGTGATGAAGAGGATCGAGGAGCAGTTTCAAATGGAGATGCAGGTCTACACACAGGATGAGATCTTCTTTGAAACGTTGAATCCAGAGGAGGAAACCCCAGACTGCTCCGGTTACGACACCAGGAGCAAATACCCTGAGCTGCTCAAGGCATACTATGAGGTAGAATGCACTGCCAACTGGGCACAGACGTCAATTCAAACGTCTATTCCACGTTGGTTCAACGTCATTTCCTCGAAATGAGGTGGAAACAACGTCGATTCAACCAGTGTGTGAGTTTCAACTTGGAGATATAAAGTACACTAGCTACGTGCAGAAGGATATATACCAGGATGAAAATCATGCAGCATCTAACAGTTATTGCGCCAACTCCAGTTAATCTGACTGGATAAATAGAAAAACGGTTTAATGTCCAGAATTTCACAGTATCCCTTTAACTTTAGTGGTTAAAATACCCATCGTCACAAATTAACCCCTAACATCCCCAACAACTGATTGCTAGCTCTAAAGTTAACACGCTAGTTCTGACAATCTTGGTTAACCCAGAACTAAAAGTCTCACGTAATTGGTCAACTGCTCAATGACGTTCTGAGTCCAAACGCGTTAAGAGAAGCGATGCAGTGATCGAGGCGCTCCATCATCTCTCTTTATAAATTACGGGACATTTACGAGCCGAATGACCCCTACTCCTTCCCGAAATACAAAAACAAATGCTAACATCTGTGAAATCGGGATTTGTCTAAATAACCAGTGATAAAAAAAACAAGCACTGGAACTATTGCTGCTCGTTGTCCAATAGTATAAAGACAGACCTATGGTACCATTCATGTTTACGTAGTCTGGCCACGAGAGATTAGCCCCGACAAAACAGAGAATTGTCAGTCGTCACTCCAGGTCTCACTTAAACTTTATTTTCCTCTCCCCTCCCGTCTACCTCTCTCTCAGATCGTGGTGCAGCGACTGGCGGACCAGGTGCCCATGCTGATCCGTTACTTCATCCTGAAGGAGTCAGCCAGGATCCTTTGCAGTAAAATGTTGGGCCTGCTGAACAGCGATGACTTGGACGAGATGCTGACGGAGGAATCAGAGATTGGCCGAAGAAGATCAGCCTTACGGTCCCGTGTGGAGCGTCTTGGACTGGCCAATGACAAGATCAGTAGCCTATGAGAACAGAGTGGGTTTTTGACAATGCCAAAAATCTGAGATTTTGTCACAAAATATTAGTTTAAGTATAATCTGATTCAATTTTACACAAAAATGTTTTGATGTCATTCCTATTTTACAAATGGTCTACAGACAGGCAAAATACACTGTTTTATTTGAAGAGGCAGTAATGGCCTAATGCAATGTCTTTAAATAATAATAATGATGATGATGATGATGACGACAAAGCTATATCTTGTCTATTCCTATTCAACAGAAATGTGAGTAAAATGATTCCCTAGTCTCAAAATGTTTCCAGATCAAAAACTCATGAATTGTGAATAATAACCTCATTAAAAAAGGTAGGGGCAGCTTCAGTATATTCTCTACCAGTAGTCCATTGTCAGTGATTATAGGGTTAATATAGCACCTAACCACCATAACAGATTCCTCTGTCAACTCAGGTTGATACAAGGTCAAGCCATGAAATATGTCAATTCACATGGAAATTGAATTAGTCTGATAGGTAATAATCATGAACAGATTCCTCCATTAACTTAAGCATTTTTTAAATTAACTTTGTCACTTTCTCTTCTAACAACGAACTCAGTAATAAAACAGGTGATCTATTCCAGCTTAACAGTCCAAATACAAAAACACAGATAAACACAGGGAAAACAGAAGTCTTTACACAGTCAAACCACAATATCACGTAGAGAGGAGAAACTGCAAAAGACAAGGCAACGCTATAGGTCAGTCAATGGCCGCGTTCCAGAACGACTACATTGCAGACGCCTGGACAGATATCAGCTTTGCCACGCCTACAATGTAGTGGGCCTGGAACGTGACCAATATGTTTTAACTTCAAAGTGTATACTAGAATCCTAAAAATGAAGTGTTCTCATACAAACCTGATCAAAAAATAATCAGTTTAGGGCAAAATCTAATAACAATGAAATGTACCTAGTACAAAATGATATAACAAATACAATAAAATATTTGTAAATATCCATAATATTAAAAAACAACGACTACAGAGAGGATCATAAATAAAACAAATATGATGAAAACAATAATATGAAGAAGTACAACCTATGAGGAAGAACGTTTGATCCAGCATTAACTGAGGAAAAAAAATGTCCAACTCCTCAGCTCACACACAATCTCCACTATTACATAAATCAACTCATTCACTGGCTCAACTCTGCTCCGCCACAGCACTTACTTAACTCAACCACAAGGGGGCGATACAACCGCATTGCATTTCTATACTATGGGGCATAGTGGTTAGGCACGCCACTATCACAGGATGGATAATCTTGAGTGCTTGAAGCGTTTCAGCACAGGACAGTCCTCCAAAGCTATATTTATTCCATCAAAGTGGCTGGTTAGTGGCAGAACACCAAAACACTGATTATCTGGAGCATACTGGTTAGTGGCAGAACACCATAACACTGATTATCAGGAACATACTGGTTAGTAGCAGAACACCAAAACACTGATTATCAGGAGCATACTGGTTAGTGGCAGAACACCATAACACTGATTATCAGGAACATACTGGTTAGTAGCAGAACACCATAACACTAATTATCAGGAACATACTGGTTAGTGGCAGAACACCAAAACACTGATTATCAGGAACATACTGGTTAGTAGCAGAACACCATAACACTAATTATCAGGAACATACTGGTTAGTGGCAGAACACCAAAACACTGATTAGGAACTGCTGGTGTCCCAAATAGCCCACTATTCTTTATATCAGTGTTTCTCAAACTCGGTCCCGGGGACTTCAGGGGTGGACGTTAATACCAACTTAACATCCCCACCCACCCCTCTGTTTCTGCTCATGGCTGAGTGTCCCATTGATAAAGGATGAGAGGAGAAGGAAGGTGTCGCTTCCTGTTGTAGAGTATCACAAAGCTTTTATACAAACAAAATAATGGACATCATGTTTCCAATCCAATGCACTCAGTGCATTGTAAACATATTGAGCAGTAAAGTTCTCAGTGCTTGGCCGACCACACCGACTGGAGCAAGAGAGTCACGTATAACGGTACATGTGACACACATACACACACAAATAAACATTAGCTTCATATTTTCTATACCAACACTGCTGTTCGTTAGCTTTGACACCATTATACAGTATACTGATTCCCAGTAAACACAATGCTGGCTTTTTAAAGAGAGAGAGAGAGAGAGAGACAAAGAAAGAGAGAGAGAGACAAAGAGAGAGAGAGAGAGACAAAGAGAGAGAGAGAGAGAGAGACAAAGAGAGAGAGAGAGAGACAGAGAGAGAGAGAGACAGAGAGAGAGGGAGACAAAGAGAGAGAGAGACAAATAGAGAGAGACAGACAAAGAGAGATACAGAGAGAGAGAGAGACACACACAGAGAGAGAGAGAGACAAAGAGAGAGAGAGAAAGAGAGACAGAGAGAGAGAAAGAGAGAGAGACAGACAAAGAGAGACACAGAGAGAGAGAGAGAGAGAGAAGCCTGTTCGTTGTACACGTTAGGACTGAATCAGTTGGCCATCCAGCAGCCCAACTCTCAACTCCTGTAGAAAGTCAAATACATCTTCAAAATATCTGGAGATTTTTATCAACAGTGTCACCCGGTGTAAATACACGGTGTGTTTTGTTACGTTTTCAGCAGTCGCCAAAAGGACAACAAAAACATTTCCCTGGACTTTCCTCTCCTCCTCACGATGGTCGTAACTTATTATTTATTTGTTTCCCCAAAAAATTTAAGTATAGAAATTCATTCAAAAGAGATGAAAAAAGTTTTCCTGGAAACATACAACATGAAGAAGACCAAACTCTCCATGACCGGAGAACAGAACAGTTCCTGATCTGCTAAACAGAACAGGTCAGATTGTTGTTTCCCATCCAAACAGGAATTATGTTATTTGGACATCCCCCACAGTGCTTGGTTGTCAGACTGGGTTGACTTGGTTCCTCCTTCAGAAACTCTAGACTCTACTTAGCAGAGTAGATCTGTGGAACGAGAGAGAAGAGAACTTCTATTAGCAAGACATGTAACAGACATCTAATTCAGTGATAATGTCTGAGAAGCTGCTGATTGGAGGATAGATATATTGGCGTGGATGTTAGGCCTGAGACAAAGCCATTATATCCTCCCAACACCAGCTTCGAGGGCATTATCAGTTTTATACAACAGGGTAACCAACATATTCAAACAATGATTGACCTACAGTACCGGTCAAAAGATTGGATACAGCTACCCATTCAAGGGTTTCTCTTTATTTTGACTATTTTCTACATTGTAGAATAATAATGAAGACATCAAAACTGGGAAATAACACATATGGAATCACGTAGTAACCAAAAAAGTTACAAATCAAAATGTATTTTATATTTGAGATTCTTCAAAGTACACCTGTGGCATTCTCTCAACCAGCTTCACGGGTAGTCACCTGGAATGCATTTCAATTAACAGGTGTGCCTTGTTAAATGTTAATTTGTGAAATTTCTTTCCTTCTTAATGTGTTTGAGCCAATCAGTTGCGTTGTGACAAGGTAGGGGTGGTATACAGAAGACAGCCCTATTTGGTATAAGACCAAGTCCATATGATGATGTGATGTATTTATTATGGCAAGAACAGCTCAAATGAGCAAAGAAAAATTACAGTCCATCATTACTTTAAGACATGAAGGTCAGTCAATACAGAACATTTCAAGAACTTTGAAAGTTTCTTCAAGTACAGTCACAAAAACCATCAAGCGCACAGTCACAGGAAAGGAAGACCCAGAGTTACCTCTGCTACAGAGGATAAGTTCATTAGAGTCACCAGCCTCAGAAATTGCAGCACAAATAAATGCTGAGTGAAGGCAGAGTGAAGGAAAAGCAGCCAACAAGTGCTCAGCATATGTGGGAACTCCTTCAAGACTGTTGGAAAAGCATTCCTCATGAAGCTGGTTGAGAGAATGCCAAGAGTGTGCAAAGTTGTCATCAATGCAAAGGGTGACTACTTTGAAGAATCTAATATATAGTTTGATTTGTTTAACACTTTTTTTTGGTTACTACATGATTCCATATGTGTTATTTCATAGTTTTCTACAATGTAGAAAATAGTAAAACTAAAGAAAACCCCTTGAATGAGTAGCTGTGTCCAAACTTTTGACTGGTACTGTATATTCATTACAAAAGTCATTTTGATTAATTTATTCATCCTATTTCATCCTTCCACAAGATAAAGTCTCAACGCTAATTTAGGGTTGCTACCCAAGCCGGCTGGTCGTTCGTTCAATTGGTTCGGTTGCCAGAGACGCAACCCAGTCGTTCATTATAAATGTACCGTTGCCCTTGCTTACTAGCTAGCCAACGTTGGCTAACACAGTCAGGTCAAACAGTGCAGCCAGAATAACAGTAAAGTAGCTGCATTTCTGTTTGTTTAACTTGTTTCCTAGTTAATTTTGGGGGGGATACATCCATAACAATGAGCTAATGACGTGCGATTTCGCGTGTCATAGAGCATTTGCTTTCTTGCCAGGTCACTGTTCAGAAGAGATAGCCAACTATATAGCTAACACAACCACTTCAAACTGAAGCTGGAATGACAGCAAACTAGCTGCATTTAATGTTTTCCTATTGACATTTATTAATATATATCCATAACAAATAATACAGGGTCATGATTGGCTGAGAAAAGCTGCCTGTCTGTCTCGTCCCGACACCTACACGTTCATTACTATGGGACAGCTGGAAGATCGAATTACAATATTGAAACAATGTTGCAAACGTCAGAGACAGACAGCAAGGTTTTACAAATCTCCGCTGTTGAAAACCAATTGCTCGTCTAAAAGAAATGTGAGATAATGTCTAGATGCTTTTTATAGTGGAGATCAAGTTTATAAATTGCCTGGCTGGGCCGTTAAGACATTGGATTGCGCTGTCAGATGGAACAGAGTAAATAGGCATTTTAACGTCATAGATTTAGCCGGTGGTAACTTGTGGAATAGACACCAGCTGGAATGCGGTTTTAACCAATCAGCATCCAGGATTAGACCCAGTCTGGAGTCTCAGTGGGGGGAGAAAGAGAAGCTACACCAGTCTGGAGTCTCAGTGGGGGGAGAGAGAGAAGCTACACCAGTCTGGAGTCTCAGTGGGGGGAGAAAGAGAAACTACACCAGTCTGGAGTCTCAGTGGGGGGAGAGAGAGAGAAACTACACCAGTCTGGAGTCTCAGTGGGGGGAGAGAGAGAAACTACACCAGTCTGGAGTCTCAGTGGGGGGAGAGAGAGAGAAACTACACCAGTCTGGAGTCTCAGTGGGGGGTAGAGAGAGAAACTACACCAGTCTGGAGTCTCAGTGGGGGGAGAAAGAGAAACTACACCAGTCTGGTGTCTCAGTGGGGGGAGAGAGAGAGAAACTACACCAGTCTGGGGTCTCAGTGGGGGGAGAGAGAGAGAAACTACACCAGTCTGGAGTCTCAGTGGGGGGAGAGAGAGAAACTACACCAGTCTGGAGTCTCAGTGGGGGAGAGAGAGAAACTACACCAGTCTGGAGTCTCAGTGGGGGGAGAAAGAGAAACTACACCAGTCTGGAGTCTCAGTGGGGGGAGAGAGAGAAACTACACCAGTCTGGAGTCTCAGTGGGGGGAGAGAGAGAAACTACACCAGTCTGGAGTAATGGGACAGATTTTGTCGCATTGGGGCTGACCCTAGGGGTACACGCGTACAAACATCACCCCGGGGAGGGTACATACCTCAAAGACTTCCATCTGTCCTTCTCCATATTATTCTCAGGGCCTTCACTGTCATAGGAGGCCAGACACAGAGCTGAGAGGAGAGAGAGAACAGAGAGAACCATCAGCATCACTGTCATAGGAGGCCAGACACAGAGCTGAGAGGAGAGAACAGAGAGAACCATCAGCATCACTGTCATTGGAGGCCAGACACAGAGCTGAGAGGAGAGAGAACCATCAGCATCACTGTCATTGGAGGCCAGACACAGAGCTGAGAGGAGAGAGAACCACCAGCATCACTGTCATAGGAGGCCAGACACAGAGCTGAGAGGAGAGAGAACCATCAGCATCACTGTCATAGGAGGCCAGACACAGAGCTGAGAGGAGACAGAACGTCATATCCACATTATCATACAGCACATACAACCTGGAGGAGAACACTGAACGTTGAAGTATAGCGGACATATCTAGCGTACTCTTTCCTGAGTTGATTTAGTTTAAAATGATATAATAATTTCGGTACATTGAACTTATACAACGTAAGAGCAGCATTGTGGAGTTAAGGGGGAGATGAGGGGTTGTACATACTGTCCTCGCTGAAGACCGGTGCGGTGAGCAGATACTGGAGGATCTTACGGTCCTTCTCAAACGGACACTCCACCTTCTTCCAAACCATGAACTCGCTGACCCGCTTCGCCATCTCCCAGAATTTCTGAAAAACAACAATAAAACATGAATGCAACGTTGACCCAACATAGATGAATGCAACGTTGACCCAACATAGATGAATGCAACGTTGACCCAACATAGATGAATGCAACGTTGACCCAACATAGAGGAATGCAATGTTGACCCAACATAGATGAATGCAACGTTGACCCAACATAGATGAATGCAACGTTGACCCAACATAGATGAATGCAATGTTGACCCAACATAGATGAATGCAACGTTGACCCAACATAGATGAATGCAACGTTGACCCAACATAGATGAATGCAACGTTGACCCAACATAGAGGAATGCAACGTTGACCCAACATAGAGGAACGCAACGTTGACCCAACATAGAGGAACGCAACGTTGACCCAACATAGATGAATGCAATGTTAACCCAACATAGATGAATGCAACGTTGACCCAACATAGAGGAACGCAACGTTGACCCAACATAGATGACTGTCTGCCCTGATGACTGTCTGCCCTGATGACTGTCTGCCCTGATGACTGTCTGCCCTGATGACCGTCTGCCCTGATGACCGTCTGCCCTGATGACCGTCTGCCCCGATGACCGTCTGCCCCGATGACCGTCTGCCCCGATGACCTGTCTGCCTGATGACCTGTCTGCCTGATGACCGTCTGCCCCGATGACTTGTCTGCCCCGATGACTTGTCTGCCCCGATGACTGTCTGCCCTGATGACTGTCTGCCCTGATGACTGTCTGCCCTGATGACTGTCTACCCCGATGACTTGTCTGCCCCATTGACTGGCTGCCCTGAAGACTTGGCTGCCCTGATGACTGTCTGCCCTGATGACTGTCTGCCCCGATGACTGTCTGCCCCGATGACTGTCTGCCCGATGACTGTCTACCCCGATGATTGTCTACCCCGATGACTTGTCTGCCCCATTGACTGGCTGCCCTGAAGACTTGGCTGCCCTGATGACTGTCTGCCCTGATGACTGTCTGCCCCGATGACTGTCTGCCCCGATGACTGTCTGCCCCGATGACTGTCTGCCCTGATGACTTGTCTGCCCTGATGACTTGTCTGCCCTGATGACTTGCCTGCCCTGATGACTGTCTGCCCTGATGACTGTCTGCCCTGATGACTGTCTGCCCTGATGACTGTTTTCTAGACTATGTATACGGTCTCCAATGATAAAGTCTTAATTCCACTGCAGTGCAGATGTCTTACTTCCTCATTCTCTGTCAGTTATTGGGGAAGAAAAAATAAAAATAAAGTCCTTTTCCGTTACTATGTACTGTAAATATGTTGGTGTGCAAACGGTCTCCTTTTAGCAATGGGACATGTCTGAAACTGCTGGATCTGGGTTACGTAACAACCTTACTTCATCTTATTACTGAGGTGGACAAACCCTTGTCAAAATGTAAACCTCAGTAGTGAACCAAACCCTCCCCGAAAAAATATTATTCATAAAAACACAAGGTCATTCTGGAAGTCTCTGGTGGGCCAAACTAATTTGGCCAAGTTTGGCCCCCAGGACCCATACTGGGGGCCCTGGGGGGGATTTCCTTACAAACAACAAGCTGTTTCCCAAACGCACCTCAAAGTTTACATGGCCATTCTGCATCCTGTTGGAACATCCCTCGTTCAGGAAATAGATGTCTTTGATCAGTAGGCTGAAGAACGGGATGACGATCTGAGAGAGAAGATAGAGAAGAGAGAAGATAGAGAGATGAGAGAGAACAGAAAGAGAAGAGAGAGAGAACAGAAAGAGAAGAGAGAGAGAGATGAGAGAACAGAAAGAGAAGAGAGATGAGAGAGAACAGAAAGAGAAGAGAGAGAGAAGAGAGAAGAGAGAGAACAGAAAGAGAAGAGAGAGAGAAGAGAGAAGAGAGAGAACAGAAAGAGAAGAGAGAGAGAAGAGAGAAGAGAGAGAACAAAGAGAAGAGAGGAGAATTTAAAACAGCAGTCAGGTTACAAGGGTCAGGTTACAGGAGTCAGGTTACAGGGGTCAGGTTACAGGAGTCAGGTTACAGGAGTCAGGTTACAGGAGTCAGGTTACAGGAGTCAGGTTACAGGGGTCAGGTTACAGGAGTCAGGTTACAGGAGTCAGGTTACAGGAGTCAGGTTACAGGAGTCAGGTTACAGGGGTCAGGTTACAAGGGTCAGGTTACAAGGGTCAGGTTACAAGGGGTCAGGTTACAGGAGTCAGGTTACAGGAGTCAGGTTACAGGAGTCAGGTTACAGGAGTCAGGTTACAGGAGTCAGGTTACAGGAGTCAGGTTACAGGAGTCAGGTTACAGGGGTCAGGTTACAGGAGTCAGGTTACAGGAGTCAGGTTACAGGAGTCAGGTTACAGGAGTCAGGTTACAGGGGTCAGGTTACAGGAGTCAGGTTACAAGGGTCAGGTTACAGGAGTCAGGTTACAGGGGTCAGGTTACAGGAGTCAGGTTACAGGAGTCAGGTTACAGGAGTCAGGTTACAGGAGTCAGGTTACAGGGGTCAGGTTACAGGAGTCAGGTTACAGGGGTCAGGTTACAAGGGTCAGGTTACAAGGGTCAGGTTACAAGGGGTCAGGTTACAGGAGTCAGGTTACAGGAGTCAGGTTACAGGAGTCAGGTTACAGGAGTCAGGTTACAGGAGTCAGGTTACAGGGGTCAGGTTACAGGAGTCAGGTTACAGGAGTCAGGTTACAGGGGTCAGGTTACAGGGGTCAGGTTACAAGGGTCAGGTTACAAGGGGTCAGGTTACAGGAGTCAGGTTACAGGAGTCAGGTTACAGGAGTCAGGTTACAGGGGTCAGGTTACAGGGGTCAGGTTACAAGGGGTCAGGTTACAGGAGTCAGGTTACAGGAGTCAGGTTACAGGAGTCAGGTTACAGGGGTCAGGTTACAGGGGTCAGGTTACAGGAGTCAGGTTACAGGAGTCAGGTTACAGGAGTCAGGTTACAGGAGTCAGGTTACAGGGGTCAGGTTACAGGGGTCAGGTTACAAGGGGTCAGGTTACAGGGGTCAGGTTACAGGGGTCAGGTTACAGGAGTCAGGTTACAGGGGTCAGGTTACAGGGGTCAGGTTACAGGGGTCAGGTTACAGGGGTCAGGTTACAGGGGTCAGGTTACAGGAGTCAGGTTACAGGAGTCAGGTTACAGGAGTCAGGTTACAGGAGTCAGGTTACAGGGGTCAGGTTACAGGGGTCAGGTTAATGTAATGAGGTTTACATGTTAATCATCACAAAAACACCTGTCAACAAATTCCCTACTTCACCCAGAGAGAGACGTCAGGAGGTGCTGAGCAGGTTTTCAGATCACCATCCCTTCAATCATTCAGAGCCACGTCACCACAGAGCTTTAGGTAACAGAGAGGTTTGGGTTGGCCCTATCCCAGGCATCAGGTAACAGAGAGGTTTGAGTTGGCCCTATCCCAGGCATCAGGTAACAGAGAGGTTTGAGTTGGCCCTATCCCAGGCATTAGGTAACAGAGAGGTTTGAGTTGGCCCTATCCCAGGCTTTAGGTAACAGAGAGGTTTGAGTTGGCCCTATCCCAGGCACTAGGTAACAGAGAGGTTTGAGTTGGCCCTATCCCAGGCTTTAGGTAACAGAGAGGTTTGAGTTGGCCCTATCCCAGGCATCAGGTAACAGAGAGGTTTGAGTTGGCCCTATCCCAGGCACTAGGTAACAGAGAGGTTTGAGTTGGCCCTATCCCAGGCATTAGGTAACAGAGAGGTTTGAGTTGGCCCTATCCCAGGCATCAGGTAACAGAGACACACACACGGTCCACACCATGGTTCACACACAACGAGAACAGTGTCTGTTCTAACCACTCTGGTCTGGTGGAGAGATGGACAGGATAGTTCCTAACCACTCTGGTCTGGTGGAGAGATGGACAGGATAGTTCCTAACCACTCTGGTCTGGTGGAGAGATGGACAGGATAGCTCCTAACCACTCTGGTCTGGTGGAGAGATGGACAGGATAGCTCCTAACCACTCTGGTCTGGTGGAGAGATGGACAGGATAGTTCCTAACCACTCTGGTCTGGTGGAGAGATGGACAGGATAGTTCCTAACCACTCTGATCTGGTGGAGAGATGGACAGGATAGTTCCTAACCACTCTGGTCTGGTGGAGAGATGGACAGGATAGTTCCTAACCACTCTGGTCTGGTGGAGAGATGGACAGGATAGTTCCTAACCACTCTGGTCTGGTGGAGAGATGGACAGGATAGTTCCTAACCACTCTGGTCTGGTGGAGAGATGGACAGGATAGTTCCTAACCACTCTGGTCTGGTGGGTGGAGAGATGGACAGGATAGTTCCTAACCACTCTGGTCTGGTGGAGAGATGGACAGGATAGTTCCTAACCACTCTGGTCTGGTGGAGAGATGGACAGGATAGTTCCTAACCACTCTGGTCTGGTGGAGAGATGGACAGGATAGTTCCTAACCACTCTGATCTGGTGGAGAGATGGACAGGATAGTTCCTAACCACTCTGGTCTGGTGGAGAGATGGACAGGATAGTTCCTAACCACTCTGGTCTGGTTGGAGAGATGGACAGGATAGTTCCTAACCACTCTGGTCTGGTTGGAGAGATGGACAGGATAGTTCCTAACCACTCTGGTCTGGTGGGTGGAGAGATGGACAGGATAGTTCCTAACCACTCTGATCTGGTGGGTGGAGAGATGGATAGGATAGTTCCTAACCACTCTGGTCTGGTGGGTGGAGAGATGGACAGGATAGTTCTAGCAGGACATGTTGCCTTGACTAAATAAAATAAAATAAACAAATCTTCAATTTGCAACTGAATCAAATCGAGTGCTGGTCTGTGTTCCATTGTTATGTGATTGACTGTTGGCTTCAAGCACCTTTCACTGTTATTCCACAAGAGGAGAGCATTGAGTGCATTGCAGCCCATCGGGAGCTTGACAGCAGAACAGAGGAAGCGGTTTACTGGTTTACTCAATGGGAGACGGAGGGTTTGTTAGGTAACATAGCATAGAAATAGACTTACTAGAACAGACATTACCATCCAAGTCAATGTTATGTGATGGGTGTTGATTCTATTTCAATATGTAACATCCTAGAAGATGCCTCTCGCCCAAATATCCACTGTCCTTTTCATTGCCTACTTTCTACTTTCCTATCAACGGTAATCTCTTACATAAACTGGATCAGAGAGAACATGAGAACATGAGAACATGAGAACTCTTTCCATGCCATTGTGTTAAAACAATTACATACATAGTACCAGTCAAAAGTTTGGACACAGCTACTCATTCAAGGGTTTTCCTGTAGTTTTACTATTTTCTACATTGTAGAATAATAGTGGAGACATCAAAACTATGAAATAACACATTATGGAATCATGTAGTAACCAAAAAAGTGTTACACAAATCAAAATATATTTTATATTTGAGATTCTTCTAAGTAGCCACCCTTTGCCTTGATGACAGTTTTGCACACTCTTGGCATTCTCTCAACCAGCTTCACCTGGAATGCTTTTCCAACCGTCTCGAAGGAGTTCCCACCCATACTGAGCACTTGTTGGCTGCTTTTCCTTCACTCTGCAGTCCAACTCATCCCAAACCATCTCAATTGGGTTGTGATCGGGTGATTGTGGAGGCCAGGTCATCTGATGCAGCACTCCATCACTCGCCTTCTTGGTCAAATAGCCCAAATACTAATTGAGTGTATGTAAACTTCTGACCCACTGTGATGTGATGAAAGAAATAAAAGCTGAAAGAAATAATTATCTCTACTATTATTCTGACATTTCACATTCTTAAAATAAAGTGGTGATCCTAACTGACCTAAGACAGGGAATTTTTACTAGGATTAAATGTCAGGAATTAGATCAAAATGAAAAAGACGGGGGAATACAGGCCAGCTCCGTGAGGGAATACAGGCCAGCTCTGAGAGGGAATACAGGCCAGCTCTGTGAGGGAATACAGGCCAGCTCTGTGAGGGAATACAGGCCAGCTCTGTGAGGGAAAACAGGCCAGCTCTGTGAGGGAATACAGGCCAACTCTGTGAGGGAACAGTGTAATACAGTGTGCGATGAAGCACTGATCAACAACCATGTGACGTTCCGCTTGAGTTTTATATCAACGGCTCCTCAACTGCCCAACGTGTCATTCTAATCCAATTGAATAAAGTAAACAACACAGAATGTACCAAACGATATCAGTCTCTCTGCTCTCTCTCTGCTCTCTCTCTGCTCTCTCTCTGCTCTCTCTCTGCTCTCTCTCTGCTCTCTCTCTGCTCTCTCTCTGCTCTCTCTCTGCTCTCCGTGACACTGAGGCCCCTCTGTAAACCCAGAACAGCTCTGAACAGAGGACAGAGGACAAAGTGGGAGAATGAGAGGAGAGAAAACATATTGTATAAACAACATTACCACAAGACCAGTGCCGCCCCCCCCCCCCCCCCCACAAAGAATGTCCACATCTGCTATGGCGTGTGCAGGGCTCTAAATTATACACATTTTGTAATTGGTAGCACTAGTGCTCCATACTTTAAAAAGTTAGCAGCACAACATAAAATGTAGGAGCACCAGAAAGAAAAAAAAACATTTTCTTTTTGACATTGTTGAGATATAGCCTATATCAACGGTATTCAACTGTTACCTTAAAAGAGGTACAGGGCCTGTTGGCTTCCTGTTCTACCTGATCATTAATTGTACACACCTGGTATTGTGTCCCAAGTCTAAAACAGTCCCTGTTTAGAGGGGAGCAATGAAGAAAATAAGAAAAATAAGTGGAACTGGCTTCGAGGTCCAGAGTTGAGTATGAGGAGCCTATATCTAGATATGTTGTGCCCCTATGCCCCAATATGTTGTGCCCCTAGGAACTAATATGTTGTGCCCCTAGGAACTAATATGTAACTCAAATACATTTTTTTTTTTTAAGCTAAAAAAATGTTGATACAAATATCAGTCATTGAAATTAAAAAGTCATTTGTGGAATGTTAGGTTTCTACATGATATAAAATCCCTATTTTTCCTATTGAGACGGTTACACAGAAAACACTGTCCCTTTAAGAGCATCATGTTATGAGATGACAACATGTAAGAGATATGTCATTCCCTGAAGAAGCTGTCCCTTTTCCTTTCTGTGTCCCAAATGTTTGGATATACTGATAAAGTTACCAGGTTGTTAGCTAGCTAGCTAAGAAGGTAAAACGTTCAAATCCCCAAACTGACAAGGTACAAATCTGTCATTCTGCCACGGAACAGGCAGTTAACCCGTCATTGAAAATAAGAATTTGTTCTTAACTGACTTGCCTAGTTAAATAAGTATGCAAACCAAACTGGTTGTACTTTAGAGCCCTGGGGACATGTGTAAATATACTTGTTTTTATTTGACCCATAAACAAACCCTCATTAGATGAAGAAGTCACAAGAACAAGAAGGAACATTCCAGTGTTCTGCCTGGGAATTTGGAACATTCCAGTGTTCTGCCTGGGAATTTGGAACATTCCAGTGTTCTGCCTGGGAATTTGGAACATTCCAGTGTTCTGCCTGGGAATTTGGAACATTCCAGTGTTCTGCCTGGGAATTTGGAACATTCCAGTGTTCTGCCTGGGAATTTGGAACATTCCAGTGTTCTGCCTGGGAATTTGGAACATTCCAGTGTTCTGCCTGGGAATTTGGAACATTCCAGTGTTCTGCCTGGGAATTTGGAACATTCCAGTGTTCTGCCTGGGAGTTTGGAACATTCCAGTGTTCTGCCTGGGAATTTGGAACGTTCCAGTGTTCTGCCTGGGAATTTGGAACATTCCAGTGTTCTGCCTGGGAGTTTGGAACATTCCAGTGTTCTGCCTGGGAATTTGGAACGTTCCAGTGTTCTGCCTGGGAGTTTGGAACATTCCAGTGTTCTGCCTGGGAATTTGGAACATTCCAGTGTTCTCCCTGGGAGTTTGGAACATTCCAGTGTTCTGCCTGGGAATTTGGAACGTTCCAGTGTTCTCCCTGGGAGTTTGGAACATTCCAGTGTTCTGCCTGGGAATTTGGAACATTCCAGTGTTCTCCCTGGGAGTTTGGAACATTCCAGTGTTCTGCCTGGGAATTTGGAACATTCTGTCTTATGACCCCCTCACCGTCTGTCTGAGCAGCCAACCCGGGCTCTTCAACACATTTCCACACACATTTCCACACACATAGCTAAATCCCCCTCTCCCCTCCTCCCTTCCCTAAAAGAAACACTCAGCTAACCCATTAAATGTTGACAGTGAACCCTTAGCTAACCCAATCATATTGACACTGCTTGAGCCAACCGTCAACTGAGAGAGAGAGACAGAGAACATTATGTGAGCTGGCAGGCGGCCATGTTTCTTTTTCCATTCCTGAAAAGGAACTGAACATATTTCTGACGGATTAGTAAATGAGGCCCTTCACGTTGTCTCTCTGACGTCAATACCAGAACCAGCTCTCAGCTGACCTATTCATGGCTTCACCTTTTGACTTATCTGCTTCAGAGTTCTTGTTATGTATGATGTCCCAACTGAACCGAAGACCTCAAGAGTTCATTGTGTTTTAGTGCCAATAACACGACAACACTGAGCAGAGATAACAAGATCGAAGCAGACCAACCGATGGCCACACTGTAGTGCCGTTCTGGAATGTTTATCAAGTTCTTCTCATTCCCAACAAATTCCCTCCACTTATTTTCTGGTTACATGAAAGACACTCGATACAGACCTCCACTTTATGTAATAATTAATTGCTGCTTATCAGTTGTGAGATAGACGGACTGTTTGTTAGTCTTCTGGGCCAAGTAGAGCACAGTGTGTGTCAAACACCTCAAAAACAGCCGTTTTACTTTTTTTACATAAATGTCAGAAACATTTTAATTGGTGCAGCTGGACAAATCACACACTTAGTGGGTTCTGGGATAATTCAGACAGCCAAAGGGAACAGAGAAATGGGTTCTGGGATAATTCAGACAACCAGAGAGAACAGAGAAATGGGTTCTGGGATAATTCAGACAGCCAGAGAGAACAGAGAAATGGGTTCTGGGATAATTCAGACAACTAGAGCGAACAGAGAAATGGGTTCTGGGATAATTCAGACAACCAGAGAGAACAGATAAATGGGTTCTGGGATAATTCAGACAGCCAGAGAGAACAGAGAAATGGGTTCTGGGATAATTCAGACAGCCAGAGAGAACAGAGAAATGGGTTCAGGGATAATTCAGACAGCCAGAGAGAACAGAGAAATGGGTTCTGGGATAATTCAGACAACCAGAGAGAACAGAGAAATGGGTTCTGGGATAATTCAGACAGCCAGAGAGAACAGAGAAATGGGTTCTGGGATAATTCAGACAGCCAGAGAGAACAGAGAAATGGGTTCTGGGATAATTCAGACAGCCAGAGAGAACAGAGAAATGGGTTCTGGGATAATTCAGACAACCAGAGAGAACAGAGAACGTTCCCACCATTTGGAGAAATCAGAATCTACATCAGAATCACTAAACTGTCTCGGTCTGAAATGGAGGGGTGGCGGGTTTAGAGAGGCGGGCCAGTAACTAGGGGGTTGGGGGTTTAGAGAGGTGGGCCAGTAACTGGGGGGTTGGGGGTTTAGAGAGGCGGGCCAGTAACTGGGGGGTTGGGGTTTAGAGAGGTGGGCCAGTAACTGGGGGGTTGGGGGTTTAGAGAGGTGGGCCAGTAACTGGGGGGTTGGGGGTTTAGAGAGGTGGGCCAGTAACTGGGGGGTTGGGGGTTGAATCCAAGGGCTGATGAGGAAAAAACTGTCTGGAGAGACTCCACAACTGAAGGCATCAGGATCAGCGTCTCAGGAAAGGTGTTCTGATCTTGGATCAGATCCACCCTGTCCGTGTCATCTTATTCATTACAATCTAAAAAAAATCCGCCACACTGTTCCTAGATCTGCTCACCGGCTCTAAGATACCTTATAAATACAGGCCTTGAATCTCAGATGCGTGTGAATGTATCGAATGTATGTATTTTTTCTCCATCTGAGCTCTTAGAGTATGTTCAAGTTTTCTACTCCGTTAGCCAGCACCTCACCAATTTAGGTGTGCGTTTATTTTTCTTCTAGAATGTATGGAAGCTCACCTTCTCTCTAGTGCTGTTGGCTGTTCTGGACCTCTGCGTCGCTCCTCTAAACGCTGTTCTGTAGTTGTAGAAGTTACCGGAAGGATCCATCTGGAGCTGGAGAGAAAGATTAGCATTATAGCGCCAGTATAGCAGCCGGATTTTAATTTTGTATTTATTTATTTAACCCGGCAAAGTTAGTTAAAGAACAGAGCTCACTAATGAACGAAACAGAGTCCGACACATTCCTGTGGGAACACAATGAGGCGACCATCTATTACCCCGGGCCAAACCCTAACACGGACGACCATGGGCAAAAAAATTGTGCGCCGCCCTATGGGACTCCCAATCACAACCGGTTGTGTGATACAGCCTGGAATCGAACCAAGGTCTGTAGTGACGACCTCTAACACTGAAATGCTGTGCCACTCTGGAGCCCGAGAAAGCTCTCAGATGAAATATTGGTTCTAACTCTCTAAACCCCCAACCCCCTAGTTACTGGCCCGCCTCTCTAAACCCGCCACCCCTCCATTTCAGACCGAGACAGTTTAGTGATTCTGATGTAGATTCTGATTTCTCCAAATGGTGGGAACGTTCTCTGTTCTCTCTGGTTGTCTGAATTATCCCAGAACCCATTTCTCTGTTCTCTCTGGCTGTCTGAATTATCCCAGAACCCATTTCTCTGTTCTCTCTGGCTGTCTGAATTATCCCAGAACCCATTTCTCTGTTCTCTCTGGCTGTCTGAATTATCCCAGAACCCATTTCTCTGTTCTCTCTGGTTGTCTGAATTATCCCAGAACCCATTTCTCTGTTCTCTCTGGCTGTCTGAATTATCCCTGAATACATCCTCAGACAGTGAGATGGAGATCCTATGATTCAGTTCATCTTTGAGTTCATCTTCCTCATCATATGAGGCGGCAGCGTAGCCTAGTGGTTAGAGCGTTGGACTAGTAACCGTAAAGGTTGCATGATTGAATCCCAAAGCTGACAAGGTCAAAATCTGTCATTCTGCCTCCTGAACAAGGCAGTTAACCCACTGTTCCCCGGTAGGCCGGGATTGAAAATAAGAATTTGTTCTTAACTGACTTGTTCAGTGTATATTGATTGCATCACTACTTTTGGTAAATGTAAACAAATGGTTTGGGTTCAAATATGGTGATTAGTTAGTTGTTGGCCAGGCTTTGGAGCGATGGTCTACCCTTCATACAGGAAAATCTGAACCCATCCACCTCACCACTCCCCTTTCATTGCATCTCGATGACTCAACCAATCACTCACAGTCACACATAAACCAACCCTGTCAAATCAACTACAGGCACACATATGCAGCAAGACAGATGGAGCCATCAAACCAGCCTACCAGCACTCTGACCTCAATCAACACAGAGGGAGGACAATAACCTAACACCACAGCCACCAGCATCACTAGCAACAACATCCCTACAGAGAGACAGAGAGAGAGAGGACAGAGAGAGAGAGAGAGAGAGAGAGAGAGAGGACAGAGACGGAGAGAAACAGAGAGAGAGAGACAGAGAG
This sequence comes from Oncorhynchus mykiss, assembly GCF_013265735.2. Classification (NCBI taxonomy): domain Eukaryota; kingdom Metazoa; phylum Chordata; class Actinopteri; order Salmoniformes; family Salmonidae; genus Oncorhynchus; species Oncorhynchus mykiss. Next base: position 80,670,238 of record NC_048575.1, on the reverse strand, counting down.
AGAGAGACAGAGAGAGAGAGAGAGAAAGAGAGAGAGAGGACAGAGAGAGAGAGAGAGAGAGAGAGAGAGGACAGAGAGAGAGAGAGAGAGAGAGAGAGGACAGAAAATACAGAGACAGAGTGAGAGAGAAGAGAGAGAGAGAAACCTGCTCCTTTGATGGCTCCTGGATTCCACTGGGGCCCAACCTGGTTTATCTCTTTAATCTCTGCTACTTCACATCTCCTGACTGGAAGGCCCCCTTCTATATCTGGTTCCTCCACAAACTCCCAGGGAGCTCAGTGTTATCTCAGCCCCAGGTAGAGCTCAACGTCTAGGGCTACCCATCCCCCAGGACCTGCCTCTTCCTCCTCCATCACCATGGAGCTACTTCCAACAGCTCAGAGGCAGTCCACTAGGCTTACAGGATAACATGGGAAGGTTAACTAAGCCCTAGCTGCCTTTTCATTTCTGTTGCTAGATTGTGTGATGCATGAGATCAAGTGCATGACACTACATGCAGCAAGTGACAATGAAAGTGTGTGTATACGTGCATATACCTCCAAGATGTCAAACTTGTCCGTCTTGACTTTGCTCCAGGTCTTCTTCAGTCGAGACACAGGACTCATGTTCATCCCAGCTGCAGAGAGCAAGATGGCCGACAAATTAGACAAACACAGCTTTTTCCTCATTGAAACAGACAGACACATATGGTAACCACTCTGCTTCCCATATGGTAACCACTCTGCTTCCCATATGGTAACCACTCTGCTTCCCATATGGTAACCACTCTGCTTCCCATATGGTAATCACTCTGCTTCCCATATGATAACCACTCTGCTTCCCATATGGTAACCACTCTGCTTCCCATATGGTAACCACTCTGCTTCCCATATGGTAACCACTCTGCTTCCCATATGGTAACCACTCTGCTTCCCATATGGTAACCACTCTGCTTCCCATATGGTAACCACTCTGCTTCCCATATGGTAATCACTCTGCTTCCCATATGGTAATCACTCTGCTTCCCATATGGTAAACACTCTGCTTCCCATATGGTAAACACTCTGCTTCCCATATGGTAAACACTCTGCTTCCCATATGGTAAACACTCTGCTTCCCATATGGTAAACACTCTGCTTCCCATATGGTAAACACTCTGCTTCCCATATGGTAATCACTCTGCTTCCCATATGGTAATCACTGCTTCCCATATGGTAATCACTCTGCTTCCCTTATGGTAATCACTCTGCTTCCCGTATGGTAATCACTCTGCTTCCCATATGGTAATCACTCTGCTTCCCATATGGTAAACACTCTGCTTCCCATATGGTAAACACTCTGCTTCCCATATGGTAAACACTCTGCTTCCCATATGGTAAACACTCTGCTTCCCATATGGTAAACACTCTGCTTCCCATATGGTAAACACTCTGCTTCCCATATGGTAATCACTCTGCTTCCCATATGGTAATCACTGCTTCCCATATGGTAATCACTCTGCTTCCCTTATGGTAATCACTCTGCTTCCCATATGGTAATCACTCTGCTTCCCATATGGTAAACACTCTGCTTCCCATATGGTAAACACTCTGCTTCCCGTATGGTAAACACTCTGCTTCCCGTATGGTAAACACTCTGCTTCCCTTATGGTAAACACTCTGCTTCCCTTATGGTAAACACTCTGCTTCCCTTATGGTAAACACTCTGCTTCCCGTATGGTAATCACTCTGCTTCCCTTTGGGTAAACACTCTGCTTCCCGTATGGTAAACACTCTGCTTCCCGTATGGTAAACACTCTGCTTCCCGTATGGTAACCACTCTGTTTTCCATATGGTAAACACTCTGCTTCCCATATGGTAAACACTCTGCTTCCCATATGGTAAACACTCTGCTTCCCATATGGTAAACACTCTGCTTCCCGTATGGTAATCACTCTGCTTCCCATATGATAATCACTCTGCTTCCCATATGATAATCATGGGACTGTGTGTATCATGAAAGACATATATAGATCAAGGATCTTAAAGGCAAAACAGATCCTACATCAGCACTCTGAGAATCTTTGTAAATCAGGGCCCATGTTAGACTATGATTTCTAGAGGGAACAACAAGGCCTTCTAAATGCTGTGAGAGAATGTTGGCAAGTCAGTCTCTGTAAACATGTCCAGTCTAATACACACACACACGCTACACTACACACTACAATACACTACACTACACACCACACACTGCACTACACGCTACACTACACGCTACAATACACTACACACCACACACGCTACACTACACACTACAATACACTACACACCACACACGCTACACCTCACACTACAATGCACTACACACCACACACGCTACACTACACACACCACTACACACACACCACTACACACACTATCCGCAGCAGCCAGACAGAAAGAGACTAAGCCCATTTTCCCAGGGACTTGTTTGGTCTTTTCTTTTTAACCCTCCGCGGCTCCATCTCTAGGTCCCTGGAGACTCCAGGGAAAGAGGGGCTAAGGCTGGGGCAGCTGGCTCTGACTCCCCTACAGTCCCCTCCCTCCCTCCCTGTCTCCCTCCCTCCCTCCCTCCCTGTCTCCCTCCGTCCCTCCCTAACCTTTCCGCCTTCCCTTGGCGTGCCTGCCAACACCTCCCTCTCTCCCTCCCTGGTCAGTGCTGAACATCGGTCTAATATGGGTGTTTGTTTAGGCCACCCCCTCCACCCCAGCCTTTAGGCCTGACCATTTGCCCCTCCACCACCCCACCCCAGCATTTAGGCCTGACCAACTGCCCCTAAATACAGCTGGAGGTCACTGGGTTTTGCTAGCACAAGCTTCTCCCTGGACCCAGATGATGTGTCAAGTTCATTGCAGACAAACGGAGTAGAGATTCATGTGATTGAAATAACATGAATAAAACTGGCATGTGATTTATAGGATTTTAAAAACAATTTTTTAAATCAGGATATTTTCTACCTGCATTCTTTTTTATTTATATCTAGTTGGTCAATAGAAATTACTTGCATTTGGTATCTAGGTCTCTGAATTCTGGGTTCTTTAGCTGCCAATGGCTAAAGGTGTAGCCTATTATACAATGTGTCCATTGGCAGAGTCAGAATCTCTTACAATAGATTCATTTATATTTATATAATTTTCATTTAGATAAAAATTTTGATTAACAACATGACAATGATTTTGAGATGTATTATTATAAATTAAATTAAACTGTTCCAAGCAAATGTGTGCAAATGAAAATCATAATCGGCATGCAGATTGGTAGAAACTGTAGGACAAATTGTAAATTGGCACTCCCGCATGAAAAAGGTTTCCTTACCCCTGGGCTAGAGTCACTCTGCTCAAGATTATCAATTAAAGTTGAACGTTCCCCTTCTCTACTCAGGTTAAGGGCAATTTCTATGGTCAAATGGGTCACTTTTATAGGAAAACTTCAGCACAAAATAAATAAATAAGCAACATTTGAAATACTTTTAAGGTGATGTCGTTTCGGGTTAGGAGTATTATATGGATTAGGAAGGTAAAAATCTTGCTGAACAACAAATTGCTTTTACTGATTAAATTTCCTGACTGTAGTAAAAAAAAAGCCTTTTGTGTGTATAGCAAGTGAGCAAGAGGAGTGAATTATGACAAAGGTGGGGGAGGGTGAAAAAAACAAAAAAAAACAAATAGAAAACAACAACAACACTTACAGATAATGGCCATGAGGGAGTTGAAGTTGCCGATGTTGAAACACTCCCGCGCCACGTCGATGAAGAACTCCATGACTCGCGCTCGCTGCTTCTTCTTCTTTACGGGCTGTCACGTCAACAACAACAAGTCAACAACAACAACAAGTCAACAACAACAACAAGTCAACAACAAGTCAACAACAACAACAAGTCAACAACAAGTCAACAACAACAAGTCAACAACAACAACAAGTCAACAACAACAAGTCAACAACAACAACAAGTCAACAACAACAACAAGTCAACAACAACAACAAGTCAACAACAACAACAAGTCAACAACAACAACAAGTCAACAACAACAACAAGTCAACAACAACAACAAGTCAACAACAACAACAAGTCAACAACAACAAGTCAACAACAACAAGTCAACAACAACAAGTCAACAACAACAAGTCAACAACAACAAGTCAACAACAACAAGTCAACAACAAGTCAACAACAACAACAAGTCAACAACAACAACAAGTCAACAACAACAACAAGTCAACAACAACAACGTCAACAACAACAACAAGTCAACAACAACAACAAGTCAACAACAACAACAAGTCAACAACAACAACAAGTCAACAACAACAACAAGTCAACAACAACAAAAAGCGTAAAACAAACCCTCAGGTTAAAAAGTTAAAAGATACGTGATGATAACCAAGGTAACACTAGCTAAATTAGCTTAGCTGCAATAGGCTAAATGCTAGTTCACTAGCTACACACCATGCAGATCTCTGTGGCCACCATGAAGCTGAGTCTGTTGAACCACTCTACATACGCCTCCAGGTTGCTAGTCTTCTTGTGATCGATGAAACAGCTCTGTGGAGATAAACACAGCCATTTCATTAGCATTAAGATGGCATAGATAGCTTAACATTTAGTTAGCATTAGCAACAATAGCATTTCATTAGCAATACTTACCTTTTTTTTTTTTCCATTTTAGGTATTTTTGCCAACAACAAAATGAGTAAAACAGTTCAACATTCTGTCTGTTTTATTTCAAGCGTGAACCTAGATCCTCAGATGGGTGTTTAGGCTTTATAGTTGTTTTCGTAATTAGACTATTAATGCAGACTTGGCACTATGCTCTGAGTCACACCATCAGGGTGTCAGCTAGCTAGCTATTCACATTATTGAGCAGAGCTGTGATGAGGATTTCTCTCTGATTCTGATACCAAACATTCCTTTAGCCTTCACGTAGCGCTCTCCACAGTGGTCCCCCCACACCCCCACACATTAACACACACACAGACCCCCCCCCCCCCCAAACCCTTTGGAAGTGGATGTAGAGGTATAGCCCACGGCACAAAAGAAGGAGCACTAACCTCCCCCCGCCCCCCCGCCCCCCCCCCCAAAGTCTCTTTGTTGCCTAGCAGCAAAAACACTGGTGAGTAGACACACACAAGCTCCACGCAGCCTCCCAAAACTCTTGGGTTCTGTAGCTGAGTGGTTGCTAGGCAATACGGCCCAAGCATTCTATGCCCTCCAGACAGACAGAAGAGGAAGAGGGACAACACATACTTGGGTCTACCTTATAGCGATCGCTAGCTTCTAGTCCTACAAAACGGAAATGACTTATAATTTTCTACCTCTGGTTCGTTGGACATCGCTATGGGGAAAAGAATGGGGTTTTGGGACATATGCCGAAAATTCAACTCAAAGAATATGGCTGCCTAAATATGGTTCCCAATCAGAGACGACGATAAACACCTGCCTCTGATTGAGAACCACTCCAGGCAACCATAGACTTACCTAGACAACTCTACTATACCACAATCCCATAACCTACAAAACCCCAAGACAAAAACACACCGCATAAATAACCCATGTCACATGGCCTGGCCTGACCAAAATAATAAAGAAAACACAAAATACTAAGACCAGGGCGTGACAGTCAGGGAAAATGTATGGAGTAAAAAGTACATTATTGTCTTTGGAAATGTAGTGGAGTAAAAGTTGTCCAATATATAAATAGTAAAGTAAAGTACAGATACACCAAAAAATGTATTATGTAGTACTTATGTAGTACTTATGTAGTACTTATGTAGTACTTATGTAGTACTTTAAAGTATTTTCACTTAAGTACTATACACCACTGCTGCCCCCCCCCCCCCCCCCCCCCATGATCGATGCCAAATACATTTGATTGACAACTAAGAGATATGCCAACTGTGGAATAACAGTCGTTCAAGTTCAGCATAGCTAGCTAGCAAAGCAATTCACATTTCTTGTTAGCTTTTTGGCTTGCTATGTAAATAGATACGCTAGACCAGGGTTGTCAAACTCAATCAGTGCATGGGCCATATCGAAAGAACAACGAATTCGCAGGTCAGACGTTGGCAATTTGTTGTTACAACAAAACGTGCAACTGCGACCAAAACTGTGCCAATATATATATATATATATATATATTATAGTCGTAGTCAGTCTTTTTGGTTCTGTATCTATGGACGCGACTCAGTCGTTCAGTCTTTTTGGTTCTGTATCTATGGACGCGACTCAGTCGTTCAGTCTTTTTGGTTCTGTATCTATGGATGCGATCCAGTCTGGCTGGCAGCGTTCTTATCCCTTGCTTGCTAGCTAGCCAACTAACGCTAATTTACAGTCAGGTCAAACAGCGTAGCCAGAATAACAGAAATGTAGCTTCATTTGCATTTGTTTAAGCTGTTTTCTAGTGACATCTATTTGAATTCATTCATAACAATGAGCTAATAATGAGCATTGTCACCTGGCATAGAAACTGTAATTTCTCGTCAGGACACTGTTGTTCAGTGGAGCTAGCCAACAACACAGCTAACACAATCACTTCAAACTGAAGCTGGAAAGACTGTAAACTAGCTGCTTTTTGTTTCATTTTACTTTGTTTTTTTCCATTGACATTTCTCTATACATGTCCATAAAAATGATGCTGATTCGTGATTTCGATTGGCTGAGAAAGGCTGCGTGTCTGTCTTGTCTCGACCCCTACACGTTCATTACTATGGGGCAGCTGGAGATGGAATTACAATTTTGGAACAATGTTGCAAATGTCACAGAGACAGACAGCAAGGTTTATATAAATTTCCTCTGTTGAAAACCAATTGCTCGTCTAAAAGAAATCGGAGATAATGTCTAGATGCTTTTTATAGTGGAGATCAAGTTTATAAATTGCCTGGCTGGGCTGATGAGACAGAGGATTGCGCAGTCAGATGGAACAGAGTAAATAGGCATTTCAACGCTTTAGCCGGTGGTAGCATAGAATAGACACCAGGTGGAATGCGGTTTTAACCAATCGCCTTCTAGGATTAGACCCACCCGTTGTATAATGTATAACAACACACGGTGATAGCCAACTGTAGCCTGTTGCATAACATACCAGTGACCTATTGAGGACAATACTGTCACGAGTCCGACCGAGGGTGGTTCCCCTTCCCGGGCGGGTGGCGCTCGGCGGTCGTCGTCACCGGCCTATTAGCTGCCACTGATTGTCTTTCCTCCCCCTCCTTGTATGTTTTTTGGTAGCACCTGTTTATGTTGAATTAGTTTGTCTTTATTAGACAGCCGGCCCGCCTGGTTGTTGTGCAGGATTATTTCAGTGTAACCTTCGGCTCTGTTGTAGAGGTACGTGTTAGTGCCTGGTTGTGATTTTTTCCGTTCTACATTTTAATTCCGTGTTTGGGAACGTCACTATTGTGAGCACCCTGTGGTGCGTTGGTGCTATTAAAGACGCACAGCATTGAACTCTCTGTCTCCTGCGTTTGACTCCACACCCACGACACCCGGAGCATTACAAATACCTTATCATTATCAAGAGGGTCTTTCTTCTCAAACGCCTGGATGAATTCCTCTGGTCCGATGTAACTCAGTCTCTCCTGAAAAGGAAAAAGGAACTCAATAAATTCCATCTGTCTGCGTTTCGATAGACAGACATATTTATATATTGTCAGTTCAAGAAAGTTAATAAATGTTTAGCCAAGTCACTATTGACTGTTTTACTGTTTTTAAAAAGCATAGAGATACACTGAAGAAAGGAGAGAGCAGATTGTCTCCTAAGAGCAGACTGTCTCCTAAGAGCAGATTGTCTCTCCTAAGAGCAGACTGTCTCCTAAGAGCAGACTGTCTCCTAAGAGCAGATTGTCTCCTAAGAGCAGATTGTCTCTCCTAAGAGCAGATTGTCTCCTAAGACCAGACTGTCTCCTAAGAGCAGATTGTCTCCTAAGACCAGACTGTCTCCTAAGAGCAGATTGTCTCCTAAAAGCAGATTGTCTCCTAAGAGCAGACTGTCTCCTAAGAGCAGACTGTCTCCTAAGAGCAGACTGTCTCCTAAGAGCAGATTGTCTCTCCTAAGAGCAGATTGTCTCCTAAGAGCAGATTGTCTCCTAAGAGCAGATTGTCTCTCCTAAGAGCAGACTGTCTCCTAAGAGCAGATTGTCTCCTAAGACCAGACTGTCTCCTAAGAGCAGATTGTCTCCTAAGAGCAGATTGTCTCTCCTAAGAGCAGACTGTCTCCTAAGAGCAGATTGTCTCCTAAGACCAGACTGTCTCCTAAGAGCAGACTGTCTCCTAAGAGCAGACTGTCTCCTAAGAGCAGATTGTCTCCTAAGAGCAGATTGTCTCCTAAGAGCAGATTGTCTCCTAAGACCAGACTGTCTCCTAAGAGCAGACTGTCTCCTAAGAGCAGACTGTCTCCTAAGAGCAGACTGTCTCCTAAGAGCAGACTGTCTCATAAGAGCAGATTGTCTCCTAAGAGCAGATTGTCTCTCCTAAGAGCAGATTGTCTCCTAAGAGCAGACTGTCTCCTAAGAGCAGACTGTCTCCTAAGAGCAGACTGTCTCCTAAGAGCAGATTGTCTCCTAAGAGCAGATTGTCTCCTAAGAGCAGATTGTCTCCTAAGAGCAGATTGTCTCCTAAGAGCAGATTGTCTCCTAAGAGCAGACTGTCTCCTAAGAGCAGACTGTCTCCTAAGAGCAGATTGTCTCTCCTAAGAGCAGATTGTCTCCTAAGAGCAGATTGTCTCCTAAGAGCAGATTGTCTCTCCTAAGAGCAGACTGTCTCCTAAGAGCAGATTGTCTCCTAAGACCAGACTGTCTCCTAAGAGCAGATTGTCTCCTAAGAGCAGATTGTCTCTCCTAAGAGCAGACTGTCTCCTAAGAGCAGATTGTCTCCTAAGACCAGACTGTCTCCTAAGAGCAGACTGTCTCCTAAGAGCAGACTGTCTCCTAAGAGCAGATTGTCTCCTAAGAGCAGATTGTCTCCTAAGAGCAGATTGTCTCCTAAGAGCAGACTGTCTCCTAAGAGCAGACTGTCTCCTAAGAGCAGACTGTCTCCTAAGAGCAGACTGTCTCCTAAGAGCAGACTGTCTCCTAAGAGCAGATTGTCTCTCCTAAGAGCAGATTGTCTCCTAAGACCAGACTGTCTCCTAAGAGCAGACTGTCTCCTAAGAGCAGACTGTCTCCTAAGAGCAGACTGTCTCCTAAGAGCAGATTGTCTCCTAAGAGCAGATTGTCTCTCCTAAGAGCAGATTGTCTCCTAAGAGCAGATTGTCTCTCCTAAGAGCAGACTGTCTCCTAAGAGCAGACTGTCTCCTAAGAGCAGACTGTCTCCTAAGAGCAGATTGTCTCCTAAGAGCAGATTGTCTCCTAAGAGTAGATTGTCTCCTAAGAGCAGATTGTCTCCTAAGAGCAGATTGTCTCCTAAGACCAGACTGTCTCCTAAGAGCAGACTGTCTCCTAAGAGCAGATTGTCTCCTAAGAGCAGATTGTCTCCTAAGAGCAGACTGTCTCCTAAGAGCAGATTGTCTCCTAAGAGCAGATTGTCTCCTAAGAGCAGATTGTCTCCTAAGAGCAGATTGTCTCCTAAGAGCAGACTGTCTCCTAAGAGCAGACTGTCTCCTAAGAGCAGATTGTCTCTCCTAAGAGCAGATTGTCTCCTAAAAGCAGATTGTCTCCTAAGAGCAGACTGTCTCCTAAGAGCAGACTGTCTCCTAAGAGCAGACTGTCTCCTAAGAGCAGATTGTCTCCTAAGAGCAGATTGTCTCTCCTAAGAGCAGATTGTCTCCTAAGAGCAGACTGTCTCCTAAGAGCAGACTGTCTCCTAAGAGCAGACTGTCTCCTAAGAGCAGATTGTCTCCTAAGAGCAGATTGTCTCCTAAGAGCAGATTGTCTCCTAAGAGCAGATTGTCTCCTAAGAGCAGATTGTCTCCTAAGAGCAGATTGTCTCCTAAGACCAGACTGTCTCCTAAGAGCAGGTTGTCTCCTAAGAGCAGATTGTCTCCTAAGAGCAGATTGTCTCCTAAGAGCAGACTGTCTCCTAAGAGCAGATTGTCTCCTAAGAGCAGATTGTCTCCTAAGAGCAGATTGTCTCCTAAGAGCAGATTGTCTCCTAAGAGCAGATTGTCTCCTAAGAGCAGACTGTCTCCTAAGAGCAGATTGTCTCCTAAGAGCAGACTGTCTCCTAAGAGCAGATTGTCTCCTAAGAGCAGATTGTCTCCTAAGAGCAGATTGTCTCCTAAGAGCAGATTGTCTCTCCTAAGAGCAGACTGTCTCCTAAGAGCAGATTGTCTCTCCTAAAAGCAGATTGTCTCCTAAGAGCAGACTGTCTCCTAAGAGCAGACTGTCTCCTAAGAGCAGACTGTCTCCTAAGAGCAGATTGTCTCCTAAGAGCAGATTGTCTCTCCTAAGAGCAGATTGTCTCCTAAAACCAGATTGTCTCCTAAGACCAGACTGTCTCCTAAGAGCAGATTGTCTCCTAAGACCAGACTGTCTCCTAAGAGCAGACTGTCTCCTAAGAGCAGACTGTCTCCTAAGCATTTCACTGTATGGTCTAGTACACCTGTTGTATTCGGTACATGTGACTAATAACATTTGATTTGAGTTGCCATGGTGAAGGGACCTATAAATATCATCAGACATTTACCATTCACAGTATAAATAGCGAGTAGATTATATATATATATATATATATATATATATATATATATATATATATATATATATATATACAGTGCCTTGCGAAAGTATTCGGCCCCCTTGAACTTTGCGACCTTTTGCCACATTTCAGGCTTCAAACGTAAAGATATAAAACTGTATTTTTTTGTGAAGAATCAACAACAAGTGGGACACAATCATGAAGTGGAACGACATTTATTGGATATTTCAAACTTTTTTAACAAATCAAAAACTGAAAAATTGGGTGTGCAAAATTATTCAGCCCCTTTACTTTCAGGGCAGCAAACTCTCTCCAGAAGTTCAGTGAGGATCTCTGAATGATCCAATATTGACCTAAATGACTAATGATGATAAATACAATCCACCCGTGTGTAATCAAGTCTCCGTATAAATGCACCTGCACTGTGATAGTCTCAGAGGTCCGTTAAAAGCGCAGAGAGCATCATGAAGAACAAGGAACACACCAGGCAGGTCCGAGATACTGTTGTGAAGAAGTTTAAAGCCGGATTTGGATACAAAAAGATTTCCCAAGCTTTAAACATCCCAAGGAGCACTGTGCAAGCGATAATATTGAAATGGAAGCAGTATCAGACCACTGCAAATCTACCAAGACCCGGCCGTCCCTCTAAACTTTCAGCTCATACAAGGAGAAGACTGATCAGAGATGCAGCCAAGAGGCCCATGATCACTCTGGATGAACTGCAGAGATCTACAGCTGAGGTGGGAGACTCTGTCCATAGGACAACAATCAGTCGTATATTGCACAAATCTGGCCTTTATGGAAGAGTGGCAAGAAGAAAGCCATTTCTTAAAGATATCCATAAAAAGTGTTGTTTAAAGTTTGCCACAAGCCACCTGGGAGACACACCAAACATGTGGAAGAAGGTGCTCTGGTCAGATGAAACCAAAATTGAACTTTTTGGCAACAATGCAAAACGTTATGTTTGGCGTAAAAGCAACACAGCTGAACACACCATCCCCACTGTCAAACATGGTGGTGGCAGCATCATGGTTTG
>NC_048575.1:80546075-80653575 GCF_013265735.2 Oncorhynchus mykiss | reverse complement strand
ATGGGTGGAATGCTGCATGTAGATCCTAAGAGAAGGGTGGAATTATGGTCTGGAATTCAGGTGCATGTTGGGCATTCCTGCATCTGCAAGAACGTATCTTTCTACTTCTATTGGTCAATTGTTAAGCCAGGACAGGCGGGAGGTAGCTCCAGTATAGTAGGTACCATAACGTTGGATGCCAACCGGCGATAAACCCCACAGAAGAAGAAGCGAGGGCCGACAATGGTAGACAGTGTCCTTCTGTTTTCCTGCAGTTCTGTTAACGACGGCGAAGGCAAGTGTTCGGCGGGCGGGATCGAAGGACACCGTCTACCGGAATCGCCCCGCCTCAAGCTAGCTAGTAGGGAGGGTTCCGGCAGGAGGGAGCGAAGGACACCGTCTACCGACGTCGCCAATGTGTACCCTGATAGAGCTCAAACAGGCAGTAGGCCAGGTCGCTACTTCATCAGTGGATTGGATAGAGCTCAAACAGGCAGTAGGCCAGGTCACTACTTCATCAGTGGATTGGATAGAGCCCAAACAGGCAGTAGGCCAGGTCACTACTTCATCAGTGGATTGGATAGAGCCCAAACAGGCAGTAGGCCAGGTCACTACTTCATCAGTGGATTGGATAGAGCCCAAACAGGCAGTAGGCCAGGTCGACACTTCAGTGTATTGGAGAGAGGTTATCCAAGGATTCATGGGGATAGAGGAGGAGGTTGGGAAGAATTTAGGTGTGTGTCATCAGACACATTACACATTATTGATTTTAAAATTAAATCCTGATCAATACTCGTGCTGTACTATTGACGGATCGTGCTCAGAGTACCAGGAGCGGGCAGCGCTGTGTTTCTGGGTTACAGATGTCACGGAGCAGATGGATGCATCCTCCATCACTGTCTGGTCCTAACCAGCTCCCTGCTGCCTGTCGTTAACTTACCGCCCTCACGTCGGTCGGTCGGTCGGTCGGTCGGTCGGTCGGTCGGTCGGTCGGTCGGTCTGTCTGTCTGTCTGTCTGTCTGTCTGTCTGTCTGTCTGTCTGTCTGTCTGTCTCACACACACACACACACACACACACACACACACACACACACACACACACACACAGGCAGACACACACACACAGACAGACAGACAGACAGACAGACAGACAGACAGACAGACACACACAGACAGACACACACACAGACAGACAGACAGATTCCCAAGCCATGAGAAACCACTGAAATAATCATCAGTCATCAGTCATTCAGTCGGTTTTAAGTGTTCCCACGAACTAACAAAAATATAAACGCAACATGCAACAATTTCAAATATTTTACTGAGTTTCAGTTCATATAAGGAAATCAGTAAATTAAAATGCATTAATTAGGCCCTCATCTATTTCACATGACTGGGCAGGGGCACAGCCATGGGTGGGTCTGGGAGGGCATAGGCCCACCCACTGAGGAGCCAGGCCCAGCCGATCAGAATGAGTTTTTCAACACACAAGGGCTTTATTACAGACAGAAATACTCCTCAGCACCCCCTCCGACGATACCGCAGGTGAAGAAGCAGGATGTGGAGGTCCTGAGCTGGCATGGTTAGACGTGGTCTGTGGTTGTGAGGCGATTTGTACGTACAGCCAAATTCTCTAAAACAATGTTGTATGGTAAAGAAATTAACATTAAATTCTCTGGCAACAGCTCTGGTGGACATTCCTGCAGTCAGCTTTCCTATTGCACGCTCCCTCAAAACTTGAGACATCTGTGGCATTGTGTGGTGTGACAACACTGCACATTTTAGAGGTATTTTATTGTCCCCAGCACAAGGTGCACTTGTGTAATGATCATGCTGTTTATTCAGCTTCTTGATATGCTGTCAGGTGGATGAATTATCTTGACAAAGTAGAAATGCTCACTAACAGGGATGTAGGTACCGTGTGGCTCAGTTGGCAGAGCACGGAGCGTGTAGTGCCAAGGTTGTGGGGTCGATTCCCATGGGGGACCAATACAAAGAAAATGTATGCAATCTACTGTAAATTGAGCGTTGACAAAAATGAAAAAGTTGAAATGTAAACAAATTTGGGCACAACATTTTCAGGGATCTTTTATCTCAGCTCATGGGACCAACACACAACATGGTGAGTTCATATTTGAAATCAGTATAGATGACTTAACTAAGTAAATGAAGCAGGGCTAGTTTTAGCAGGGCTAGGTTTAGCAGGGCTAGGTTCAGCAGGGCTAGGATTAGCAGGGCTAGGTTTAGCAGGGCTAGGTTTAGCAGGGTTAGGATTTGCAGGGCTAGGTTTTGCAGGGCTAGGTTTAGCAGGGTGAGGATTTGCAGGGCTAGGTTTAGCAGGGCTAGGATTTGCAGGGCTAGGTTTAGCAGGGCTAGGTTTAGCAGGGCTAGGTTTAGCAGGGCTGGGATTTGCAGGGCTAGGTTTAGCAGAGCTATGATTTGCAGGGCTAGGTTTAGCAGGGCTAGGATTTGCAGGGCTAGGTTAGCAGGGCTAGAGACATCAGCTAGAGCTAGCTGCCCACTCTCTTGGTGCTTACACAGCCATGACTATATAAAACGGCAACAGCAGTGGTACTGTTATAAGCAGCAGCCATGGTGGTACTGAGGTGCAGGTTCTGGTTCCAGTTCTACATCCATCTAAATGGACAAGATAACAGAAGAGAAGTCATAGGAAGTAATCCTTGTAAAACCATAATTGAAAACATCCTGTGGAGGAAACCAAGGCTGTGTATCCCAAATGGCCCTATGGGCACTGGTCAAAAGTAGTGTACTATAAATGGGATAGAGTGTGATTTGGGATGCACACAAGCAAACCAGTAGTAAGCCTGTGACATTCAAGTCAGCAGTAGTGGAACAATTCAACTGCAGCCTAAGGAAGAGCAGAGCAGCAGAGTTGAATTGACAAAAAGTTGCCTGCTGGGCCTGTGGAACAATAGCTCTTTTCTTTTGATTCGGCCAGGCAAAAATATATATATAATGCTTCCTGGCACGAGCAACCTCCCACCCCATCACACTACCCTACACCATCACACTACCCTACACCATCACCACTACCCTACACCATCACACTACCTTACTCCATCACACTAACCCCCCCACTCCATCACCACTACCCTACTCCATCACACTACCCTACACCATCACACTACCCTACACCATCACACTACCCCACCCCATCACACTACCCTACACCATCACACTACCCTACACCATCACACTACCCTACACCATCACACTACCCCACCCCATCACACTACCCTACACCATCACACTACCCTACACCATCACACTACCCTACACCATCACACTACCCCACCCCATCACACTACCCTACACCATCACACTACCCTACACCATCACACTACCCTACACCATCACACTACCCTACACCATCACACTACCCCACCCCATCACACTACCCTACACCATCACACTACCCTACTCCATCACACTACCCTACACCATCACACTACCCTACTCCATCACACTACCCTACTCCATCACACTACCCTACACCATCACACTACCCTACACCATCACACTACCCTACACCATCACACAACCCTACACCATCATACTACCCTACTCCATCACACTACCCTACTCCATCACACTACCCTACACCATCACACTACCCTACTCCATCACACTACCCTACTCCATCACACTACCCTACACCATCACACTACCCGACTCCATCACACTACCCTACTCCATCACACTACCCTACACCATCACACTACCCTACACCATCACACTACCCTACTCCATCACACTACCCTACACCATCACACTACCCTACTCCATCACACTACCCTACTCCATCACACTAACCCCCCCACCCCATCACACTACCCTACTCCATCACACTACCTTACTCCATCACACGAACCCCCCCACCCCATCACACTACCCTACTCCATCACACTAACCCCCCCATCACACTACCCTACTCCATCACACTAACCCCCCACCCCATCACCACTACCCTACTCCATCACACTACCTTACTCCATCACACTAACCCCCCCACTCCATCAACACTACCCTACCCCATCACACTACCCTACACCATCACACTACCCTACACCATCACACTACCCTACTCCATCACACTACCCTACACCATCACACTACCCTACACCATCACACTACCCTACTCCATCACACTACCCTACTCCATCACACTAACCCCCCCACCCCATCACACTATCCTACTCCATCACACTACCCTACTCCATCACACTAACCCCCCCACCCCATCACACTACCCTACTCCATCACACTAACCCCCCCACCCCATCACACTACACTACTCAATCACACTGCCTTACTCCATCACACTAACCCCCCCATCCCATCACACTATCCACCCACCCCATCACACTACCCTACTCCTTCACACTACCGTACTCCATCACACTAACCCCCCATCCCATCACACTATCCCCCCACCCCATCACACAACCCTACTGCATCACACTACCCTACTCCATCACACTAACCCCCCCACCCCATCACACTACCCTACTCCATCACACTACCCTACTCCATCACACTACCCCCCCACCCCATCACACTACCCTACTCTATCACACTACCTTACTCCATCACACTACCCCCCCATCCCATCACACCCAGCCCATCACACTATCCCCCACCCCATCACACTACTCCATCACACTACCCTACTCCATCACACCCAGCCCATCACACTAACCCCCCCATCCCATCACACCCAGCCCATCACACAAACCCCCCCACCCCATCACACTACCCTACTCCATCACACTACCCTACTCCATCACACAACCTTACTCCATCACACTACCCTACTATATCACACTACCCCACCTACTCCACCACACTACCCTACTCCATCACACTACCCCACCCACCCCATCACACTAAACCACCCTACCCACCCCATCACACTAACCCCCCACGCCCTGAAAGCTCTAACACTAGTCTGGCTCTAACAGGCTAATCCAAGGTAAATATAACCAACTAGGCTAATTAGCTTGGCTAATCCAAGGTAAATATAACCAACTAGGCTAATTAGCTAGGCTAATCCAAGGTAAATATAACCAACTAGGCTAATTAGCTTGGCTAATCCAAGGTAAATATAACCAACTAGGCTAATTAGCTAGGCTAATCCAAGGTAAATATATGTTGAACATTTTCTTAACATGATTTTCCTGTGTATAATATATATTTCCACACTATGAGGTTGGAATAATACTGTGGAATTGTGAAAATGATGATAATGCCAACGCGCTAAATTAGTTAATAGACCAATAAGAATTCCAAACCTCTTTGCCAATAACAGCTAGTTTTCCGTTTTCACCTCCCCACTCAGACCACTCACAGACAGTCCTAGTAACACTCTTGCTTGAGAAATTGCAGTTTGGTAAGAAGCCATTCTTGTTTCTTTTTGAGCATTTTCATTGAAAACCTTCACAGTAAGATACTTATCTTTTCCCCCTGACCAGGTTGGCGGCGTTGGAGGACTGACTAACTTGTCTTTGTTAGATGTGCACTTTATTCCCTGTGTCTAATGTTCTCCTGGCCTCACAGTGAATTTCCATTCGGGGGACAATACCGTTTTAAAAAAATAACCTGGCTGTACCTCATCTCCTGAGGCCATGCGTTGGGTTAACTCCTTCAGGCTCCTCATCATCCTCTCGTCTCTGTAGTCGTAAGGGAACGTCTCTGTCCACTCCTGGAGCAGCTGGAGGATCCTGGGAGCCAACTTCCTGATCCTCATCTGAAAGATACACATACAAAATATACTCATGGTCATTTAAGTAACACCCGAGCCTGTAAATTAATATATACATTAATCTGAGAGCAGAAACACTCAACATATATCTGCTAAATCAACTGATGTACGGTTGCAAAAGGTTATAACAGGTTATAAAGTATATTAAGGTTAAGAAGTATATTAAGGTTAAGAAGTATATTAAGGTTAAGAAGTATATTAAGGTTAAGAAGTATATTAAGGTTAAGAAGTATATTAAGGTTAAGAAGTATATTAAGGTTAAGAAGTATATTAAGGTTAAGAAGTATATTCATTAAGAAGTATAATAGCATGAAGGAGTATAGCTAACTTAGTACTATATAGGTAATAAAAAATAGCTAGTATGGTATAATTGAATCTAGCTAATAGAGCATAGCTGATAGAGTATAGTATAATACAATATAGCTAATATTGTATAATACAATATAGCTAATATAAAATAGCTACTATAGTATAATAGAATCTAGCTAAAAGAGTATAGTAAAAAAATCATCTAGCTAATACAGCATAATATAATCAAGCTAATTGAGTATATTATAATCGGATTAAGCTAATATAGCATAATATAATCAAGTTAATAGAGTATAGTGTAATAGAATATAGCTAATAGAGTATAGCATAATATAGATAATAGAGTATAGCACGATATAACTAATATAGTATAGTATAGTATAACATAGCTAATATAGCATAGTATAATATAGCTAATAGAGCATAGTATAATATAGCTAATATAGCATAGTATAATATAGCAAATAAAATATAGTTTAATATAGCTAATAGAGTATAGTATAATATAGCTAATAGAGTATAGTATAATATAGCTAATATAGCATAGTATAATATAGCTAATAGAGCATAGTATAATATAGCTAATAGAGTATAGTATAGTATAATATAGCTAATAGAGTATAGTATAGTATAACATAGCTAATATAGCATAGTATAATATAGCTAATAGAGCATAGTATAATATAGCTAATATAGCATAGTATAATATAGCAAATAAAATATAGTTTAATATAGCTAATAGAGTATAGTATAATATAGCTAATATAGCATAGTATAATATAGCTAATAGAGCATAGTATAATATAGCTAATAGAGTATAGTATAGTATAATATAGCTAATAGAGTATAGTATAGTATAACATAGCTAATAGAGCATAGTATAATATAACTAATATAGTATAGTATAGTATAACATAGCTAATATAGCATAGTATAATATAGCTAATATAGCATAGTATAATATAGCTAATAGAGTATAGTATAATATAGCTAATAGAGTATAGTATAATATAGCTAATAGAGCATAGTATAATATAGCTAATAGAGTATAGTATAGTATAATATAGCTAATAGAGTATAGTATAGTATAATATAGCTAATAGAGTATAGTATAGTATAATATAGCTAATAAAATATAGTATAATATAGCTAATAGAGTATAGTATAATATAGCTAATAGAGTATAGTATAATATAGCTAATAGAGCATAGTATAATATAGCTAATAAAGTATAGTATAGTATAATATAGCTAATAGAGTATAGTATAGTATAATATAGCTAATAGAGTATAGTATAGTATAATATAGCTATAATAGAGTATAGTATAGTATAATATAGCTATAATAGAGTATAGTATAATGGAGGTATAGTGTTACCTTGTCTGCCTGAGGGTCACTCAGTCTCTGCTGCTCCACACACAGGTGACACACCTTGGACATGAGCTCGTAGGGGTGGATAAATAGACGAGAGGAGAGCAGGAAGGTGAAAGAGTACGTCATCTGTGGAGAGAAGAGAAAGAGGGAGGGAGGTAGAGAGCAGCGGAGCAAAGGAATTAAGAGAGGTGTCAATAACTTTAAGGGAATACAGAGGGGGTTTTCTCCTTTTGTGGACACTGGTTAAAGACAAGAGAAAGAGAGACGGTGAGACAGACAGACAGACAGACAGACAGACAGACAGACAGACAGACAGTGAGAGAGACACAGACAGACAGACAGACAGACAGACAGAGAGAGACACAGACAGACAGACAGACAGACAGACAGACAGACAGTGAGAGACAGACAGTGAGAGAGACACGACAGACAGACAGACAGACAGACAGACAGTGAGAGAGACACAGACAGACAGACAGACAGTGAGAGAGACACAGACAGACAGACAGACAGAGAGACACGACAGACAGAGACAGTGTTACTCACGTCAGGGTAGTAGTCCATGCTAGGGACCAGGTGGTGTATGAGGGCCTCCAGTGAGCCCGACACAAGGGCGTTGTCACGGTAACACAGTCCTGCGTTACCGTATCCCTCCTCCTTGGTCTGGTTCGGACTCTGGTACAGGTTCTTATTGTTGTAACCCCTGGAGACCAGCATGCCGGTCAGCAGTGGTGTCTGAGGCATATTGTCCTGGGAGGAGGAAGAAGAAGAGGAAGGAAGGTTGGAAACACATACACACCAATGGAGAGGTTGGAGGACAGGGTCACCCATTGGTGTGACAGGGTCAGGTGACCCATTGTCAGTGATGTAATGCTGAAAGTGAAAACAGAAGAGAGAGACTCTTCAGAACAATAGTCTTGTGATTAATTCTGATCTGTTATTCTGATATGACCCATAAAAAAGGGGTGGGGGGCTGAAAAAAATCTCAATTAGACAGAACTGTGAGGTTTGTTTACTTAAAATAAACAGTGGAATGGGTGCATCACATGGACTACGCACTGTGATTACAATATGGGAAATTCCACGTGACGGAATTGCGCTGAGACTCAGTTTTTTTTCTCCAATTAGACCTATGTACAAGGACTACTTTTAACAATTTACACCGTAAAATGTTATAAAAACATTTACTGAACTGTGCAGATCAAATGTTTGTTAACATTTGGTTATTAAGCTACAGTAAGTGAGGATGGTTACAGTACATGGAAAGAGGGGGCTCATGGGTAGGTGCAGGGAGAAGTGACATTAATTAGAGAGAGAAATTCAATTTCAGCATGAGTGAAGGAGGCTTTGTTGCGAAATAAGAAGCCAATTCCAGATTTAATTTTGGATTGGAGATGCTTAATTTGAGTCTGGAAGGAGAGTTTACAGTCTAGCCAGACACCTAGGTATTTATAGTTGTCCACATATTCTAAGTCAGAACCGTCCAGAGTATTGATGCTGGACGGGCGGGCAGGTGTGGGCAGCGATCGGTTGAAGAGCATGCATTTAGTTTTACTAGCATTTAAGAGCAGTTGGAGGCCACGGAAGGAGAGTTGTATGGCATTGAAGCTTGCCTGGAGGGTTGTTAACACAGTGTCCAAAGAAGGACCAGAAGTATACAGAATGGTGTCGTCTGCGTAGAGGTGGATCAGAGACTCACCAGCAGCAAGAGTGACATCATTGAGAAAAGAGAAAAGGAGTTTGCCCGAGAATTGAACCCTGTGGTACCCCCATAGAGACTGCCAGAGGCCTGGACAACACTGAACTCTATCTGAGAAGTAGTTATTGAACCAGTTCACATTGCCAAAGTACGTGAAATAGATAATAAACTAAAGTGAAATAAACAAAATAAAATTAACAGTAAACATTACACTCACTCAAATGTCCAAATGTCATATTATGTCTATAAGCAGTGTTGTAACGACGTGCAAATGGTTAAAGTACAAAACATAAACATAAATAAACATAAATATAGTTTGTATTTACAGAGTTGTTTGTTCTTCACTGGTTGACCTTTTCTCGTGGCAACAGGTCACACATCTTGGTGCTGTGACGGCACACTGTGGTATTTCACCCAGTAGATATGGGAGTTTATCAAAATTGGAATTGTTTTAAAATTCTTCGTGGATCTGTGTGATCTGAGGGAAATATGTCTCTCTAATATGGTCCTACATTGGGCAGGAGGTTAAAAAGTGCAGCTCAGTTTCCACCTCATTTTGTGGGCAGTGTGCACATAGCCTGTCTTCTCTTGAGAGCCATGTCTGCCTACGGCGGCCTTTCTCAATAGCAAGGCTATGCTCACTGAGTCTGTACATAGTCACTTAATTTTGCGTCAGTCACAGTGGTCAGGTATTCCGCTTCTGTGTACTCCCTGTTTAGGGCCAAATAGCATTCTAGTTTGTTCTGTTTTTTTTTCTCAATTCCAATGTGTAAAGTAATTATCTTTTTGGGTTGGGTCTAATTGTGTTGCTGTCCTGGGGCTCTGTTTGTGTTTGTGAACAGAGCCCCAGGACCAGCTTGCTTAGGGGACTCTTCTCCAGGTTCATCTCTCTGTAGGTGATGGCTTTGTTATGGAAGGTTTGGGAATCACTTCCTTTTATCTCTCTCTCCGTGCTTCTACACCTGCATTGCTTGCTGTTTGGGGTTTTATGTTAGCTTGTTATGGAAGGTTTGGGAAACACTTCCTCTTAGGTGGTTGTGGAATTTAACGTCTCTTTTCTGGATTTTGATAATTAGCGGGTATTAATTCTGGCCTAATTCTGCATGCTTTATATTGTACACTGAGGATCTCTCCCCCACTCCCTCCCTCCAGAGCATTCATTATCAATGTACTGATAGAGTCAGGGGATATGATGAAAAAAACAACCAAACCTACACCAAGGCACATGTTATTGACCTAAAATAATGAACCAACCCAGTTTCTGGTTCCCCACCCGCCCCCTCAACAACACAGTGTATCCATTCACAGTAAACTTTATGACAAACAATAATGAGGCTAGTTCTGAAAACAGGAACTTCTAATTTCACACCAATTTCTCCACACACACACACACACACACACACACACACACGAAATGTGTGAGACTCTCAGGAGACTGTACACTGTGAGAGTGTATTGTTCTGATTGGCCACAGGGCAACACTGCCCTATGACCCTACTTATCTGTTCCCACTGCACGCACACACACACACACACACACACCCTGGTGATGACTGCATTGACTAATTCCCACTGAGAGGCCATGTGAGTATACAGTGCATTCAGAAAGTGTTCAGACCCCTTGACCTTTTTCCACATGTTTCATTACAGCATCATTCTAAAATGGATTAGAATCACCACTCATCAATCTACACACAATACCCCATAATGACATCACAATACCCCATAATGACATCACAATACCCCATAATGACATCACAATACCCCATAATGACATCACAATACCCGATAATGACATCACATTACCCCATAATGACATCACAATACCCCATGATGACATCACAATACCCCATAATGACATCACAATACCCCATAATGACATCACAATACCCCATAATGACAAAGCAAGTACAGGTTTTTTAGAAATTTGTGAAAAATCTATTAAAATGTACATAAGTATTCGGACTCTTTACTCAGTACTTTGTTAAAGCACCTTTGGCAGTGATTACAGACTTGAGTCTTCTTGGGTATGACGCTACTGTCTGGGTACACCTGTATTTGGGGAGTTTCTCCCATTCTTCTCTGCAGATCCTCTCAAGCTCTGTCAGGTTGGATGGGGAGTGTCGCTGCACAGCTATTTTCAGGTCTCTCCAGAGATGTTTGATCGGGTTCAAGTCCGGGCTCTGGCTGGGCCACTCAAGGACATTTAGAGACTTGTCCCGAAGCCACTCCTGCGTTGTCTTGGCTGTGTGCTTTGGGTCGCTGTCATGTTGGAAGGTGAAGCTTCACCCCAGTCTGAGGTCCTAAGCGCTGTGGAGCAGGTTTTCATCAAGGATCTCTCTGTACTTCACTCTGTTCATATTTTCCTTAATCCTGACGAGTCTCCCAGTCCCTGTCGCTGAAAAACATCCCCACAGCATGATGCTGCCACCACCATGCTTCACCGTAGGGATGATGCCACCACCATGCTTCACCGTAGGGATGGTGCCACCACCATGCTTCACCGTAGGGATGGTGCCACCACCATGCTTCACCGTAGGGATGGTGCCACCACCATGCTTCACCGTAGGGATGGTGCCACCACCATGCTTCACCGTAGGGATGATGCCACCACCATGCTTCACCGTAGGGATGGTGCCACCACCATGCTTCACCGTAGGGATGATGCCACCACCATGCTTCACCGTAGGGATGCTGCCACCACCATGCTTCACCGTAGGGATGATGCCAGGTTTCCTCCATACGTGACTGTTACGTTCCCCAGTTCCTGTGTTGTGGTTTTGTTTGTGTGCGTCTTTCAGGAAATGGTTTCATGAAATTCCCCCAAGCAACTGATTGGTCGGCCCCATTGCTAATTGGAGCTGACCCCGCCCCCTCGTCAGGATACAGCTGTATCCCATTACAGACTCCTGCTCCAGCTATATAAGCCAGTGTTCTGTTGCTCAGGAGAGAGAGCTGAGGGTTATATCATATGCTAGTTTGTTGCTGAGAGAGCCGATTGTTATGTTCTGTGTTAGACGTGTTGCTGAGAGAGAGAGAGAGAGAGAGAGAGAGAGAGAGAGAGAGAGAGAGAGAGAGAGAGAGAGAGAGAGAGAGAGAGAGAGAGAGAGAGAGAGAGAGAGAGAGAGAGAGAGAGAGAGAGAGAGAGAGAGAGAGAGAGAGAGAGAGAGAGAGAGAGAGAGAGAGAGAGAGAGAGAGAGAGAGAGAGAGAGAGAGCTTCTTTAATGTCCTGAGTTAGTTTGTTGCTCGGAGAGCTTCTTTAATGTCCTGAGTTAGTTTGTTGCTCGGAGAGCTTCTTTAATGTCCTGAGTTAGTTTGTTGCTCGGAGAGCTTCTTTAATGTCCTGAGTTAGTTTGTTGCTCGGAGAGCTTCTTTAATGTCCTGAGTTAGTTTGTTGCTCGGAGAGCTTCTTTAATGTCCTGAGTTAGTTTGTTGCTCGGAGAGCTTCTTTAATGTCCTGAGTTAGTTTGTTGCTCGGAGAGCTTCTTTAATGTCCTGAGTTAGTTTGTTGCTCGGAGAGCTTCTTTAATGTCCTGAGTTAGTTTGTTGCTCGGAGAGCTTCTTTAATGTCCTGAGTTAGTTTGTTGCTCGGAGAGCTTCTTTAATATCCTGAGTTAGTTTGTTGCTCAGAGAGCTTCTTTAATGTCCTGAGTTAGTTTGTTGCTCAGAGAGCTTCTTTAATGACCTGAGTTAGTTTGTTGCTCAGAGAGCTTCTTTAATGTCCTGAGTTAGTTTGTTGCTCAGAGAGCTTCTTTAATGTCCTGAGTTAGTTTGGACCACCCCCTGTATTTTGGTTAGGGCACCAGGTGGTGCTAAGTTAGATAAGTAGTGGGTAGGCAGGTAAGGTAGGAGAGGGTAGGTTAGATAAGTAGTGGGTAGGTAGGAGAGGGTAGGTTAGGTAAGTAGTGGGTAGGCAGGTAAGATAGGAGAGGGTAGGTTAGGTAAGGAGTGGGTAGGCAGGTAAGGTAGGAGAGGGTGGGTTAGGTAAGTAGTGGGTAGGCAGGTAAGGTAGGAGAGGGTAGGTTAGGTAAGTAGTGGGTAGGTAGGAGAGGGTAGGTTAGGTAAGTAGTGGGTAGGCAGGTAAGGTAGGAGAGGGTAGGTTAGGTAAGTAGTGGGTAGGCAGGTAAGGTAGGAGAGGGTAGGTTAGGTAAGTAGTGGGTAGGCAGGTAAGGTAGGAGAGGGTAGGTTAGGTAAGTAGTGGGTAGGTAGGAGAGGGGGCTTTGAGATTTACTTTCTTTGGTTCTGTCCAGCCCCTTTTCACCATATTACCGTGTGAAGGAATAAATTCCCTGTAAATGGTACATTTTCTGCCTTTGTCATCCTTACTCGCACCTACAGTCACATACCTCTATACCTCCACCTACAGTCACATACCTCTATACCTCCACCTACAGTCACATTCCTCTTTACCTCCACCTACAGTCATATACCTCCACCTACAGTCCCATACCTCTATACCTCCACCTACAGTCCTATACCTCCACCTACAGTCCCATACCTCTATACCTCCACCTACAGTCACATACCTCTATACCTCCACCTACAGTCACATACCTCTATACCTCCACCTACAGTCACATTCCTCTTTACCTCCACCTACAGTCATATACCTCCACCTACAGTCCCATACCTCTATACCTCCACCTACAGTCCCATACCTCTTTACCTCCACCTACAGTCACATTCCTCTTTACCTCCACCTACAGTCCCATACCTCCACCTACAGTCCCATACCTCTATACCTCCACCTATAGTCCCATACCTCCACCTACAGTCCCAAACCTCTATACCTCCACCTACAGTCCCATACCTCTTTACCTCCACCTACAGTCCCATACCTCTATACCTCCACCTACAGTCCCATACCTCTTTACCTCCACCTACAGTCCCATACCTCTTTACCTCCACCTACAGTCCCATACCTCTTTACCTCCACCTACAGTCACATACCTCTATACCTCCACCTACAGTCACATACCTCTTTACCTCCACCTACAGTCACATACCTCTATACCTCCACCTACAGTCACATACCTCTTTACCTCCACCTACAGTCCCATTCCTCTATACCTCCACCTACAGTCCCATACCTCTTTACCTCCACCTACAGTCACATACCTCTATACCTCCACCTACAGTCACATACCTCTTTACCTCCACCTACAGTCCCATACCTCTTTACCTCCACCTACAGTCCCATACCTCCACCTACAGTCACATACCTCTATACCTCCACCTACAGTCACATACCTCTATACCTCCACCTACAGTCACATAGCTCTTTACCTCCACCTACAGTCCCATACCTCCACCTACAGTCACATACCTCTTTACCTCCACCTACAGTCCCATACCTCTTTACCTCCACCTACAGTCACATACCTCTTTACCTCCACCTACAGTCACATACCTCTTTACCTCCACCTACAGTCACATACCTCTATACCTCCACCTACAGTCACATAGCTCTTTACCTCCACCTACAGTCCCATACCTCCACCTACAGTCACATACCTCTTTACCTCCACCTACAGTCCCATACCTCTATACCTCCACCTACAGTCACATACCTCTTTACCTCCACCTACAGTCACATACCTCTATACCTCCACCTATAGTCACATACCTCTATACCTCCACCTACAGTCTCATACCTCTTTACCTCCACCTACAGTCACATACCTCTTTACCTCCACCTACAGTCCCATACCTCCACCTACAGTCCCATACCTCTTTACCTCCACCTACAGTCACATACCTCTTTACCTCCACCTACAGTCACATACCTCTATACCTCCACCAACAGTCACATACCTCCACCTACAGTCCCATACCTCCACCTACAGTCCCATACCTCTTTACCTCCACCTACAGTCACATACCTCTTTACCTCCACCTACAGTCACATACCTCTATACCTCCACCTACAGTCACATACCTCCACCTACAGTCCCATACCTCTTTACCTCCACCTACAGTCACATACCTCTTTACCTCCACCTACAGTCATATACCTCCACCTACGGTCACATACCTCCACCTACAGTCCCATACCTCTTTACCTCCACCTACAGTCCCATACCTCTTTACCTCCACCTACAGTCCCATACCTCTTTACCTCCACCTACAGTCACATACCTCTTTACCTCCACCTACAGTCCCATACCTCCACCTACAGTCACATACCTCTTTACCTCCACCTACAGTCACATACCTCCACCTACAGTCACATACCTCTTTACCTCCACCTACAGTCCCATACCTCCACCTACAGTCACATACCTCTTTACCTCCACCTACAGTCCCATACCTCTTTACCTCCACCTACAGTCACATACCTCTTTACCTCCACCTACAGTCCCATACCTCTTTACCTCCACCTACAGTCACATACCTCTTTACCTCCACCTACAGTCCCATACCTCCACCTACAGTCCCATACCTCTTTACCTCCACCTACAGTCCCATACCTCCACCTACAGTCACATACCTCTTTACCTCCACCTACAGTCCCATACCTCTTTACCTCCACCTACAGTCACATACCTCCACCTACAGTCCCATACCTCTTTACCTCCACCTACAGTCCCATACCTCTTTACCTCCACCTACAGTCCCATACCTCCACCTACAGTCACATACCTCTTTACCTCCACCTACAGTCCCATACCTCTTTACCTCCACCTACAGTCCCATACCTCTTTACCTCCACCTACAGTCCCATACCTCTTTACCTCCACCTACAGTCCCATACCTCTATACCTCCACCTACAGTCCCATACCTCTATACCTCCACCTACAGTCCCATACCTCTATACCTCCACCTACAGTCCCATACCTCTTTACCTCCACCTACAGTCCCATACCTCTTTACCTCCACCTACAGTCACATACCTCTATACCTCCACCTACAGTCACATACCTCTATACCTCCACCTACAGTCACATACCTCTATACCTCCACCTACAGTCACATACCTCTATACCTCCACCTACAGTCACATACCTCTTCACCTCAACCTACAGTCACATAGCTCGTTACCTCCACCTACAGTCCCATACCTCTTTACCTCCACCTACAGTCACATACCTCTATACCTCCACCTACAGTCCCATACCTCCACCTACAGTCACATACCTCCACCTACAGTCACATACCTCTCTACCTCCACCTACAGTCCCATACCTCTTTACCTCCACCTACAGTCCCATACCTCTTTACCTCCACCTACAGTCCCATACCTCCACCTACAGTCACATAGCTCTTTACCTCCACCTACAGTCCCATACCTCTTTACCTCCACCTACAGTCCCATACCTCTTTACCGCCACCTACAGTCCCATACCTCCACCTACAGTCACATACCTCTTTACCTCCACCTACAGTCCCATACCTCTATACCTCCACCTACAGTCACATACCTCTATACCTCCACCTACAGTCCCATACCTCTATACCTCCACCTACAGTCACATACCTCTCTACCTCCACCTACAGTCACATACCTCCACCTACAGTCCCATACCTCCACCTACAGTCCCATACCTCTATACCTCCACCTACAGTCCCATACCTCTATACCTCCACCTACAGTCCCATACCTCTTTACCTCCACCTACAGTCCCATACCTCCACCTACAGTCACATACCTCTATACCTCCACCTACAGTCCCATACCTCCACCTACAGTCCCATACCTCTTTACCTCCACCTACAGTCCCATACCTCTATACCTCCACCTACAGTCCCATACCTCTTTACCTCCACCTACAGTCACATACCTCTATACCTCCACCTACAGTCCCATACCTCCACCTACAGTCACATACCTCTATACCTCCACCTACAGTCCCATACCTCCACCTACAGTCCCATACCTCTATACCTCCACCTACAGTCCCATACCTCTTTACCTCCACCTACAGTCCCATACCTCTTTACCTCCACCTACAGTCCCATACCTCCACCTACAGTCCCATACCTCTTTACCTCCACCTACAGTCCCATACCTCTTTACCTCCACCTACAGTCACATTCCTCTTTACCTCCACCTACAGTCCCATACCTCCACCTACAGTCCCATACCTCCACCTACAGTCCCATACCTCTTTACCTCCATGGGGAGTTGAGTTGTAGCAGGGTGTTAAGTAGCAGGCGTATGTAACTGTGACGCTTGGCATTCAGGTCAAAGAGTTCAATCGTGGTTTTATCAGACCAGAGAATCTTGTTTCTCATGGTCTGAGAGTCCAGCCCAAGCGGGCAGTCATGTGCCTTTTACTGAGGATTGGCTTCCGTCTGGCCACTCTACCATAAAGGCTTGATTGGTGGAGGGCTGCGGGACACGGTTGTCCTTCTGGAAGGTTCTCCCATCTCCACAGAGGAACTCTGGAGCTCTGTCAGAGTGATCATCGGGTTCTTGGCCAAGGTCCTTCACATCGATTTCTCAGTTTGGCCGGGAGGCCAGCTCTTGGAAGAGTCTTGGTGGTTCCAAACTTTTCCATTGAAAAATGATGGAGGCCACTGTGTTCTTGGAGACCTTCAATGCTGCAGAAATGTTTTGGTACCCTTCCCCAGATCTGTGCCTCGACACAATCCTGTCTCAGAGCTCTACGGACAATTCATTCAACCTCATGGCTTGGTTTTTGCTCTGCAATGCACTGTCAACTGTGGGACCTTATATAGAGAGGTGTGTGCCTTTCCAAATAAATTACCAATATATTGATTTTACCACAGGTGGACTCAGGGATGATCAAGGGATCTCAGGGATGATCAATGGAAACAGGATGCACCTGAGCTGAATTTTGAGTCTCATAGGAAAGGGACTGAATACTAAAGTTAATAAGGTATTTCTGTTAATACTTTTAATACGTAAAAAAAATACTGTGTGTGATGTTATTGAGTGTATGTGTGTGTGTGTGTGATGTTATTGTGTGAGAGACTGTGTGTGATGTTATTGAGTGTATGTGTGTGTGTGTGATGTTATTGAGTGAGAGACTGTGTGTGATGTTATTGAGTGTATGTGTGTGTGTGTGATGTTATTGAGTGAGAGACTGTGTGTGATGTTATTGAGTGTATGTGTGTGTGTGTGTGATGTTATTGAGTGAGAGACTGTGTGTGATGTTATTGAGTGTATGTGTGTGTGTGTGATGTTATTGTGTGAGAGACTGTGTGTGATGTTATTGAGTGTATGTGTGTGTGTGTGTGATGTTATTGAGTGAGAGACTGTGTGTGATGTTATTGAGTGTATGTGTGTGTGTGTGATGTTATTGTGTGAGAGACTGTGTGTGATGTTATTGAGTGTATGTGTGTGTGTGTGATGTTATTGTGTGAGAGACTGTGTGTGATGTTATTGAGTGTATGTGTGTGTGTGTGATGTTATTGTGTGAGAGACTGTGTGTGATGTTATTGAGTGTATGTGTGTGTGTGTGATGTTATTGTGTGAGAGACTGTGTGTGATGTTATTGAGTGTATGTGTGTGTGTGTGTGATGTTATTGTGTGAGAGACTGTGTGTGATGTTATTGAGTGTATGTGTGTGTGTGTGATGTTATTGTGTGAGAGACTGTGTGTGATGTTATTGAGTGTATGTGTGTGTGTGTGATGTTATTGTGTGAGAGACTGTGTGTGATGTTATTGAGTGTATGTGTGTGTGTGTGATGTTATTGTGTGAGAGACTGTGTGTGATGTTATTGAGTGTGTGTGTGTGTGTGATGTTATTGAGTGAGAGACTGTGTGTGATGTTATTGAGTGTGTGTGTGTGTGTGTGATGTTATTGAGTGAGAGACTGTGTGTGTGTGTGTGTGTGTGTGTGTGTGTGTGTGTGTGTGTGTGTGTGTGTGTGTGTGTGTGTGTGTGTGTGTGTGTGTGTGTGTGTGTGTGTGTGTGTGTGTGTGTGTGTGTGATTGCCCCTTTGACTGTTTATCTGCCCTTCCTCTCTGGGATTCTAAGCTGAGTCCCAATCACCTGGCTGCAGTGATATGCCAACACACACCTTCTCTGTACCAGGGACTCCATCACAAATGCCAGTCAAGCAGTCTGGGGTGGCAGGGTAGCCTAGAGGTTAGAGCGTTGGACTAGCAGCGGGAAGGTTGCGAGTTCAAATCCCCGAGCTGACAAGGTACAAATCTGTCGTTCTGCCCCCTGAACAGGCAGTTAACCCACTGTTCCTAGGCCGTCATTGAAAATAAGAATTTGTTCTTAACTGACTTGCCTGCTTAAATAAAGACTGCTGGAGTCTCCTATCCCAGGAAAGAGCATTCTCCCTTGGGCACTACACAATGGGGTCTTTGACTGGACAGGCACACACTCACACCATATCCTTTATTCAGAGTAGCATAATGATTTACACACAGAGAGAGAGGGAGAAGTCAGGGCCTGTGTATTTGTTGTACCAGGTGTCTCACGGTGAGAGGGAGATCATGAGACAACTCACAGAGAGAGAGAGAGAAGTCAGAGCCTGTGTATTTGTTGTACCAGGTGTTTCACGGTGAGAGGGAGATCATGAGACAACTCACAAAGAGAGAGAAGTCAGAGCCTGTGTATTTGTTGTACCAGGTGTCTCACGGTGAGAGGGAGATCATGAGACAACTCACAGAGAGAGAGAAGTCAGAGCCTGTGTATTTGTTGTACCAGGTGTCTCACGGTGAGAGGGAGATCATGAGACAACTCACAGAGAGAGAGAGAAGTCAGAGCCTGTGTATTTGTTGTACCAGGTGTCTCACGGTGAGAGGGAGATCATGAGACAACTCACACAGAGAGAGAGAGAGAAGTCAGAGCCTGTGTATTTGTTGTACCAGGTGTCTCACGGTGAGAGGGAGATCATGAGACAACTCACACAGAGAGAGAGAGAGAAGTCAGAGCCTGTGTATTTGTTGTACCAGGTGTCTCACGGTGAGAGGGAGATCATGAGACAACTCACAGAGAGAGAGAGAAGTCAGAGCCTGTGTATTTGTTGTACCAGGTGTCTCACGGTGAGAGGGAGATCATGAGACAACTCACAGAGAGAGAGAGAGAGAAGTCAGAGCCTGTGTATTTGTTGTACCAGGTGTCTCACGGTGAGAGGGAGATCATGAGACAACTCACAGAGAGACTTGAGATTCACCATAAAGCAATGAATACATGTTTTATTTTAACCAACATTCATAACACAAAATCTACATTTTCATGGTATTAAATGATACAGAGATCGGTGGATTTTTTTTAACGTGACACTGTCTGTAGATTCATTCCATACAATTAAAATGACTAAGCAACATCATGACATGCCACACTCTGAGGTCCTGTCTAATGGACCAGAGGTTTCTCTCTCAGTCCCTTGTGTCCATAACAGCCTCTGCCAAAACAAATGCATGTGTGTATGAATGTGTGCGAAGTGCACGACTGCACACGCTCTCTCACACACACACACACACACACTCACACAGGACACACACTCACACAGGACACACACTCACACAGGACACAAGCCTCCATGGATGGAAAGATTAGGGATGCTTAAATAGTCTGCTCTGCCCCCCCATCCTGAAACATTTTCTCCTCTCCTTCCTTATCTTCTCTCCTCCTCCTCCATCCCCTCCCCTCCTCTCCTCTCCTCTCCTCTGCCCTCCTCTCCTCTCCCCTCCTCCCCTCCTCTCCTCTCCCCTCCTCCCCTCCTCTCCCCTCCTCTCCTCTCCTCCTCTCCCCTCCTCTCCTCTCCCCTCCTCTCCTCTCCTCTGCCCTCCTCTCCTCTCCCCTCCTCTCCTCTCCTCCTCTCCTCTCCCCCCCCCCTCCTCTCCTCCCCCCTCCTCTCCTCCCCTCCTCTCTTCTCCCTGGCTGAAGTGGATGCCAGCTGCAGCCTGAACAGCTGTTTTAATCCTAGAAAAGTGTCAAACAAATCGAGAGACGATCGATTATACGAAGCGAGAAACTCCAGATGTCAAGAGCTACGTTCCAAGTGGCACTTTATTCCCTATACAGTGCATTACTTACCCTATGGGTCCTGGTCAACAGTAGTGCACTATGTAGGGAATAGGGTGTCACTTGGGACACATTCAAAGTGTACACGAGCCACGTGTCAACTCCTCAGCTGAAGGAGATAGCACGCTGCTGGTGGTTTGGTTCAGCTCCTGGCTGGGTGATAGAGGAACCAAAAACTAAAGACCAGATTGGTTATTGTGGTGGTTGTGATTGTGACCTCACTGGCTGTGTGGTTGTGACTGTGATCTCACTGGCTGTGTGATTGTGATTGTGACCTCACTGGCTGTGTGGTTGTGATTGTGACCTCACTGTCTGTGTGGTTGTGATTGTGACATCACTGGCTGTGTGGTTGTGATTGTGACCTCACTGTCTGTGTGGTTGTGATTGTGACATCACTGGCTGTGTGGTTGTGATTGTAATTTCACTGGCTGTGTGGTTGTGATTGTGACCTCACTGGCTGTGTGGTTGTGATTGTGACATCACTGGCTGTGTGGTTGTGATTGTGACCTCACTGGCTGTGTGGCCATCTGTTTTTAAGCACTACGATGAGGAAAACCATATCAACGGAGGTATTCTTCAGTAATTAAACCCCCAGAATCTTTATTTAACAAGGTAAATCAGGAACACATTCCCGTGCACAATGACTTCCTGAATGAGAACGACAGTAATCATCTCTTTAAATACCACATGTATCATTACCCTACATTCACACCAACACCAATCTGTCCCCAGTCATTCATTGGCTCTCTTATTAATAACACTACACTGACAACTCATCATCACATGCCAAGTTCCTCCTCTGGGTGACTAGTGCAAAACACACACACACACACACTTGGTCGATAACCTAAAGTCAGGATATCTGCAGTGCAGTTTAGAGCACGAGGGGGACTTTCTCCCTACGCTGAAACTAGTGGACACTTCTGCAAATAAGAAGAAGGGAAAAAAATATGTTTTACCAACATGTGACAGAGAGCCAGACACAGATGGGATATGGAAAGCTATGATCACACACATTAATTCCATGTATTCCTTGTCATGAATGTTTCAGGCCTGATATAGAAGCCATGGCATGCCAATAATAGCCCCCCCCCCCCCTCCAAAGTAATAATAGCCTACCCCCCAAGTATTGCAGGATGAAATCTCTTGACGCACCATCGTTTTTGAAACGTCCAAATGTTTTTTAAACAAGCAATACTTAGCAACAAGAATAATATGGCAACTATTGTATAAAAAATAACAACATAATATTAATAATTTATCATTATATAATGTATAATTAATAACTACTAATAGGCCTACAACTTAAAGCTCAGATACACTGGTAGGATAGTCAAAATGTTTGCCTGCCGACAGTATTTAGCACCTCGCGACACCGGCGGCAGTCAATCTCTTTTATGTTCACACAGCAAAGACCTTGGAGTCGTCAGTCACTCAGCCTTGTTGACATACTCCAAGCCAGAAGGTGGCAGTAGCGTTGTTTGGCAATGCATATCTTCTGTGCGTATTGCTTACGGTCTAGATTCCAAGCTGTCTGCGCTAATGTTGCTATTTTGTAGAAAATCCTTGTTGTTACTAGCCAGATGGCCACAGCTAGATAACTACCTGGCAAGATGATGAAGAAACCATTTAATTCACTCTACAGCCTTATTCTTAACTGGATAAAAATCCCTCATCAATCTACACACAATACCCCATAACGACAAAGCAAAAACAGGTTTTTAGATATTTTTGCAAATTCATTAAAAAAAAGAATAAAATGAAATATCACATTTGCATAAGTATTCAGACCCTTTACTCAGTACTTTGTTGAAGATCCTTTGGGGTATGACGCTACAAGCTTGGCACACCTGTATTTGGGGTGTTTCTCCCATTCTTCTCTGCAGATCCTCTCAAGCTCTGTCAGGTTGGATGGGGAGTGTCACTGAACAGCTATTTTCAGGTCTCTCCAGAGATGTTCGATCGGGTTCAAGTCCGGGCTCTGGCTGGGCCACACAAGGACATTGAGACTTGTCCTGAAGCCACTCCTGCTTTGTCTTGGCTGTGTGCTTAGGGTCGCTGTCATGTTGGAAGGTGAACCTAAACCCCAGTCTGAGGTCCTGAACGCTCTGGAGCAGGTTTTCATCAAGGATCTAAAGGATCTGTGCTTTGCTCCGTTCATCTTTCCCTCGATCCTGACTAGTCTCCCAAAAAAAATGTTTTTTCCCCAGATCTGTTCCTGTCTCAGAGCTCTACGTACAATTCCTTTGACCTCATGGCTTGGTGTTTGCTCTGACATGCACTGTCAACTGTGGGACCTTTTATATAGACAGGTGTGCGCGTTTCCAAATCATGTCCAATCAATTGAATTTACCACAGGTGGACTCCAATCAAGTTGTAGAAACATCTCAAGGATGATCAACGGAAACAGGATGCACCTGAGTTCAATTTCGAGTCTCATTGCAAAGTGTCTGAACTCTTATGTAAATAAGGTATTTCTGTGCTGTTGCAAACTAAATACTAGCTAGAAACAAGAGGAAATCATGTGTTTAATAAAATAATAGACTCTTAGATTAAAAAAGGGGGTTCTAGATCAAACATTTATAAAAGGTCAATTAAAATGTGTACTTCCATTCAAACATTTATTTTATTTATTAAAGTCAGTCCAGCATGACGATGCAAAACGACAGTGGTTGAACAGGCAAATAGCCTACCAATATTATATTTATTAAAGTTGAAATGTGTCACTTTCTGGGCGACGCAAACAAATTCACATAGAAATGTTAATTGAAAGCAAGTCTAAGAAGTGGTAGATTGGTTCTCTATGCGGAATTTCTATGCTTCCCGTTTATAAAATGTTGCTGAAGATTAACTCATGTTTATTCCTGAAGATTAACTCGTGTTTATTCCTGAGGATTAACTCATGTTTATTCCTGAAGATTAACTAATGTTTATTCCTGAAGATTAACTCATGTTTATTCCTGAGGATTAACTAATGTTTATTCCTGAAGATTAACTCATGTTTATTCCTGAAGATTAACTCATGTTTATTCCTGAAGATTAACTCGAGTTTATTCCTGAGGATTAACTCATGTTTATTCCTGAAGATTAACTAATGTTTATTCCTGAAGATTAACTCATGTTTATTCCTGAGGATTAACTTGTGTTTATTCCTGAAGATTAACTGAAGATTCCTGAAGATTAACTCATGTTTATTCCTGAAGATTAACTCATGTTTATTCCTGAAGATTAACTCATGTTTATGCTCCTTTGTTCTTCTTCTCAGGAACCAGCCAGACAACAACTAGTACTGTACTGTTCTATAGAGAAGTCAGCCAGACAACCCATACTGTACTGTTCTATAGAGAAGTCAGCCAGACAACCCATACTGTACTGTTCTATAGAGAAGTCAGCCAGACAACCCATACTGTACTGTTCTATAGAGAAGTCAGCCAGACAACCCATACTGTACTGTTCTATAGAGAAGTCAGCCAGACAACCCATACTGTACTATTCTATAGAGAAGTCAGCCAGACAACAACTAGTACTGTACTGTTCTATAGAGAAGTCAGCCAGACAACAACTAGTACTGTACTGTTCTATAGAGAAGTCAGCCAGACAACCCATACTGTACTGTTCTATAGAGAAGTCAGCCAGACAACCCATACTGTACTGTTCTATAGAGAAGTCTGCCAGACAACAACCCATACTGTACTGTTCTATAGAGAAGTCAGCCAGACAACAACTAGTACTGTACTGTTCTATAGAGAAGTCAGCCAGGCAACAACCCATACTGTACTGTTCTATAGAGAAGTCTGCCAGACAACAACCCATACTGTACTGTTCTATAGAGAAGTCAGCCAGACAACCCATACTGTACTGTTCTATAGAGAAGTCAGCCAGACAATAACCCATACTGTACTGTTCTATAGAGAAGTCAGCCAGACAACCCATACTGTACTGTTCTATAGAGAAGTCAGCCAGACAACAACCCATACTGTACTGTTCTATAGAGAAGTCTGCCAGACAACAACCCATACTGTACTGTTCTATAGAGAAGTCAGCCAGACAATAACCCATACTGTACTGTTCTATAGAGAAGTCAGCCAGACAATAACCCATACTGTACTGTTCTATAGAGAAGTCAGACAGACAACCCATACTGTACTGTTCTATAGAGAAGTCAGCCAGACAAAAACTAGTACTGTACTGTTCTATAGAGAAGTCAGCCAGACAACCCATACTGTACTGTTCTATAGAGAAGTCAGCCAGACAACAACCCATACTGTACTGTTCTATAGAGAAGTCTGCCAGACAACCCATACTGTACTGTTCTATAGAGAAGTCAGCCAGACAACCCATACTGTACTGTTCTATAGAGAAGTCAGCCAGACAACAACCCATACTGTACTGTTCTATAGAGAAGTCAGCCAGACAACAACCCATACTGTACTGTTCTATAGAGAAGTCAGCCAGACAACCCATACTGTACTGTTCTATAGAGAAGTCAGCCAGACAACCCATACTGTACTGTTCTATAGAGAAGTCTGCCAGACAACAACCCATACTGTACTGTTCCATAGAGAAGTCAGCCAGACAACAACCCATACTGTACTGTTCTATAGAGAAGTCAGCCAGACAACCCATACTGTACTGTTCTATAGAGAAGTCAGCCAGACAACAACCCATACTGTACTGTTCTATAGAGAAGTCAGCCAGACAACAACCCATACTGTACTGTTCTTTAGAGAAGTCTGCCAGACAACAACCCATACTGTACTGTTCTATAGAGAAGTCAGCCAGACAACCCATACTGTACTGTTCTATAGAGAAGTCAGCCAGACAACCCATACTGTACTGTTCTATAGAGAAGTCAGCCAGACAACAACCCATACTGTACTGTTCTATAGAGAAGTCAGCCAGACAACAACCCATACTGTACTGTTCTATAGAGAAGTCAGCCAGACAACAACCCATACTGTACTGTTCTATAGAGAAGTCAGCCAGACAATAACCCATACTGTACTGTTCTATAGAGAAGTCAGCCAGACAACCCATACTGTACTGTTCTATAGAGAAGTCAGCCAGACAACAACCCATACTGTACTGTTCTATAGAGAAGTCAGCCAGACAACAACCCATACTGTACTGTTCTATAGAGAAGTCAGCCAGACAACCCATACTGTACTGTTCTATAGAGAAGTCAGCCAGACAACCCATACTGTACTGTTCTATAGAGAAGTCAGCCAGACAACAACCCATACTGTACTGTTCTATAGAGAAGTCAGCCAGACAACAACCCATACTGTACTGTTCTATAGAGAAGTCAGCCAGGCAACAACCCATACTGTACTGTTCTATAGAGAAGTCAGCCAGACAACAACCCATACTGTACTGTGCTATAGAGAAGTCAGCCAGACAACAACCCATACTGTACTGTTCTATAGAGAAGTCAGCCAGACAACCCATACTGTACTGTTCTATAGAGAAGTCAGCCAGACAACCCATACTGTACTGTTCTATAGAGAAGTCAGCCAGACAACAACCCATACTGTACTGTTCTATAGAGAAGTCAGCCAGACAACAACCCATACTGTACTGTTCTATAGAGAAGTCAGCCAGACAACAACCCATACTGTACTGTTCTATAGTGAAGTCAGCCAGGCAACAACCCATACTGTACTGTTCTATAGAGAAGTCAGCCAGACAACAACCCATACTGTACTGTTCTATAGAGAAGTCAGCCAGAGTTGGTACCAAGATTGACATGGATCATCTTTTCAACAAACAGATGCCTCCCTGGCCACCACTGCATATTTCCAAACTATGTTTGCATATAAGGACAATAAAACCTCCAAACTATGTTTGCATATAAGGACAATAAAACCTCCAAACTATGCAGGCATTATTTTCATCCACTTTAAAAAAAAAAAATGGTTTATTATATTATATTCTTAGCAAAAAATATCTTTAAAAAATCTTTCATAAATGGCGCCATACAGGGTTCTACATGGAAAAAGAACCCTTGGGGTTCTGATCAAAGAACCCTTTAAAAGGATTCTATATCGAACTTTTAGGGGTTCCATGTGATAGAACCCCATTTGTTTCTATAACATTTCTAAGAGTGTTTTAAACAGTGAATAGAGAGTGTGAATAATGCAACGCATATGTGTTTTTAATACAATAGGTAGACATAGGCTAACGCATACAGGAGCAGAAAGACGGCCGTTTCCAAATGATCTGCGGGACAACAAAAATATTTTACTTCCCCAAAAAGTGTCTGTCTGAACATTTTTCGACCACGCCGCAATGATCTCTTGTCGGGACCCGCGGGAACTCAGACATCTACTCCAAGGAGCATGTTTATCACATATCTTTGTGAATTCAGTGAGAATGACCCTGTATTGATCCTTGCGTCCTGTGGTGAGGTAGAATCATCTTAACCTCGGCGTAGTAAGGGTTAAAAATAGTTAGCATTGACACCAATGGTAAAAAATAAAATCCCATTAAAGTACATTCTGTGATGCGCTTAGTGAAGAGAATACTCTAGTTGACTGACACCACATATAACCCAAATACATGAATCTGATCTGCATAAACCAGCCATTGTATAGAAGAATCAGATGTTATTACTCACATGCTTGGTAAACAGCAAGTGTGCTTTAACAGTGAAACGCTTACTGTGAGTTGTGTGTTGGGTGTTGCGTTTGTCAAATCGTACCAGCACCTACCTACCTACCTATGGTCTTATGTTCATTCATTACAAAACTATTCCAAATATGAATCAAAACTCACTGCAGAAAATGTATTTAACAAAATAAACCGGATAGTGCTTGAATTTCTAACCAATTTACAATGCAGACGAAGTGAAACGAAATATATTCCCCAAACGCAGAAACACACACACACACACACACTGCCGCCCTCTGTGTGCACATAAAAACCTATGCGTATTTCTGTGACCATAAAGAAATGATCCAACTGAAATCTAAAGCAAGTTCCAAGGTTTACGGGAAATAATTAAATTATCTCACCTCAGAATGAAAAACTGCACGTAGAATCCGTAATATCCCTTTCCCCACTAGAGTAAAGCGCGCACTTTCGAGATGACTCTCTCTCTCCGATGAAGAAAGTGTACTGATAAAAATTGAAACCTGTGAGTTTGTACTGGTATCAGTCGCAGGTCTCCTCAGCCACGCAATTCAGAATATTCATCACTTGCGAAAAAGCCTTTGGAGAGTTATTGGTAAGAGAACGAAACCACCAGGGCAATAGCCCGCGTTGGACAACTACGGAGTGTACAGCTGGATATCCTCATTCACGAGCGTATTGACTTGTATGAGCTCGAGAAACCGAGAAAGCCTACTAATGACCTGACTCTACGGCAGCCCTGCCAGCCAATCACAGTCAAGAACGAACTAAGCGGGCTAATGCTTTCAAAACAACTGGGAACTGGGAACTGGGAAATCAATTAAATTCAAAGGACTTTATTGGCATGGGATTTGTGTTATTTTTTATTTAACTAGGCAAGTCAGTTATGCACAAATTATTATTAATGACTACCTACACCGCCCAAACCCGGACGACGCTGGTCCAATTGTGCGATGCCCTATGGGACTCCCAATTACGGCCGTTTGTGATACAGCCTGATTCGAACCAGGATGTCTGTAGGGAACAAGGCACCGGGGTCACTGAGATGCTGTGCCTTAGACTGCTGCGCCACCCGGGAGCCCAAAGGGTGAAGTACATAATAAACAAAAGTGAAATAAACAATCAAAAATGAACAGTAAAAATTTGTGATACAGCCTGATTCGAACCAGGATGTCTGTAGGGAACAAGGCACCGGGGTCACTGAGATGCTGTGCCTTAGACTGCTGCGCCACCGGAGCCCGAAGGGTGAAGTAGATAATAAACAAAAGTGAAATAAACAATAAAAAATGAACAGTAAAAATTACACTCATAAAAGTTTATAAGGAATGGAGACATTTCAAATGTCATACTATGGATATGTACTGTGTTATAACCATGTGCAAATTGTCAGGTCATTACAGTACTGAAGGAAAATAAATCAACATAAATATGGGTTTTATTTACAATGGTGTTTGTTCTTCACTGGTTGCCCTTTTCTCGTGGCAACAGGTCACAAATCGTACTGCTGCGATGAAACACTATCGTATTTCACCCAATAGATGTGGGAGTTTATCAAAATTGGAAATCTGAGACTTTCTAGTGTAGCTGTGATTTGCATCGACTGAAAGTTGATTGCATTCGATTTGGAACCGGGCTGCCTCCTGGGCATAACCCAGGATTATTATATGGATATATATTTTATTTATTTATATTTTATTTATATTTTATATATTTTACATGTTTTTTTGGTGCGACCCCGGTGCCTCGTTCAAGCCCACGGGGAATTCGACTCAAAATAAAAGAGACGTAATTAAGAACGTGTAATAACCACGCTATATCTGCCTTCCCAATAAAAACTTGTCTGTATTTTATGAAAAAGAGATTTATGTTTTCTGGACAATGTACCATGCTGCCTCGTTGCCAAAATGACTGAGCACCCGCAGATTATTGTTCAATTTGAGATGTGGGGGAGGTACCCGATGACATGACGGGCATGTGGGGGAGGTACCCGATGACATGACGTGCATATGAAGGAGGTACCCGATGACATGACGTGTATGTGGGGGAGGTACCAGATGACATGACGTGTATGTGGGGGAGGTACCAGATGAAATTAGGGGCATATGGGTGAGGTACACATCCACTGACAGCAAATCAGACAACTTCTGCTGTTTCTAGGAAACATGACACTAACCATATTTTCATTTAACCATTTCATGCCGATGAATTACCTGACGCATGAAAAAAGTAACCACCAGGCAGATGGAAACATAAAATGCCTGTACAATTTGTTTCGTTCGACATGGTGGGATCTTTTTGTGTCGGTAAAATGTATGATGTGACAAATGGAAAAGCCTTTATGCGCAAATATGTATTTAAATGTTTAAATTGAACCTTATTTAACTAGGCAAGTCAGTTAAGAACCCTAGCTACTGAAACCTAGCTACTGAAAATTAGCCACTGAGACCTAGCTACTGAACCCCTAGCTACTGAAAATTAGCCACTGAACCCCTAGCTACTAAACCCTAGCTATTGAACCCCTAGCTACTGAACCCCTAGCTACTGAACCCCTAGCCACTGAGACCTAGCTACTGAACCCCTAGCTACTGAACCCTAGCTACTGAAACCTAGCCACTGAGACCTAGCTACTGAACCCTAGCTACTGAACCCCTAGCTACTGAACCCTAGCTACTGAACCCCTAGCTACTGAACCCCTAGCTACTGAACCCCTAGCTACTGAATCCCTAGCTACTGAACCCCTAGCTACTGAACCCTAGCTACTGAGCCCCTAGATACTGAACCATAGCTACTGAACCCTAGCTACTGAACCCCTAGCTACTGAACCCCTAGCTACTGAACCCCTAGCTACTGAACCCCTAGCTACTAAACCCTAGCTACTAAACCCCCAGCTACTGAACCCCTATCTACTGAACCCCTAGCTACTGAACCCCTAGTTACTGAACCCCTAGCTTCTGAACCCCTAGCTACTGGACCCTTGCTACTGAACCCCTAGCTATTAAACCCTAGCTACTGATCCCCTAGCTACTGAACCCCTAGCTACTGAACCCCTAGCTACTGAACCCCTAGCTTCTGAACCCCTAGCTACTGGACCCTTGCTACTGAACCCCTAGCTATTAAACCCTAGCTACTGATCCCCTAGCTACTGAACCCTAGCTACTGAACCCCTAACTACTAAACCCCTAGCTTCTGAACCCCTAGCTACTGAACCCCTAGCTACTGGACCCTAGCTACTGAACCCCTAGCTACTGGCAGACATGGCATTCACCTTTGTCATTGCCAATGAAGTTGATGCAATCGAAATCCCACTTCTACATGAAGCTGAACATGATCAACATGTTCCAAGGAATGAATATGCTGATGATAAGGTATAGAACCCCACAGTGGAGGTGTCATGATACCCATATAACCTAGCGGTCAAACATGGAAATGGTTCTAATTGTTTTTCCACCATTCATTTTCTCATTGGGGATTTTTAGAAACACTTAAAAATAAGGGCTGTGATTCGTATAGGCTTACCATGGCGTGACGTTTTGATAGCCGTGTACGTCTCTCTCGGACAAGGTGACTTTTATCAGTAACCACGTGAGAGGTGGGAATTTACCAGATGTGAAGTCGTAAATACCAGTTGGATGCATTAACTTGCTTTCAACTCGTTGAGAAACGCTGATTGGCTAACGTCCAACAAGTTGCGTAAACCATAAACTAAAAGTACAGTTATCACACTTGTCAACAAATTATAGTGCTATTATAGTGCTCAAAAAGACATATTAATATATTGCTTTTTATAGTGGGCTTAATGATTTGCTGTTGCATTTAACTGCTGAAAATGCTGTTTTCAAGGTAATTTTCTTAGTAGGTGACATTAGAGGTCAGCATGATAGATGAGTTTTCCACTAGTAATTACCAGCCGGAGGGCCGTTCAAGTGGGAGAGGCTATACGGACACGCCAGGAATCCAAGTGGACGGTGACTGCACATTCGCTAGCAGAACGAAGAGCAATGGCTATCTATTTGTTCGCTGACTTTATCTCGTTAGGAAACCGCCTCACCTGTCTCATTTTCACCACGACTTCCTCTTTCAAATCCCGGGGATTATGTACAATTTCAAAAAAGTATCCAGAAGCCGTTTTCGTTCATAGGAAAATGATGGCGGGGGACATTATGTACAATTTTTTTAATGTAAGGAGAGGGGAGTAGCTAGCTAGTGTAGCTAATGTCAGGCCATGGTGACAGCTAAAGCACATTTATTGTAGTGATTTTCCTAGAAAACGTACAACTACGGCATAACGTTACGATTTGTTTGTAGGCGCAAGTATAAATTAAACACATGGAAAGGACTGAACTGAATTTACCGAATCCGTTCGTCTCCACTCGGCACTCGCTGCCCCGACAAACCTCATCAATTAGGGCACCAGGCGTGTCCGTTTAACCTCTCCCGTT
Organism: Oncorhynchus mykiss; assembly: GCF_013265735.2. NCBI lineage: Eukaryota > Metazoa > Chordata > Actinopteri > Salmoniformes > Salmonidae > Oncorhynchus > Oncorhynchus mykiss. The sequence goes on along the minus strand of NC_048575.1, from coordinate 80,621,410 downwards.
CCTAGTGATTTTTTCCCAGTTGTACGTGGTAAATCCCCACTTCCCGCTTTGTTACGAACGTAGCAATAATCTCTCACTCTATTATTCATAGCTGAGTTGGAGGAGCTCTTTGGTAATTATGCTGAGTTGGAGGAGCTCTTTGGTAATTATATGCATCAGAAGATGTGCGATAATAACCAAGGAAATCTTTGAACACAGGCATGTCGTTATCATTTTAGGGATCTAATAAACTGTAGTGACTGATGTCTCAAACAATGTTTTAGGGGACTAAACAGTTGTGACATTCATTCATTGCCCAAATAATTGAATGTGACAATTGTTTAAACAAGCAATGGTAAGCCTGTGCAGAATTGAGTTTTGTGTAATTGATTTAGACATTTATAATGAGTTTTTAAAAAAATTAAATATTTAAGCATTTGTAGCTAAGTTTAGCAATTAAGGTTTCGATTTTGTGTCATGCAGGTTTTACAGATGGCGTGGCAGTGCTGTGTAATATCCCTATAGTTATCAATGGCAACTTGTTTGATTGTGATGTGGGTAAATACAATAAAAAATCTAATATATTCTAACCCATCTGCCAAAAAATATTCCACAAAATCAAAACACCATTGAAATAACATGATCAACGTGGAGACCAGGCTGGGATCAAATACCATATATTTAAATTATTTTTCAACAACAAGTATTTAGATAAACCTTTATTTAAAATTAAAATAAAAAGTCGGATATTGGAATGTATTTCAGAAGACTCAAAGACACTCCCATGCATTTACCCAGCTATTTGAAAATACTTTCAAAATACAATTAATTTGGTCAACTATTTGTTTTTTCTTCTTCAAATAAACATTCAAATACTGAAATAAAAGTACATTTTTTTTTGGAGCTGTGTATTTGAAAATACCCAAATACACAGAAATATGTTTTTAAATAAACGTTTTTGAACCCAGGCCTGGTGGAGGCTATCAATAGGCTGGACTGGCATTTAACTTATCCCCCAACTCTGATAAAAACACATCTATACTAGAGACTTCCTCATTGAACAATGGTGAGCCTGGCTTTTCACACACAAATAAACTTTACTCAGAGAAGAACTGAAAACGGCCCAGATTCTCATTTGGACCTTGCCTCCTCCGTCCTCTCTTCCTCCGAGACCCAGAAACCGATAAGGGGTCGAGGCGTGTCAATTCACTAGTAGGCGAACGAAAGAGTCCGCTCGCCTCATTGATTACCTACTTCGGCAGCAGCAAGCGCAATAGTATCCTCGCGGTAGCAAGTGTTTTAATCAGTTGCTGTTTTCTTAAAGGAAGAAAGCATGGAATGATTTAAAAATGATATGGTACTCATCCTTTCACCTTATTTTGGGATTCCACCCTGTAAACGTTAATTTGCCTGATGACGTGCGATTAGAGGACAGTCTCATTTCATACAAGAGCATTTGCATCCATGTTCCCTCTCCAAGATTTACCTTTGACCTTTTTCAAAAGGAGGCAAGAGAGGACAGAGGACCCAGACGCAAAACCAAATGAGATTCTCCCAAGGAATTCCTTCTATCCACCGAAGAGCCCAACCCTCTCTCTCTCCCTTCCCTGAAGCCCCACAAAATACTACATTCACTTTCTCTTTCTCCGACACACACATATTCTCTCTCTCTTACCCTATGCTACAGCGGTATAATGCAGCGTTCAAAACAACTAGGCACTAGGAAATCTCAGACTTCAGTGCGTAACAAAGCAGCTGGGAACTCTGAGAAATCTATTTGAACGGTCATCCAACTCGGGCCTCTTTCTCCGACTTACCTATAACTGAAGATCACTGACGTCATGATTTGACCTTGTAATTTTCAAGAGTTCCCAGTTGTTTTGAAGGCAGCATAATAAACAGCTTTCTCAGTACATTTAATGACAGTCTAGAACTAGGGAAAAGTTAATAGCAGGTATTAGGATCAGGATGGCGTTGTCCGTTATAACGTATGGCTGACATGGATTTAAAACGTATAAGATTTCCGCTAAAATGGATTTAAACATGTTTATTGTTTTTATTTCACCTTTATTTAACCAGGTAGGCTAGTTGAGAACACCTTTATTTAACCAGGTTGGCTAGTTGAGAACACCTTTATTTAACCAGGTAGGCCAGTTGAGAACAAGTTCTCATTTACAACTGCGACCTGGTCAAGATAAAGCAAAGCAGTGTGACACAAACAACAACAACAGAGTTACACATGGAATAAACAAACGTACAGTCAATAATACAATAGAAGAAAGAACAAAACAGACTCGATAAGATTTATGTTGGCCTAGTTTGATTATGGAGCTGTTTTGTAATATTTCAGAAGGGAGGTTAGTAACCTGGTCTAATGTTAGTAACCTGGTCTAATGTTAGTAACCTGGTCTAATGTTAGTAACCTGGTGTAATGTTAGTAACCTGGTCTAATGCTAGTAACCTGGTCTAATGTTAGTAACCTGGTCTAATGTTAGTAACCTGGTCTAATGTTAGTAACCTGGTCTAATGATAGTAACCTGGTCTAATGTTAGTAACCTGGTCTAATGTTAGTAACCTGGTCTAATGATAGTAACCTGGTCTAATGCTAGTAACCTGGTCTAATGCTAGTAACCTGGTCTAATGTTAGTAACCTGGTCTAATGTTAGTAACCTGGTCTAATGTTAGTAACCCGGTCTAATGTTAGTAACCCGGTCTAATGTTAGTAACCCGGTCTAATGATAGTAACCCGGTCTAATGATAGTAACCTGGTCTAATGCTAGTAACCTGGTCTAATGTTAGTAACCTGGTCTAATGTTAGTAACCTGGTCTAATGCTAGTAACCTGGTCTAATGTTAGTAACCTGTTCTATTGTTAGTAACCTGGTCTAATGATAGTAACCTGGTCTAATGTTAGTAACCTGGTCTAATGATAGTAACCTGGTCTAACGTTAGTAACCTGGTCTAATGTTAGTAACCTGGTCTAATGTTAGTAACCTGGTCTAATGTTAGTAACCTGGTCTAATGTTAGTAACCTGGTCTAATGTTAGTAACCTGGTCTAATGTTAGTAACCTGGTCTAATGTTAGTAACCTGGTCTAATGTTAGTAACCTGGTCTATTGTTAGTAACCTGGTCTAATGTTAGTAACCTGGTCTAATGCTAGTAACCTGGTCTAATGATAGTAACCTGTTCTATTGTTAGTAACCTGGTCTAATGCTAGTAACCTGGTCTAATCTTAGTAACCTGTTCTATTGTTAGTAACCTGGTCTAATGTTAGTAACCTGGTCTAATGTTAGTAACCTGGTCTAATGTTAGTAACCTGGTCTAATGCTAGTAACCTGGTCTAATGTTTTTGAAATAGTTGCTGAAATACTTGGTCCTCCTCACAATCACCGTTTAAAATAATAATACTTTAACTTGGCAAGTCAGTTAAGAACAAATGTATTCTTATTTACAATGATGGCCTACCCCTGACAAAAACCTCCCCTAACCCAGATGACCCTGGGCCAATTGTGCACCAACCTATGGGACTCCTGATCACGGCAGGTTGTGACACAGCCTGGGAACGAACCAGGGTCTGTAGTGACGCCTTATTAAACCACTGCGCCACTCGGGAGGCGCACTCGTGTTTGGTTCAGTATAAATTCAGGAAGAATTTTAAAAACCTAATTCAAATGAATGGAAAATAGACATCCCTCACTTTTCAGATGTCTTTTGAATGTCAATTCACTTCCTGGAGTTCCTGAATTGACCTCAACCCAACCGTGCTTCACACCTTTAACTCAAAACCGTTCATAAAACAATTCCTAACACCTCTTTTAGCTGAGCTGACCGGTGGTGAGCTAAGCACTGCTCCCCGCCCATTCAGCTAGCCATCAACATGTCTATTTACTACGCTGCAGTAGCCCCTGATGATATCATAAAAGGAGTCTGAGAATGTTGACAGACACATTCAGCTAGCCATCAACAATCTATTTACTACGCTGCAGTAGCCCCCTGATGATGACATCATAAAAGGAGTCTGAGAATGTTGACAGACACATTCAGCTAGCCATCAACAATCTATTTACTACGCTGCAGTAGCCCCCTGATGATGACATCATAAAAGGAGTCTGAGAATGTTGACAGACACATTCAGATCCTTTTCACGAAGAACACAAACACACAAGTTGCGTTCATTAGACACAAACATTAGGATGAAGTGAATTACATGCGACAGCAACGTGAGTGGTATAGATAAGGAGTAAACAAACGTATAAAAAATAACCATTCGATACCAATGCATTTTTATTGGTAAGACAATTCATAATAAACTGTAAAATGGCACAGAACATAATAAACATCATTACAATTGAGATGGTCTCAGTGTTTCACTGAGACCCTGGACGCGACCCCACTCTCCCAGGGTGTCTCAGGGAGAGTTGGGATATACAAAACACACCTTTTTTGAAATAGGACCAATATAAGCACCCACCAAATTATTCTTGTTATCCTAAGAAATCCTAGGATTAAAACCCATTGTATAGTTTTTTTTTTGAAAGCAGAATGTACACTCCAAACAAGTGACCAGGCAAAGAAGTAAACAAATACTGAGAGCCTAGTCCTTTCCAATTTAGAAGGCAACGAATGCTCACCACACCAGACACGAGTCAAATACATAACGTACATCAAATACTGTATTTGGCCCAGATCTGCATCACATCCCACCCTGTCTATGTGGTCTCTGATTCAGTCCCATCTCTGTCCCCAGCTCCATTATCCAGTGTAGTAGTGGTCGAGGCCCCGGAACCACCCCCTGCTACCCCTTCCGTCCTGCTACACTGGTGGCAGCAGCTGTGATGTGTCTGGTTCCTCTGCTGGTTCTGGGCCAGGCCAGTGAGGAGCTGCAGTACCCTGACCTCATGTTCCATCCGAGCTCTCTCTCTCCGGTCCTCCCTGTCTGCTGCCTCCCTCTGCCTCCTCTCCTCTCTCTCCAGCCACTGAGACAGGAGGTCCTGCTGCCAGCGAGTCTGAGATAGAGACACAGGGTCATTCCATGTCATATCAGCAAGCCATGACACCTGCCGTCTCTGATTGATCTGAAATCGTTTCTGTAGTTAGAAACGGAGCAGATCAGCGTCCCTGAAACATTATTTTATTGAAATCTAATTTGATCTCTAAGAAATTAAACTAATTTGATTGACACCCAAACAGGCCATTTAAATTCTAGGATTCATATAATATTCAATAACTATAGTACATAAAATCCGATTTGGACCAAAACAATTTCTAACAATGAGTAAGACCTGAGGATTCCAAAGAAAATGGTCAAAAGCCACCCACGGACCCCCCATGCCGATCCCACCCACGGACCCCCCCATGCCGATCCCACCCACGGACTCCCCATATCGATCCCACCCACGGACCCCCCATGCCGATCCCACCCACGGACCCCCCCATATCGATCCCACCCACGGACCCCCCCATGCCGATCCCACCCACGGACCCCCCCCCCCCATGCCGATCCCACCCACGGACCCCCCCATGCCGATCCCACCCACGGACCCCCCCCATGCCGATCCCACCCACGGACCCCCCCATGCAAAACCCATACATTTTTATTGGTCACGCGTGATTAGCAGATGTTATTGTGTGTGTAGCGAAATGTTTGTGCTTCTAGCTCCGAGATTGAACTCTTTGGCCTGAATGCCAAGCGTCAGGTCTGGAGGGATCCTGGCACCATCCCTACGGTGAAGCATGGTGGTGGCAGCATCACTACAATGAAGCACGTGGTGGCAGCATCACTACAAGGAAGCACGGTGGTGGCAGCATCACTACAATGAAGCACGGTGCTTTCAGCATTACTACAATGAAGCACGGTGGTGGCAGCATCACTACAGTGAAGCATGGTGGTGGCAGCATCACTACAGTGAAGCATGGTGGTGGCAGCATCACTACAGTGAAGCATGGTGGTGGCAGCATCATGCTGCGGGTATGTTTTCAGCTGCAGGGACTGGGAGACTAGTCAGGATCGAGGGAAAGATGAACGGAGTAAAGATCCTTGATGAAAACCTGCTCCACAGCACTCAGGACCTCAGACTGGGGCGAAGGTTCACCGTCCAACAGGACAACCACCCTAAGCACACAGCCAAGACAATGCAGGAGTGGCTTCTGGACAAGTCTCTGAATGTCCTTGAGTGGCCCAGCCAGAGCCCGGACATAAACCCAATCGAACATCTCTGGAGAGACCTGAAAATAGCTGTGCAGTAACACTCCCCATCCAACCTGACAGAGCTTGAGAGGATCTGCAGAGAAGAATGGGACAAACTCCCCAAATACAGGTGTACCAAGCTTGTAGCGTCATACCCGAGAAGAGAAGACTTGAGGCTGTAATCAATGCCAAAGGTGCTTCAACAAAGTACTGAGTAAAAGATCTGAATACTTATGTAAATGTGAGATTTAAGGTTTTTATTTTTAATACATTTGCAAAAAAAAGCAAAAAAAAAAGTTTTTGCTTTTGTCATTATGGGGTATTGTGATGTCATTATGGGGTATTGTGATGTCATTATGGGGTATTGTGATGTCATTATGGGGTATTGTGATGTCATTATGAGGTATTGTGTGTAGATTGATGAGGAAACAAAACTATTGAATCCATTTTTAGAATAAGGCTGTAACGTAACAAAATGTGGAAAAAGTCAAGGGGTCTGAATACTTTCTGAATGCTCTGTACTATCAGTTCTGTCTGACCTGTAGTAGTATGGGGCTGCAGCTCTGACTATTGTTTCTTTCTCAGTGTTTCTCTGTTCCCTGTCGTACCTTATCCATGGACTGCTTATAGGGTAAGGAAACCAATGTAATTTTGGTGAACTATCCCTTTAACATTTAGGGGGTTGCTGTTCCTCGATGGCGCTGTTCCTAATAGCAGTAACAGCGCCATCTAGTGGTCAGAACACAGTAATATCAGGATGCAGAATGGGACATAAAGTTCAATGACTAATTTCTCTGAATAAGGGGGGGGGAGAACCCATCACCAAATTCACTGAGAACACATTACATAAGATGATGAAACAATACACCGAGCTGTAACTCCACTCTATCGGGCAGACAGGTTGGTTGTTGGGGTGGTATTTGCACGGGTGGTCCGTGGGTGGATTTTGACCATTTCTTTGGAATCCTCATATCGTACTCAAATTGGATTCCAAATCAAATTAATCCTTTTTTTGTCACATGCGCTGAATACAACAGGTGGAGACCATAGATATATGCTCATTGTTTTAGTCCAAATTGGATGTTATGTACTATATTTATTGAATATTACACGAACCTCTCCCTCGACGTAATCAAGACAAAGGAGATGATTGTGGACTACAGGAAAAGGAGGACCGAACACCCCTCCCCCCCATTCTTATTGACGGGGCTGTAGTGGAGCAGGTTGAGAGCTTCAAGTTCCTTGGTGTCCACATCAACAACAAACTAACATGGTCCAAGCACTCCAAGAACAGTCGTGAAGACTGACTCCCCCCAGGAGACTGAAAAGATTTGGCATGAGGCCTCAGATACTCAAAAGGTTCTAGAGCTGCACCATCGAGAGCTGGTTACATCCCCACCTGGTATGTATTCGGGCATTGTGACAAATAAAATAAAAAAGTGATTTTTGATTTGAATTCTAGAACTTAAAATAGCCAATTTGGGTGAAATCAGCTTAATTTTGCTGAGATAAAATTATATTTCAACAGGATAATGTTGTAGGAATGCTAATCTTACCTGTTTTCTAACTACAGAAATTATTTTGAGATAGTGGGTGTTGAAATCCTCTTTCGGGTGCATTTTGAGGTGGAACGACCCCACCGATAGATACAGTTTAGAATTTGAGGTTGCTATCAAAAGCATTATGAATGATTTACTTGACTATCGTTACATGGCAGCCATGTTAGCTCCTCATTAGAAATCTTCCAATGTTTTTAAAGCAATACTATGACTGACTGACCGAATGTCTAAAATTCAAACATGAATCTAAATACTCATCGTGAATGGATAAATGGTATGCTCAACGGTGCTAACATGCCGTCCCAGTTTAACAAAACTGCATGAGTGAGTCCAAAATGACACCCTATCCCCTATAAAGTAGTGCACTGTATAGGTAATAGGGTACAATTTGGGATGTATCATATATATATATATATCTGTCTCTGACCTGCTCCTGCCTCTGGCCCTCCAGCTGTACCAGCAGCCCCCGGGACTCTGAGACCAGCCTCTGGAAGCAGTCTGCCAGGTGTTTCAACGCAGGCTCCAGGGACTGGGTGGAGGGGATGGTGCTACCACGGCCAGGGCTAGGGTCTGGGGGTGGATGAAGAGGGGAGGCCGGGTGGGGTGGTGGTTGGGGTGGTGGGGGGGAGGGGGATCTGGAGCTCAGGTCCACCTCTAATGGATGACCTGCAATCAAGAGATGAACTAGATAATGATTCTAGTTCATTTAAGCTTCATTTTCCCAACATTGTGACATTTGATTTGAAATTGTATAAAGACTAGCTATACTGTGTTAATGCAGTCAGTATTGTATAAAGACTAGATCAACTGTGTTAATAGTCAGTATTGTATAAAGACTAGATCAACTGTTTTAATACAGTCAGTATTGTATAAAGACTAGATCAACTGTGTTAATAGTCAGTATTGTATAAAGACTAGATCAACTGTGTTAATGCAGTCAGTATTGTATAAAGACTAGATCAACTGTGTTAATAGTCAGTATTGTATAAAGACTAGATCAACTGTGTTAATGCAGTCAGTATTGTATAAAGACTAGATCAACTGTGTTAATAGTCAGTATTGTATAAAGACTAGATCAACTGTTTTAATACAGTCAGTATTGTTTTGTACTTCAGTTTCTATCTGAGGTTGGAGCTCAGTGAAAAACAAATCTAAGATTTGTTACTAATGATAATTTCAATGAAAATCAGTGGTACTGACAGAAGAAAGTGTGACAGACAGTAGAATACATACCAACAGGATCATGATAGACGTTGAGGCGGTCTACAAAAACATCATGGCGTCTTCCACCCGAGCCCGCCAGTGGCTGACCGTTGATTCCTATGCCATTGGACTCGTAGTCGTCTGTGTCTTCTGCCTCTCTGTCCTCCTCCTCCTCCTCCACCTTCACCTCAGAGACCAGATACCGCGACTGTCGTCCTCCTATCCCCTCAGGAGATCCAGAATGGGGTTCTGTTCCCATTCCATCGACAGACCCAAAATGTCGCCCTCCTACTATCCTATCAGGAGATCCAAAATGGCGTCCTCCTCCTCTTATCCCTTCAGACCCAAAATGATGCTCTCCTCCTAGTCCTCCTATCCCTTCAGGAGATCCAAAATGGCACCCTCCTCCCATCCCATCCACTGCACAGTTTCTCCCCAGCACAGCGTCCATCTCAGCGTAGTACCTGAAACTGCAGGGCTGGGAGTCGTCCACGCTCCTCAGCAGCTTGGCTCTGACATAGTTGGCCTTGAGGGTCTTGACGCGGAGCCGGCACTGGTGGGGACTGCGGGAGAAGCCCAGGTCACACATGCGGGTTGAGAGGTGTTTGAAGACATGGCGGTTTCGGACGTTCTCCGCCAGGCTCTTCTGTACGTGCTCATCACTCCAGGCACACAGCAACACCTGAGTCTCCTCCACCGTCCAGTTGACGGAGCGCTCGGCCTCTCGCTTCCCTGCAGGAGTGAGGTGTGGACAGTACAGTACAACCATAAGGCATTATCCTGCTTATTAATATGAAGCTACACAGTGAACTCAATAGGTATTTTGCGCATAGGTTAGGTTTACACATTGGTACTAGTTAGCGACTATCCATACATCAGTTGAACCCCCCCCCCCCCCCCCCCACACACAAAAATTACACTGAATTGCAGGCAACAGGTTAAAATAATGTTTCTATTTCCTTGCTTTAATTAAAAGTGTGATGCATGCAGACTCTTGTTGATGCTTCCGGATGGCCCTATAAATAATAACTATAATCTCTCAAATGATAGCTATAATGTTTGGCAACAACATCGCGCTAGCTATCACTTAGCTCTAGTTTAAATCCCTGTAATGTGGATATCTTCCATCACGGAGTTGAGTAAACTCAGCTAGCTAGTAATTATATGACTTTTTACCATTTATTGAGAGTAGCAAGCTAGCTAGTTGACTGTACACTAGCAATTAGCTAGCCAAGTGGTAGGCAACAGAGTCAAGATAAGTTTAAGCTTGCTAGCTTGTCTGTGTGAGAAATAGCTTGTTATCTAATATCACATCTGGTATATCAAGGCTATAAAACATAAGTTTCTTCGATAACAAAGTGACATCGAAGCTTTGCCAGCATGTTGTAGTCTGAGTAACGTTAGCTAGCTATTTCCTGACTTAGGCTAACTAACAATAACGTTACCGTTAGCTGAGGCTATCTACAGTACGTTATGAATGAGCGATGCATGCATGAATGTTAAAACATACTGCTTCGTATCAGACACGTACTTTTCGTGGAAGTTGTGACCGAGTTAGTAGAGTTGATAATCGGAGGATTCATCTTCGCTTTCGGGTGTAAACATCCAGAGATAACGGTGTGCTTTCCTCTCTTCCGGGTTATCGTTTGCGTGACGTCACCAAGATGCAGAGGAAATTTTGTTTGTTTGTTGTTGTCATTTTAGAGTCAATAAACGCTGATGCATGTAACTACATTACATTATTGTCAACATGTTGCAGCTTCATACGTGTAGTGGATAGATATTCTACTTCTGGGCCAAAATATACAATTCTAAGATAATATTGAAAACACTACATTGGGCAAGAACTGTAATTTTTTTCGATGAGGAAAAGGAACAAGACAATTTGAGAACAGTGAGTGGCTTGTAAAGTAACATGCTAGCTGGGTCCGTGTATATTTGTGTGTCCCTCCTTCCACTTCGATGACTTTCTTCCCTATGCTTTCATCTCTAACGCAGTACAGGAGTCGTGGTGCAGCTAACTGCAGCTAATGCTTTTTCTACCTACTCTGATCCACCGATGTCCTGAGAGCCTGTCACTCACCACCAACTGCCACATGCTTTCCATCAATGACATCCATTAAATGTCTGGGTTAAAACTGGAGGTGGAGGGAGAGGATGAAAGCTTTGCTATTCCTTTAATTGTTTACTCCGTTAATTACTGGTATTGTCTACACAGACATACAGCAGTGTGCACAATAACCTAGTCATAACATGTAGAATGATGATCCCATGCACCACAGTACAGATAACTAGATGATTACAAGAGAAGAGGGGGACAAGACCAGTTCTCTCTCTTTCTCTCTGTCTCTCTCTGTCTCTCTCTCTGTCTCTCTGTCTCTCTCTCTCCCTCTCTGTCTCTCTCTCTCTCTGGCTCTCTCTCTCTGGCTCTCTCTGTCTGGCTCTCTCTCTCTCTCTCTGTCTCTCTCTCTCTCTGGCTCTCTCTGTCTCTCTCTGGCTCTCTCTGTCTCTCTCTCTCTCTGTCAACATAAACAAAAGTGAAAAAAACAAAAACAAGTAAACTGTGTGTAAACATTACACTCACAGAAGTTCCAAAATACATTTCAAATGTCATATTATGTCTATAAGCAGTGTTGTAACGACGTGCAAATGGTTAAAGTACAAAATGGAAAATAAATAAACATAAATATGGGTTGTATTTACAATGGTGTTTGTTCTTCACTGGTTCACCTTTTCTTGTGGCAACAGGTCACAAATCTTGCTGCTGTGATGTAACACTGTGGTATTTCACCCAGTAGATATGGGAGTTTATCAAAATTGGATTTGTTTTCAAATTCTTTGTGGATCTGTGTGATCTGAGGGAAATATGTGTCTCTAATATGTTCATACATTGGGCAGGAGGTTAGGAAGTGCAGCTCAGTTTCCACCTCATTTTGTGGGCAGTGTGCACATAGCCTGTCTTCTCTTGAGAGCCATGTCTGCCTACGGCGGCCTTTCGCAATAGCAAGGCTATGCTCACTGAGTGTGTACATAGTCAAAGCTTTCCTTAAGTTTGGGTCAGTCACTGTGGTCAGGTATTCTGCTTCTGTGTACTCTCTGTTTAGGGCTAAATAGCATTCTTAGTTTGTTCTGTTTTTACGTAAATTCCAATGTGTCAAGTAATTATCTTTTTGGGTTGGGTCTAATGTTTAGGGCCAAATAGCATTCTAGTTTGTTCTGTTTTTTTTTGTCAATTCCAATGTGTAAAGTAATTATCTTTTTGGGTTGGGTCTAATTGTGTTGCTGTCTTGGGGCTCTTTTTGTGTTTGTGAACAGAGCCCCAGGACCAGCTTGCTTAGGGGACTCTTCTCCAGGTTCATCTCATTGTAGGTGATGGCTTTGTTATGGAAGGTTTGGGAATCACTTCCTTTTATCTCTCTCTCCGTGCTTCTACACCTGCATTGCTTGCTGTTTGGGGTTTTAGGCTGGGTTTCTGTACAGCACTTTGTGACATCAGCTGATGTTAGAAGGGCTTTATAAATACATTTGATTGATTGATCTCTCATTCGCTCTATCGGCACAAAACAGTGAGGCTGTTTTTAACTCCCAAGTTAAGTTTGTTCAGGGCAAATCGTTTAGTGCTTTTCTCTTGCATACTTATTATTATTATTGCATACTTACTTATTTTAACCACAATTTAGTCCCCACCGGTTCCATAAGGTGTTTTTTTAAATCCGTTTTTTTTAAATACAATTTTACTGATTGCATGAGTTACTCGATGTGGGATAGAGTTCCATTCACCTCTCTGACCAAGGCCCTTCTCCCCCGATTGCTCAGTTTGGCCGAACGGCTAGCTTTAGGAAGAGTCTTGGTATTTTCAAACTTTTCCATTGAAGAATGATGGAGGCCACTCTGATCTTGGGGACCTTCAATGCTGCAGAAATGTTTTGGTACCCTTCCCCAGATCTGTGCCTCGACACAATCTTGGCTCTGAGCTCTACGGACAATTCCTTCGACCTCATGGCTTGGTGTTTGCTCTGACATGCACTGTCAACCGTGGGACTGTATATAGACAGATATGTGCCTTTCCAAATCATGTCCAATCAATTGAATTTACCACAGGTTGACTACAATCAAGTTGTAGAAACATCTCAAGGATGATCAATGGAAACAGGATGTACCTGAGCTCAATTTCGAGTCTCATAGCAAAGGGTCTGAATACTTATGTAAATAAGTGTAATTTTGTATATTTTTTTGCAACATTTTCTGAAAAACAGTTTTCTCTTTGTCATGATGGGGGTATTGTGTGTAGATTGATGAAGGACATGTATTTATTTTTTTTAAATCCATTTTAGAATAAGGCTGTAATAAAAAAAACGAATGTGGAAAAAGTCAAGGTTTCTGAATACTTTCCAAATGCACTGTATGAGATATGTTACAATTCCCATCAATTGGGTTAACCCCATTGGCGCGAAGCATAGGGTGTTTGCCTTTCACGCCAGAGACCCAGGTTTGTTTTCCTGGCTTGCTGGTCTTTACCATACAATTTAGACACTTATAATAAATGTACTCTTGGAACTAAAGCTGCAATCTAGAACCTAAAAAGTTTATTTGGCTGTCCTCATAGAGAACCCTTTGAAGTAAACCTTTTTCCGTTCCAGGTAGAACCCTTTTGGGTTCCATGTAGAACCCTCTGTGGAAAGGGTTCTACATGGAACCCAAAAAGGTTCTACCTGGAACTAAAAAGCTTTCTCCTTTCGGGAATCCCTTTTTACTAAGAGTGTACGTTTTCCCCTTCTTCCTTCACCTGTAGCTGGTCTGCAGAGGCTGCAGTACAGTATGTTTATAGATCTTCTCCTTTCACCTGTAGCTGGTCTGCAGAGGCTGCAGTACAGTATGTTTATAGATCGTCTTCCTTCACCTGTAGCTGGTCTGCAGAGGCTGCAGTACAGTATGTTTATAGATCTTCTCCCTTCACCTGTAGCTGGTCTGCAGAGGCTGCAGTACAGTATGTTTATAGATCTTCTCCCTTCACCTGTAGCTGGTCTGCAGAGGCTGCAGTACAGTATGTTTATAGATCTTCTCCCTTCACCTGTAGCTGGTCTGCAGAGGCTGCAGTACAGTATGTTTATAGATCTTCTCCCTTCACCTGTAGCTGGTCTGCAGAGGCTGCAGTACAGTATGTTTATAGATCTTCTCCCTTCACCTGTAGCTGGTCTGCAGAGGCTGCAGTACAGTATGTTTATAGATCTTCTCCCGTCACCTGTAGCTGGTCTGCAGAGGCTGCAGTACAGTATGTTTATAGATGTTCTCCATTCACCTGTAGCTGGTCTGCAGAGGCTGCAGTACAGTATGTTCATAGATCAGGGTGGGACGGATGCCAACCGCAGAATTATTAAAGCACACGTGGCACGATAACCATAACCACCACTAAGTCATTTATCAGACAATGTAAAGAGAGGGGATTCAGAGAGAGAGAGAGCGTTGTGTGATGTGTGGCTGTCTGTTTAGTAGTCCTGTAGTCCTTATGGCTGTTTGTTTAGTCGTCCTGTAGTCCTTATGGCTGTCTGTTTAGTAGTCCTGTAGTCCTTATGGCTGTCTGTTTAGTAGACCTGTAGTCCTGTAGTCCTTATGGCTGTCTGTTTAGTAGTCCTGTAGTCCTTATGCTTGTCTGTTTAGTAGTCCTGTAGTCCTTATGGCTGTCTGTTTTGTAGTCCTGTAGTCCTTATGGCTGTCTGTTTAGTAGTCCTGTAGTCCTTATGGCTGTCTGTTTAGTAGTCCTGTAGTCCTTATGGCTGTCTGTTTAGTAGTCCTGTAGTCCTTATGGCAGTCTGTTTAGTAGACCTGTAGTCCTGTAGTCCTTATGGCTGTCTGTTTAGTAGTCCTGTAGTCCTGTAGTCCTTATGGCTGTCTCTTTAGTAGTCCTGTAGTCCTTATGGCTGTCTGTTTAGTAGTCCTGCAGTCCTTATGGCTGTCTGTTTAGTAGTCCTGTAGTCCTTATGGCTGTCTGTTTAGTAGTCCTGTAGTCCTTATGGCTGTCTGTTTAGTAGTCCTGTAGTCCTTATGGCTGTCTGTTTAGTAGTCCTGTAGTCCTTATGGCTGTCTGTTTTGTAGTCCTGTAGTCCTTATGGCTGTCTGTTTTGTAGTCCTGTAGTCCTTATGGCTGTCTGTTTAGTAGTCCTGTAGTCCTTATGGCTGTCTGTTTAGTAGTCCTGTAGTCCTTATGGCTGTCTGTTTAGTAGTCCTGTAGTCCTTATGGCTGTCTGTTTAGTAGTCCTGTAGTCCTTATGGCTGTCTGTTTAGTAGTCCTGTAGTCCTTATGGCTGTCTGTTTAGTAGTCCTGTAGTCCTTATGGCTGTCTGTTTAGTAGACCTGTAGTCATGTAGTCCTTATGGCTGTCTGTTTAGTAGTCCTGTAGTCCTTATGGCTGTCTGTTTTGTAGTCCTGTAGTCCTTATGGCTGTCTGTTTAGTAGTCCTGTAGTCCTTATGGCTGTCTGTTTAGTAGTCCTGTAGTCCTTATGGCTGTCTGTTTAGTAGCCCTGTAGTCCTTATGGCTGTCTGTTTAGTAGACCTGTAGTCCTGTAGTCCTTATGGCTGTCTGTTTAGTAGTCCTGTAGTCCTGTAGTCCTTATGGCTGTCTGTTTAGTAGTCCTGTAGTCCTTATGGCTGTCTGTTTAGTAGTCCTGTAGTCCTTATGGCTGTCTGTTTAGTAGTCCTGTAGTCCTTATGCTTGTCTGTTTAGTAGTCCTGTAGTCCTTATGGCTGTCTGTTTTGTAGTCCTGTAGTCCTTATGGCTGTCTGTTTAGTCGTCCTGTAGTCCTTATGGCTGTCTGTTTAGTAGTCCTGTAGTCCTTATGGCTGTCTGTTTAGTAGACCTGTAGTCCTGTAGTCCTTATGGCTGTCTGTTTAGTAGTCCTGTAGTCCTTATGCTTGTCTGTTTAGTAGTCCTGTAGTCCTTATGGCTGTCTGTTTTGTAGTCCTGTAGTCCTTATGGCTGTCTGTTTAGTAGTCCTGTAGTCCTTATGGCTGTCTGTTTAGTAGTCCTGTAGTCCTTATGGCTGTCTGTTTAGTAGTCCTGTAGTCCTTATGGCAGTCTGTTTAGTAGACCTGTAGTCCTGTAGTCCTTATGGCTGTCTGTTTAGTAGTCCTGTAGTCCTGTAGTCCTTATGGCTGTCTCTTTAGTAGTCCTGTAGTCCTTATGGCTGTCTGTTTAGTAGTCCTGCAGTCCTTATGGCTGTCTGTTTAGTAGTCCTGTAGTCCTTATGGCTGTCTGTTTAGTAGTCCTGTAGTCCTTATGGCTGTCTGTTTAGTAGTCCTGTAGTCCTTATGGCTGTCTGTTTAGTAGTCCTGTAGTCCTTATGGCTGTCTGTTTAGTAGTCCTGTAGTCCTTATGGCTGTCTGTTTTGTAGTCCTGTAGTCCCTATGGCTGTCTGTTTAGTAGTCCTGTAGTCCTTATGGCTGTCTGTTTAGTAGTCCTGTAGTCCTTATGGCTGTCTGTTTAGTAGTCCTGTAGTCCTTATGGCTGTCTGTTTAGTAGTCCTGTAGTCCTTATGGCTGTCTGTTTAGTAGTCCTGTAGTCCTTATGGCTGTCTGTTTAGTAGACCTGTAGTCATGTAGTCCTTATGGCTGTCTGTTTAGTAGTCCTGTAGTCCTTATGGCTGTCTGTTTTGTAGTCCTGTAGTCCTTATGGCTGTCTGTTTAGTAGTCCTGTAGTCCTTATGGCTGTCTGTTTAGTAGTCCTGTAGTCCTTATGGCTGTCTGTTTAGTAGCCCTGTAGTCCTTATGGCTGTCTGTTTAGTAGACCTGTAGTCCTGTAGTCCTTATGGCTGTCTGTTTAGTAGTCCTGTAGTCCTTATGGCTGTCTGTTTAGTAGTCCTGTAGTCCTTATGGCTGTCTGTTTAGTAGTCCTGTAGTCCTTATGGCTGTCTGTTTAGTAGTCCTGTAGTCCTTATGGCTGTCTGTTTAGTAGTCCTGTAGTCCTTATGGCTGTCTGTTTAGTAGTCCTGTAGTCCTTATGGCTGTCTGTTTAGTAGACCTGTAGTCCTGTAGTCCTTATGGCTGTCTGTTTAGTAGTCCTGTAGTCCTTATGGCTGTCTGTTTAGTAGTCCTGTAGTCCTTATGGCTGTCTGTTTAGTAGTCCTGCAGTCCTTATGGCTGTCTGTTTAGTAGTCCTGTAGTCCTTTAGTCCTTATGGCTGTCTGTTTAGTAGTCCTGTAGTCCTGTAGTCCTTATGGCTGTCTGTTTAGTAGTCCTGCAGTCCTTTCAAAGGCAGCTTGTTCCATGTGTGTGTCCAGAATGGCTCCCTATTCACTATATAGTGCACTACTGTTGACCAGAGCCCTATTCACTATGGGCCCTGGTCAAAAATAGTGCAATTATGTGGCAGCCATTTGTGACGTCGCCCCTGATTTCATCCATCCACCCACTCCAATTACAGAACACTTAGTAGCCTGCATGGACCCCCTTTAACTCTGCTGCCCTTTTATAGAATCTAACAGCCAATTATGTGGCAGCCATTTTGACCAATGTACCTGCCAATTATGTGGCAGCCATTTTGACCAATGTACCTGCCAATTATGTGGCAGCCATTTTGACCAATGTACCTGCCAATTATGTGGCAGCCATTTTGACCAATGTACCTGCCAATTATGTGGCAGCCATTTTGACCAATGTATGGCGAACCAAAAGCCATCAATCAAACAAGTAAGAATTGGGTCTGGATGCAGTGTTTACAATATTACATTTACAGTAAGAAGATCTAGAAGATACACATCTGTAAAACGGATTCATTTCATTCCAATCCTTTCAAAAACAACACTATGCTTTAGATAAGGTGTGGCAAACTCATTCCATGGAGGGCCTAGTGTCTGCAGGTTTTAGTTTTTTTTTCTTTTTCATTCAGTTAAGACCTAGACAACCAGGTATGGGGAGTTCCTTACTAATTAGTGACCTTAATTCAATCAAGTACAAGGTAGGAGTGCAATCTCAGTAAACAATAGGCCTTAAAAAAAGCCCCCAAATGGATCCATTATAATCACTCACATTCCAATCCATACTTCCACATATTCTGTTGGAACTGCAGGGGTCTAAGTCTGACTGTCTATGTCACCATTTTGGGCATTTCCATCTTGGATTCCTTTCCTTTTGTCTCAGTGGTTCTAGTTCTAGAACAGGAAACATTCCAGAACTAACAGGAAGTAGAATCTAAAAGAAGAACAGAGAGATTCTAAGCTCCTCCTCTGCGGTAGGTAGGTGTCTTGCCCTTCCCGACACCCGTCACACACAGCTTTCTGACAAATACAGCTTCGTTCTCATTCAAAGGAAAATTCCACATTCCAAAATTCCTTAAAGCCAAGTAGCTAATTTGCTCATTAGGTTGTGTTACATCAGAGACGGTTTACATTGAGGAGGGATCAGAATCAGGTCAGGACGGTCTAGTGAGGAATTATCTACTGATTGTTACAATAAAACAGGTTACATCACAGCCTGGGTCAGGAGATTACAATAAAACAGGTTACATCACAGCCTGGGTCAGGAGATTACAATAAAACAGGTTAAATCACAGCCTGGGTCAGGAGATTACAATAAAACAGGTTACATCACAGCCTGGGTCAGGATATTACAATAAAACAGGTTAAAATCACAGCCTGGGTCAGGAGATTACAATAAAACAGGTTAAATCACAGCCTGGGTCAGGAGATTACAATAAAAAGGGTTAAATCACAGCCTGGGTCAGGAGATTACAACAAAACAGGTTACATCACGGCCTGGGTCAGGAGGAGAGTACTGTACCTTTAGAGAAGTCAAACTGAATGGTAGAATGGATGCTGAGATACATGAATGAATGAATGAACGATTGATGAATGAATGAATGAACGATTGATGAATGAATGAATTAATAATATCACATTATTTTCCAGGATTTGATACAAGCAGCTATGCAGTTGTTGGCTCACTTTCTGCCAGATTTGTCCAGTCAGACCAGGGATTCGACCAGGGACTGGCATCCCTATGGTTACTGGCTCACTTCTCTAAATTCTAAGCTACCCCCGAATAAGTGAATAAATTATTAATTTGGGTCCTCACAGGGTGGGTCAAGCATGGTGGTCCTCCTGTCCTCAAACAAAGATTACCCAACTTTTAAAAACGGGTCATTGTCTATGACCATCCCCGTCAAGATAAGTGTTCTCCCACAGTGTGGGAAAAGGTGTTTCATTCAGGTCTCAAATGGCATTTAACCTTCTCTGTCCTCTCTGTCATGCCCTCTATAAATCATTCTCGCTTTTCTTTCACAATTGGGAGACCCCCCCCCTCACGCCAGAAACCCTCAAACCAAACGTCAACTAACACTCTGGAATTCAGAGGAATGCAGCCCACTTAACTCACCATGGCAACCCCACTTTGGTGACCAGGGGTATGCCTGGCTAACCTAACTCTTTCCAGTCTGTTGTTCCAGCCAAGACGAGCCCCACATTACTTCTGGTAAACTGACACTTACCACAAAAAGAAGAGCCTCTAGGCTAGCTCCTCTAGGGTTCATTTTAAGGTTAGGTTAAGGGTTAGGCTTAGGGTTAAGGTTAGGTTTAGGATTAAGGTTAGGCTTAGGGTTAAGGTTAGGAGTTAGATTTAGGGTTAAGGTTAGGAGTTAGATTTAGGGTTAAAGAAAATAGGATTTTGAATAGGAATCAATTATTTGGTCCCCACAAGGATAGCAATACAGAACTGTGTGTGTGTTTATGCTAGTGCTGTCTGGGGCAGAGAGACTCTGTGGAGTATAGGGACCAGTTAGTCCTAACGGCTACAATGTGGAGTATAGGGACTAGTTAGTCCTAACGGCTACAGTGTGGAGTATAGGGACTAGTTAGTCCTAACAGAAGGAAACGGCTACAGTGTGGAGTATAGGGACTAGTTAGTCCTAACGGCTACAGTGTGGAGTATAGGGACTAGTTAGTCCTAACGGCTACAGTGTGGAGTATAGGGACTAGTTAGTCCTAACGGCCACAGTGTGGAGTATAGGGACTAGTTAGTCCTAACAGAAGGAAACGGCTACAGTGTGGAGTATAGGGACTAGTTAGTCCTAACGGAAGGAAACAGCTACAGTGTGGAGTATAGGGACTAGTTAGTCCTAACAGAAGGAAACGGCTACAGTGTGGAGTATAGGGACTAGTTAGTCCTAACAGAAGGAAACGGCTACAGTGTGGAGTATAGGGACTAGTTAGTCCTAACGGCTACAGTGTGGAGTATAGGGACTAGTTAGTCCTAACGGCTACAGTGTGGAGTATAGGGACTAGTTAGTCCTAACGGCTACAGTGTGGAGTATAGGGACTAGTTAGTCCTAACAGAAGGAAACAGCTACAGTGTGGAGTATAGGGACTAGTTAGTCCTAACGGCTACAGTGTGGAGTATAGGGACTAGTTAGTCCTAACGGCTACAGTGTGGAGTATAGGGACTAGTTAGTCCTAACGGCTACAGTGTGGTGTATAGGGACTAGTTAGTCCTAACGGCTACAGTGTGGAGTATAGGGACTAGTTAGTCCTAACGGAAGGAAACGGCTACAGTGTGGAGTATAGGGACTAGTTAGTCCTAACGGCTACAGTGTGGAGTATAGGAACTAGTTAGTCCTAACGGCTACAGTGTGGAGTATAGGGACTAGTTAGTCCTAACAGCTACAGTGTGGAGTATAGGGACTAGTTAGTCCTAACGGCTACAGTGTGGAGTATAGGGACTAGTTAATCCTAACAGAAGGAAACGGCTACAGTGTGGAGTATAGGGACTAGTTAGTCCTAACGGCTACAGTGTGGTGTATAGGGACTAGTTAGTCCTAACGGCTACAGTGTGGAGTATAGGGACTAGTTAGTCCTAACGGCTACAGTGTGGAGTATAGGGACTAGTTAATCCTAACAGAAGGAAACGGCTACAGTGTGGAGTATAGGGACTAGTTAGTCCTAACAGCTACAGTGTGGTGTATAGGGACTAGTTAGTCCTAACGGCTACAGTGTGGAGTATAGGGACTAGTTAGTCCTAACAGCTACAGTGTGGAGTATAGGGACTAGTTAGTCCTAACGGCTACAGTGTGGAGTATAGGGACTAGTTAGTCCTAACAGCTACAGTGTGGAGTATAGGGACTAGTTAGTCCTAACGGAAGGAAACAGCTACAGTGTGGAGTATAGGGACTAGTTAGTCCTAACAGAAGGAAACGGCTACAGTTTGGAGTATAGGGACTAGTTAGTCCTAACAGAAGGAAACAGCTACAGTGTGGAGTATAGGGACTAGTTAGTCCTAACAGAAGGAAACAGCTACAGTGTGGAGTATAGGGACTAGTTAGTCCTAACGGAAGGAAACGGCTACAGTGTGGAGTATAGGGACTAGTTAGTCCTAACAGCTACAGTGTGGTGTATAAGGACTAGTTAGTCCTAACGGAAGGAAACGGCTACAGTGTGGAGTATAGGGACTAGTTAGTCCTAACGGCTACAGTGTGGAGTATAGGGACTAGTTAGTCCTAACGGCTACAGTGTGGAGTATAGGGACTAGTTAGTCCTAACGGCTACAGTGTGGAGTATAGGGACTAGTTAGTCCTAACAGCTACAGTGTGGCGTATAGGGACTAGTTAGTCCTAACAGCTACAGTGTGGAGTATAGGGACTAGTTAGTCCTAACAGCTACAGTGTGGAGTATAGGGACTAGTTAGTCCTAACAGCTACAGTGTGGAGTATAGGGACTAGTTAGTCCTAACAGCTACAGTGTGGAGTATAGGGACTAGTTAGTCCTAACGGAAGGAAACGGCTACAGTGTGGAGTATAGGGACTAGTTAGTCCTAACGGCTACAGTGTGGAGTATAGGGACTAGTTAGTCCTAACGGAAGGAAACGGCTACAGTGTGGAGTATAGGGACTAGTTAGTCCTAACAGCTACAGTGTGGAGTATAGGGACTAGTTAGTCCTAACGGCTACAGTGTGGAGTATAGGGACTAGTTAGTCCTAACGGCTACAGTGTGGAGTATAGGGACTAGTTAGTCCTAACGGAAGGAAACGGCTACAGTGTGGAGTATAGGGACTAGTTAGTCCTAACGGAAGGAAACGGCTACAGTGTGGAGTATAGGGACTAGTTAGTCCTAACAGCTACAGTGTGGAGTATAGGGACTAGTTAGTCCTAACGGCTACAGTGTGGAGTATAGGGACTAGTTAGTCCTAACGGCTACAGTGTGGAGTATAGGGACTAGTTAGTCCTAACAGCTACAGTGTGGAGTATAGGGACTAGTTAGTCCTAACAGCTACAGTGTGGAGTATAGGGACTAGTTAGTCCTAACAGCTACAGTGTGGAGTATAGGGACTAGTTAGTCCAAACAGCTACAGTGTGGAGTATAGGGACTAGTTAGTCCTAACAGCTACAGTGTGGAGTATAGGGACTAGTTAGTCCTAACAGCTACAGTGTGGAGTATAGGGACTAGTTAGTCCTAACAGCTACAGTGTGGAGTATAGGGACTAGTTAGTCCTAACAGCTACAGTGTGGAGTATAGGGACTAGTTAGTCCTAACAGCTACAGTGTGGAGTATAGGGACTAGTTAGTCCTAACAGCTACAGTGTGGAGTATAGGGACTAGTTAGTCCTAAAGGCTACAGTGTGGTGTATAAACACACAAAAAGAAGGAAAGTATAAATGTCTGAAATGGAAAACAAGATTAAAATGTTCCCTTTAACTGTTCATCAAACCCCTTCTAAAGTAAAGCTCAGCTAGACTGAGGAGTCATATTCATGCTGCAGTCCTTTTTCTCACAAATATACACTAACTTTTATAATCCATGCAAAAACATCTAAAGCCATGGAAGATATTCAGAAAACCTTGCTACCACATTACTGTAAATGTTCATTTGTACAATGTTTTTATTAATAAAAATGAAGGTTGTAGATTGGATGGATCCATATGTAATACTCCATTTAGATGTTAAGGGTGTCAGGAGACGAGACAGAAGCAAACAGGTGGCGAATTTACCATGACATTTAAGTTGAATAAACCCTCACCAGCCAGCGTCTATAAACACTAAAGCGTCATTAGTCAGAAGACAACCTGCGAGAGAACTCTGGGAGCATTGAGGAGAAGGGGAGGGGAGGAGAAGGGGAGGGGAGGAGAAGAAGAACAGAGGGGCGGAGAAGAGAAGAGGAAAAGAGGAGAAGAGGAGAAGAGGAGAAGAAGAGGGGAGGAGAACACGAGGGGAGGAGAAGAGGAGAATAAGAGAAGAAGAGGGGAGGAGAACACGGGGGGAGGAGAAGAGGAGAATAAGAGAAGAAGAGGGGAGGAGAACACGAGGGGAGGAGAAGAGGAGAATAAGAGAAGAAGAGGGGAGGAGAACACGAGGAGGAGGGAGGGAGAAGAGGAGAATAAGAGAAGAAGAGGGGAGGAGAACACGGGGGGAGGAGAAGAGGAGAATAAGAGAAGAAGAGGGGAGGAGAACACGAGGGGAGGAGAAGCGGAGGGGAGGAGGCTCTCACCAGGCTCTCAGCCCAATTCAGCTCCCGTGGTCAAACAAGAGATACATGGTAAAGGCAACAGAGAGGATGGTGGTGGGGAAACAAGAGGAAGTTAGTCTGAGGCTGAGAGAACAACAGAACGGACTGTCAACTTACATACCAACGGCCTCAGTCTGCCTGAGAGTCAGCCTTGCCTGCCCTGTTATGTCCCTGTGTAGAGCACTACTTTTACCCTGCTCACAATGAGCGCCTACAGTTAATAGGGTACGGTGTCAGTCGTGTTCTTGGCTGTGGCTCGTGTTTACAGACGGCCAGGCAGGAACCCCAGGGACCAACTTCCCCTCTGAAAAGAGCAAAAACAGCTACAGTAAACATTTAGAATCCTCTAAAAAAATAACGAGGTGGGTACGAAGCGATTGGACTAGGGTTGGGGTTGCTGGGATACGAAGTGATTGGATTAGGGTTGGGGTTGCTAGGATACGAAGTGATTGGATTAGGGTTGGGGTTGCTAGGATACAAAGTGATTGGATTAGGGTTGGGGTTGCTAGGATACAAAGTGATTGGATTAGGGTTGGGGTTGCTAGGATACGAAGTGATTAGATTAGGGTTGGGGTTGCTAGGATACAAAGCGATTGGATTAGGGTTGGGGTTGCTAGGATACAAAGTGATTGGATTAGGGTTTGGGTTGCTAGGTTACAAATTGATTGGTTTAGGGTTAAGATTCCATAAATTGCCTTCTGAAAACATCTTCCATTCCATATAAACGAACTCTGGAGTAAAAGGTTGAATACCGAATAGCCTACGGAATGTTTGGGGTGGGTGGGGGTGAAAAAATATAAATGTCCCTTTATTGCTTGATAGGAATACACATTTGAATCTTGTATAGAACCCTTATAGTGTTCCTGAAATCAGATCCTTAAGTAAAAGTCAAACACACTTAACCTGAACTTCTGACCCGAGAGGATGGTTGAGGGTTGAAATTAAAACCTCTTGAAACTAGGGGGCACTATTTTTATTTTTGGAAAAATAACGTTCCCAAAGTAAACCGCCTATTTCTCAGGACCAGAATATGCATATAATTGACAGCGTAGAATAGAAAACTCTAAAGTTTCCAAAACTGTCAAAATATTGTCTGTGAGCATAACAGAACTGATATTGCAGGTGAAATCCTGAGGAAATTCCAATCAGGAAGTGACTCTTATTTTGAAACCGTTGTGTTCCTATGCACACCTATTGGCCATTGAAAGGGATATCAACCAGATTCCTTTTTTTACGTATTCCCTAAGGTGTCGACAGCATTTTGACATAGTTTCACGCCTTTATGTTGAAGAATGAGCGTAAAGGACCACATTCCGTAAGTGGCCAGCTGAGGGCTCTGAGTGATTCTTGCATAAAAGACAGAGGTAGTCATTTTTCCTCTCGCTCCTACTGAAAAGCCAATTGTCCCGGTTGATATATTATCGAATAGATATTTGAAAAACACCTTGAGGATTGATTTAAAAAAAACGTTTGCCATGTTTGTCGATATTATGGATTTAATTTGGATTTTTTTTCGGCGTTGTCGTGACCTCTATTTCCGGTGGATTTCTCAACATAACGTGACCAACAAACGGAGGTATTTTGGTTATAAAAATAATCTTTATGGAACAAAAGGAACATTTGCTGCCTAACTGGGAGTCTCGTGAGTGAAAACATCCGAAGATCAAAGGTAAACGGTTCATTTGATTGCTTTTTGATTTGTGACCAAGCTTCCTGCTGCTAGCTGGACATAATGCTGTGAGTGTAACAGGCTATCGATAAACTTACACAAACGCTTGTCTTGCTTTGGCTGTAAAGCATAATTTCAAAATCTGAGATGACAGGGTGATTAACAAAAGGCTAAGCTGTGTTTAACTATAGTTCACTTGTGATTTCATGAATATGAATATTTTCTAGTAATATTTTTGGACCGTTGCGCAATGCTAATTAGTGTAGTTGATGACAATCCTCCCAGAGCCGAGTTGGGTAGTTCCAAAAGGTTTTAAAACCTGTTAGGGCTAGGCAGAATATCGCCCCCTTTGCGTGCCCATAGTAAAGTGTCCAAAATTGCTAATATATGCATATAATAATAATTATTGGATAGAAAACACTCTAAAGCTTCTAAAACCGTTGGAATTATGTCTGTAAGTATAGCAGAACTCACAGGGCAGGCATTCTTCCAAACTAGTTTTGGGATCATGAAAGTTGGGGCAACTTTGACGTGATCGCCCCCACCCTTCCCAACCAGCTATGGATCTGGGGACACTTTCTATGTCTTCCACTAGATGTCCTCATTCAGTAGAGCGTTTAATCGTTCAAATCCCGCGAGTTTTGGCCCTATGGGAGTGAATTGAGTGCGTGTCGCGAGAAAATACCTGTGCGTTAGGGCGCAAATTGGTCACCTTCATTCCTTTGTTCCAGCACTCCGGAAGAGAACTAACAATGACCGGTTGAATTGAAAATTGTTTTGTACGTTTAGAACATCCTAAAGCTTGATTCTGCACTTAGTTTGACCTGTTTAGTCAACATATAATATGTAATTTTGAAGTTTTGATGCGGAACTTTTCGGGACCAGAGGAAATTTTGGGTGCATTTCAGCTGATATTGTTAGCAGATGCTAATACAAAGACACAAGACTTGAAACCAAACAATGTTTTGGGTAAGTATGAACCCTTCCAGTACATTCTGAATGAAGACCATCAAAGGTAAGGGAATATTTATGCTGAAATTGTGTGTTTCTGTTGACTCCAACATAGCGGAGAAATATTGCTTATGTCTGAGCGCCGTCTCAGAATATTGAATAGTGAGCGATTTCTGTAACGTTAAAAAGAAATGTAACAAAGCGATTGCATTAAGAAGCAGTGTATCTTTCTAACTATATGTAGAACATGTATATTTAGTCAAAGTTTATGATGTCTATTTACGTTATCTTGCGGCGCTATCTATATTTTCTGCGGACATTTTTCAGTATTTTCCCAAAAGGGAACCCCACCCGTCAACAGGTAAAGGATGTTATAGTTTGAGGGGGGAATTCAAGAAAACTGCATTTTAATAGGACTTATTTTCAAGACTTTGTATATATCATTTGGCGGCAGGGTAGCCTAGTGGTTAGAGTGTTGGACTAGTGGTTGCCAGTTCAAGCCCCCGTGCTGACAATCTGTCGTTCTGCCCCTGAACAGGCAGTTAACCCACTGCTCATTGAAAATAAGAATTTGTTCTTAACTGACTTGCCTAGTTAAATAAAGGTTAAAAATAAATGTTTACTTTCCTCATAGCATTCATTACCTGTCTAAATATGTGTAAATATGTCTCTGGTCAAAGGTTGAAACTGAATCCCTATAAAGGAAGCCCATCTCTATGATATTAATGTATGTATCCCTTATTTAAACAGGTAGGAAACAGTGAGTCTTACAGTCAGTCAGTTCATTCATAAAGGATCCCTGGTCCTCCAGTACCCCAACAGTGTTCCCCATCCCTGGTCCTTCAGTACCCCAACAGTGTTCCCCATCCCCATCCCTGGTCCTCCAATAACCCCAACAGTGTTCCCCATCCCTGGTCCTTCAGTACCCCAACAGTGTTCCCCATCCCTGGTCCTCCAGTAACCCCAACAGTGTTCCCCATCCCTGGTCCTCCAGTAACCCCAACAGTGTTCCCCATCCCTGGTCCTCCAGTAATCCCAACAGTGTTCCCCATCCCTGGTCCTCCAGTACCCCAACAGTGTTCCCCATCCCTGGTCCTCCAGTACCCCAACAGTGTTCCCCATCCCCATCCCTGGTCCTCCAGTAACCCCAACAGTGTTCCCCATCCCTGGTCCTCCAGTAACCCCAACAGTGTTCCCCATCCCTGGTCCTCCAGTAACCCCAATAGTGTTCCCCATCCCTGGTCCTTCAGTACCCCAACAGTGTTCCCCATCCCCATCCCTGGTCCTCCAGTAACCCCAACAGTGTTCCCCATCCCTGGTCCTCCAGTAACCCCAACAGTGTTCCCCATCCCTGGTCCTCCAGTACCCCAACAGTGTTCCCCATCCCCATCCCTGGTCCTCCAGTAACCCCAACAGTGTTCCCCATCCCTGGTCCTCCAGTAACCCCAATAGTGTTCCCCATCCCTGGTCCTTCAGTACCACAACAGTGTTCCCCATCCCCATCCCTGGTCCTCCAGTAACCCCAACAGTGTTCCCCATCCCTGGTCCTCCAGTAACAACAGTGTTCCCCATCCCTGGTCCTCCAGTAACCCCAACAGTGTTCCCCATCCCTGGTCCTCCAGTAACCCCAACAGTGTTCCCCATCCCTGGTCCTCCAGTAACCCCAACAGTGTTCCCCATCCCTGGTCCTCCAGTAACCCCAACAGTGTTCCCCATCCCTGGTCCTCCAGTACCCCAACAGTGTTCCCCATCCCTGGTCCTCCAGTACCCCAACAGTGTTCCCCATCCCCAGTCCTCCAGTAACCCCAACAGTGTTCCCCATCCCTAGTCCTTCAGTAACCCCAACAGTGTTCCCCATCCCCAGTCCTCCAGTACCCCAACAGTGTTCCCCATCCCCAGTCCTCCAGTAACCCCAACAGTGTTCCCCACCCCTGGTCCTCCAGTACCCCCAACAGTGTTCCCCATCCCCATCCCTGGTCCTCCAGTACCCCAACAGTGTTCCCCATCCCTGGTCCTCCAGTACCCCAACAGTGTTCCCCATCCCTGGTCCTCCAGTACCGCCAACAGTGTTCCCCATCCCCATCCCTGGTCCTCCAGTACCCCAACAGTGTTCCCCATCCCTGGTCCTCCAGTACCCCAACAGTGTTCCCCATCCCTGGTCCTCCAGTAACCCCAACAGTGGTCCCCATCCCTGGTCCTCCAGTACCCCAACAGTGTTCCCCATCCCTGGTCCTCCAGTACCGCCAACAGTGTTCCCCATCCCCATCCCTGGTCCTCCAGTACCCCAACAGTGTTCCCCATCCCTGGTCCTCCAGTACCCCAACAGTGTTCCCCATCCCTGGTCCTTCAGTACCTCCAACAGAACACACTTTCATTGTAGCCCTTGACGGGTGCATCAAAGCTGGGACCGAGAGACTGAAAAACAGCTTCTATCTCAAAGTCATCAGGTACCACTCGGCTACTCAACCCTGCACCTTAGAGGCTGCTGCCCTATAGACATAGATAAGGAATCACTGACCACTTTAATAATGTGTACATACTGCTTTACTCATCTCATGTGTAAATACTATATTATATTCTACTGTATTTTAGTCAATGCCATTCCGACATTGATCCTTATATATATATATATATATATATATATATATATATAGTTACCCCCACTGTTGGGGTATATATATATATATACCATTATTTTACTTTTAGATCTGTGTATTGTTGTGAATTGTTAGATACTACTGCACTGTTGGAGCTAGGAACACAAGCATTTAGTTAGATATTACTGTACTGTTGGAGCTAGGAACACAAGCATTTAGTTAGATATTACTGCACTGTTGGAGCTAGGAACACAAGCATTTAGTTAGATATTACTGCCCTGTTGGAGCTAGGAACACAAGCATTTAGTTAGATATTACTGCCCTGTTGGAGCTAGGAACACAAGCATTTAGTTAGATATTACTGCACTGTTGGAGCTAGGAACACAAGCATTTAGTTAGATATTACTGCACTGTTGGAGCTAGAAACACAAGCATTTAGTTAGATACTACTGCACTGTTGGAGCTAGGAACACAAGCATTTAGTTATATATTACTGCACTGTTGGAGCTAGGAACACAAGCATTTAGTTAGATATTACTGCACTGTTGGAGCTAGGAACACAAGCATTTAGTTAGATATTACTGCACTGTTGGAGCTAGGAACACAAGCATTTAGTTAGATATTACTGCCCTGTTGGAGCTAGGAACACAAGCATTTAGTTAGATATTACTGCACTGTTGGAGCTAGGAACACAAGCATTTAGTTAGATATTACTGCACTGTTGGAGCTAGGAACACAAGCATTTAGTTAGATATTACTGCACTGTTGGAGCTTGGAACACAAGCATTTAGCTACACCCTCAATAACATCTGCTAAATATGTGTATGTGACCAATACATTTTATTTGAAGACAATGCAGGAGTGGCTTCGGGGCAAGACTCTGAATGTCCTTGAATGACCCCCCGGACTTGAACCCGATCAAACATCTCTGTAGAGACCTGAAAATAGCTGTGCAGCGACGCTCCCCATCCAACCTGACAGAGCTTGAGAGGATCTGCAGAGAACAATGGGAGAAACTCCCCAAATACAGGTGTGCCAAGCTTGTAGCATCATACCCAAGAAGACTTGATGCTGTAATTGTTACCAAAGATGCAAAGTACAGAGTAAATGTTCTGAATACTTACAGTATGTACAGTGTACAATCTTCTCCTTGTATGAGCTGAAAGTTTAGAGGGACGGCCAGGTCTTGGTAGATTTGCAGTGGTCTGATACTCCTTCCATTTCAATATTATCACTTGCACAGTGCTCCTTGGGATGTTTAAAGCTTGGGAAATCTTTTTGTATCCAAATCAGGCTTTAAACTTCTTCACAACAGTATCTCGGACCTGCCTGGTGTGTTCCTTGTTCTTCATGATGCTCTCTGCGCTTTTAACGGACCTCTGAGACTATCACAGTGCAGGTGCATTTATACGGAGACTTTATTACACACAGGTGGATTGTATTTATCATCATTAGTCATTTAGGTCAACATTGGATCATTCAGAGATCCTCACTGAACTTCTGGAGAGAGTTTGCTGCACTGAAAGTAAAGGGGCTGAATAATTTTGCACGCCCAATTTTTCAGTTTTTGATTTGTTAAAAAAGTTTGAAATATCCAATAAATGTCGTTCCACTTCATGATTGTGTCCCACTTGTTGTTGATTCTTCACAAAAAAATACAGTTTTATATCTTTATGTTTGAAGCCTGAAATGTGGATAAAAAGGTCGCAAAGTTCAAGGGGGCCGAATACTTTCGCAAGGCACTGTAAATGTGATATTTCTGTATTTTATTTTTAATACATTCGCAAACATTTCTAAAACCCGTTTTTGCTTTGTCATTATGGGGTATTGTGTGTAGATTGATGAGGAAACAAAAAAACAATTTAACCCATTTTACAATAAGGCTGTAACGTAACAAAATGTGGAAAAAGTCAAGGGGTCTGAATACTTTCTGAATGCTAGGCCCTGGGGGTATTGGGATGTTTATAATTTTTTTGACGAGGGGAAAAAGTGCTTCCTACTGGCCGCCCAACACCACTTCCAGCAGCATCTAGTCTCCCATCCAGGACCAACCAGGACCATCCAGGACGAACCAGGACGAACCAGGACGAACCAGGACCAACCAGGACCATCCAGGACCATCCAGGACCAACCAGGACCATCCAGGACCAACCAGGACCAACCAGGACCATCCAGGACGAACCAGGACCATCCAGGACCAACCAGGACCTTCCAGGACTATCCAGGACCAACCAGGACCAACCAGGACCAACCGTGATTAGGTTCAGATGCTGTAGACCAAGCAGAGAATATCTAATCCAATTGTGTTGTATACATTATTTATATATATTTTTTTAATTGTTCAATGGTTGATGCAGTTAGTATATTACAATTCCTCAAACGCGACACGAACGAGACATTTCTTCACTCAGATTTTGACATTTTTTTGAAGTGTGAAAACTTCAAGAAGTCCACTGAGATAACAACAAAAATAAATAAAGGTCCAATATTTACCATGGTAACACTGTTTGTCACACACACACACACACACACACACACACACACACACACACACACACACACACACACACACACACACACACACACACACACACACACACACACACACACACACACACCTCTGAGACGTTCATATGTAAACACCCAGCCAGCCATGCTGCTAGCTAGACCATGCATGCAAATTTACACAGATTTATCCTGTTGTACAATTTAACAAATGACTTAACAAATCTAATCTCAGTTAACTGGAAACCCTGTGCTACAGGTCATGAATAAAACATTCAAACATACCCTCCTCCTCTACCTCTCCCTCCTCCTCTACCTCTCCCTCCTCCTCTCTCCTCCTCTCTCCTCTCCTCTCTACTCTACCTCTCTCTCCCTCCTCCTCTCTCCTCTACCTCTCCCTCCTCCTCTCTCCTCCTCTCTCCTCTCCCTCCTCCTCTACCTCCTCCTCTCCTCCTCTCTCCTCTACCTCCTCCTCTCTCTTCTCCTCCTCCTCCCCTCTCCCTCCTCCTCTCTCCTCTACCTCCTCCTCTCTCCTCTCCCTCTCCCTCCTCCTCTACCTCTCCCTCCTCCTCTACCTCCTCCTCTACCTCTCCCTCCTCCTCTCTCCTCTACCTCTCCCTCCTCCTCTACCTCCCCCTCCTCCTCTCTCCTCTACCTCTCCCTCTCCCTCCTCCTTTACCTCTCCCTCCTCTACCTCTCCCTCCTCCTCTCCATCTCCCTCCTCCTCTCTCCTCTACCGCTCCCTCCTCCTCTCTCCTCTACCTCCTCCTCTTTCCTCTACCTCTCCCTCCTCCTCTACCTCTCCCTCATCTCTCCTCTACCTCTCCCTCCTCTACCTCTCTCTCCTCCTCTCTCCTCTACCTCTCCCTCCTCCTCTCTCCTCTACCTCTCCCTCCTCCTCTCTCCTCTACCTCTCTCTCCTCCTCTCTCCTCCTCCTCTCCCTCCTCCTCTCTCCTTTACCTCTCCCTCCTCTACCTCTCCCTCCTCCTCTCTCCTCTACCTCTCTCTCCTCCTCTCTCCTCTACCTCTCCCTCCTCCTCTCTCCTCTACCTCTCCCTCCTCCTCTCACCTCTACCTCTCTCTCCTCCTCTCTCCTCTATCTCTCCCTCCTCTACCTCTCTCTCCTCCTCTCTCCTCTACTCCTCCCCCTCTCCTACTCCTCTCCCTCTCTCCCTCCTATACTCCTCTCCCTCCTCCTCCCTGTACTCCTCCACTACCCCTCTCCCTCCTCCCCTCTCTACTCCTCCCCCTCTCCCCTCTCCCTCCTCCCTCCTTACATGGAGGGAGAATATTTTAACTCCTTGAGGCCAATAACACAATACTATTTCTACCTCTACTACTGTACTGTACAAAATGCATTGTTTAATTGAGCATTTAATTAATTGAGCTAAATGTCTCTCCTGGTCTGAATTTACATAATGCATAAACAGCTTCTAGTGTCTTTAGGGTCCAGGGAAAATGTAGAAATCCATAACCAAACATAAAGACGTCACGGTGGGATAACATAACCACGGGGTTGGTTCTGTGGTCGTTTCAGTTGCACGCACGCACGCACGCACACACACACACACACACACGCACACACACACGCACACACACGCACACACACGCGCACACACGCACACACACGCACACACACACGCACACACACGCACACACGCGCACACGCGCACACGCGCGCACACGCGCACACGCGCACACGCGCACACACGCACACACGCACACACGCACACACACGCACACACGCACACACGCACACACGCACACGCACACACACACACACACACACACAGACTATTGAATATGGAGTCTGATGGACTATTGAATACGGAGTCTGATGGACTATTGAATATGGAGTCTGATGGACTATTGAATATGGAGTCTGATGGTCTATTGAATACGGAGTCTGATGGTCTATTGAATATGGAACCTGATGGACTATTGAATATGGAGTCTGATGGTCTATTGAATACGGAGTCTGATGGTCTATTGAATATGGAGCCTGATGGACTATTGAATATGGAGTCTGATGGTCTATTGAATATGGAGCCTGATGGACTATTGAATATGGAGCCTTTGGACTATGGTCTAATGTAGTGCACCATATAGAGAATAGGGTGTATCCAAACACAGGAAGGTCAGAAAGTAGACGAAGAGTTTCCTTTCCGTTGCTTCACAAACAGGTGTACTATCTTCTGTAATTGCAGTTCGAGGTTTAAAAAGGCTTCCACTTTAAAATGTCAGAGCCCTACAAAACCTGCCATGAATTATAATCCACATTATAATTCAAAATTCCTGTTGCTGTCAGGATTATCATTCTGCTGTGAGAAACTGGTCAAATTAACCTGTCTAGGACTGGGGTTCCGCTAGCGGAATCCAAATCAAAGAGAAATCTCATAAATCAAATTTCTCAAACATACAAGGATTAGGCACCATTTTAAAGATAAAACTCTTGTCAATCCAGCCACAGTGTCTGATTTCAAAAATGCTTTACAGCGAAAGCTCCACAAACGATTATGTTAGGTCACCACCAACTCACAGAAAAACCCAGCCATTTTTCCAGCCAAAGAGAGGAGTCACAAAAAGCACAAATAGAGATAAAAATGAATCGCTAACCTTTGATGATCTTCATCAGATGACACTCATAGGACTTCATGTTACACAATGCATGTATGTTTTGTTCGGTAAAGTTAATATTTTTATTATATTTCGAATCTTATTTTACGTTGGCGTGTTATGTTGGTCCAATCAAAGCCCTGACAGCCTGTCAGGTGTCCTTAGCTGACACTATGGTCCAATCAAAGCCCTGACAGCCTGTCAGGTGTCTTCAGCTGACTCTATGGTCCAATCAAAGCCCTGAGAGTATGTCAATGTGTCCTCAGCCGACACTATGGTCCAATCAAAGCCCTGACAGTTTATCGCGGTGTCCTCAGCTGACTCTATGGTCCAATCAAAGCCCTGACAGTCTGTCAGGTGTCCTCAGCTGACTCTATGGTCCAATCAAAGCCCTGACAGTCTATCACGGTGCCCTCAGCCGACCAATCAAAGCCCTGTTCCTATATTATTCTGTTTTACATTTATGACGTCAGCTGCTTGGAATAGTTTACTTCCATTGTAAAGTACGTTAAACCTCTCTGGGATAGGGGGCGGTATTTTCACGTCCGTATGAAAAGTAAACTGCCTGCTACTCAGGCCCAGAAGCTAGGATATGCATATTAGTAGTATATTTGGATAAAAAAACACTCTGAAGTTTCTAAAACTGTTTGAATAATGTCTGTGAGTATAACAGAACTGATTTGGCAGGCGAAACCCCGAGCACAATCCATCCAGGGAATCTTTTTTTTTTAGGTCAATCTGTTTTCCATTAGCTTTCTATGGCAAGTCCGTTTCAATAGAAATATGCTTGCACTTCCTATGGCTTCCACTAGATGTCAACAGTCTTTAGAAATTGGTTGATGTTTTTCCTTTGAGAAATGAAGAAGTAGCCCTTTCCTTTCTGGGTGTATAGTGCAAGTGGACTGTTTTGTTTGGAGCGAGTGACCTGGAGCTCGGTCCACTTTCATTTTATCCACTATTGAACACAGTCTATCCTGTTTTAAAATACCTAAAGTTGGATTAGGAAAGTTGTTTGAAATGTTTGGACAAAGTTTACAGGTAACTTATTAGATAATTTGTAGTCATGTGGGGCGAGTTGGAACCCGTTTTTTTTCTGAATCAAACGCGCCAAATAAATGTATTGACCATTTGTGATGTTTATGGGACAGTATAGTGGGTAATTTGAGGTAAAACAGACGTATGTATGGAGCTACACAGGGGATACAAAATCTATAGTATGGTAATGATGCCTATACGCAAAGGCTACCTGAATCATGAGAAACCTTGACAAATGTCTTCCTCTGCCCATCAATAGCTTGTACTGTACACGTTCACCGGGTGAATGTTTTGCCTTGAAAATAATGGTTACTACAGTCAGGATCAGAAAGGTAAATCATGAGCCTCGAGCGCATGAACCTTGAGTTCAGGATGACAAAACAAAATAGGAACCAACGTCATTTTGACATCAGCAGCATGAGATAACAAATGTACAGAGACTTCTGTGTCAAACACAGGCCCTTTGGCAAACAAGCAATTTCATGCTGTGTGGCTGGTGGGAGAATTCTTCCTTTGAGTTCGCAGAAGATTACACGCAGAGGATGACATCATTCAATACCAGCCATTAAAAATAGTTTGAACCCGGACACACTCACTCACTCACTCACTCACTCACTCACTCACTCACTCACTCACTCACTACTCTCACACACACACACACACACACACACACACACACACAGGCACTCACACCCACTCACTCACACACACACACACACACACACACACACACACACACACACACACACACACACACACACACACACACACACACACACACACACACACACACACACACACACACAGAGAGAGAACACACACACATACACACAGGCACTCACACACACACACACACACACACACAACAGCTTAGCCAAGAGAGATATTCCACACAAGGCTTGGATGAGAGAACAGGGCTTCTGAGCGTAACGCCGTCAACGGTCTTCCGGACTGATTGATTGGAGAGAAAGGTTCCATCTAATGACAGTAGATTACCAGTGAACAGACTCGGCCACATAAGCCTGGTTTTACCCAGAATGAGGAAAAAATGATTTTCCATGTGACCCTTTGTCCTAACAAGAACAGACAGGAAACAGGACACGAACAATAAACAACAATAGACAGGAAACCGGACATGAACAATAAACAACAACAGACAGGAAACAGGACACGAACAATAAACAGCAATAGACAGGAAACAGGAAACGAACAATAAACAACAATAGACAGGAAACAGGACATAAACAATAAACAACAACAGACAGGAAACCGGACATGAACAATAAACAACAACAGACAGGAAACAGGACATAAACAATAAACAACAACAGACAGGAAACAGGACATAAACAATAAACAACAACAGACAGGAAACAGGACATAAACAATAAACAACAGACAGGAAACAGGGGCCTGTTGCACAAAAGTAGAATTAAGACATCCGGGATAAATGACTCAGCTGAGCTCAATGAAGCCAAAACATGTGCGTCCAGGCTTAATTGGTTGCACAAAGACCAAGCCAGGATGAGCAGACACGGATTCATTAAGCCAGGTGAAACCAATCCTGGATAGGTGCGCGCTCACGGCTCACTCAAATAGACCCCGCCACAGATCACAGATTAACTGATTTACCATGGCAACTAGAGCCGCGTACTTTTCCCCGTCGGAAGCACAAATCCTCATGGAGGCATACGAGGAGGTAAAAGATATAATTAAGAAGAAAGGCAACACCGCCACAGTGATAAAGCAAAGAGAAAAAGCGTGGCAAAGTATTGCAGACCGCCTGAATGCGTAAGTAGTGCACAATTACACACTCACCGCTCCGCTGAAACATCACAATTACAATTCAAATATTTAATTCACATCTCCAAAAATGCAGTTGTACTGTAATTATGAAACGGTTAATTTTTTTTATTGAAATGCACTGCAGATATGAGTGAAATTGTGTAAAGTAACTCCATCACACTGTATAAAGCTATGATACATTTTTTTTACTGAAAACAAGACAAAAATACCAAGTAATTTTTTGCAGTGTGACTCCATTAAGTGTGTGTGTGTGTGTGTGTGTGTGTGTGTGTGTGTAGATTAAACATGAACGGGCCAAAACGGACATGGCAGCAGGTCAAAATCAAATACAAGAACATTCTGCAGAATGGTATGGTCCCTGACTAATATTTAACAAAGCACAAGCATATATTGTACCCAGAAGGTGCCTGCTCACACATTGTCTGTACTGTTTTAGCAGTGAAAAAGAATACCCACAGACAAGGCACGGGTGGTGGGTCACCAAAGGCTGACCTTACCCCAGCAGAGGACATGGCCTTGGAGCTAAATAAAGGCAGGCCCGTCTTAGAGGGGATCCCTGGGGGGAAAGAGACGAGCATAGGTTCCTCCCAAGATGCCACCCGCTTCATTCAAGGTATGTCCTTCCATCTCTACATGGGATACAACCACATTCATATTGAATCAATTTGGACTGTCTGACTTTGGTTTACCTATTGCCTTGCAGTGTCTGGCAGCACTGTGTTCCTGTTAGAGCCACCAGCACAAGCACCAGACGATGCTGATCCAGTGAGTACTCCATCAAAGGCATACTGTAGGCCTGGCATGTCTTGTCTACTAGCTTCAATATGAATCCGATTAAATGTGATAGGGTGAAGGCCCCAGTGCAGCAGCAACAGCACATGATGGAGACGATGATGAGGAGGAGACCATCTCTCTGGATTCCAGAAGGCATGAGGTATCATGTTAAGACTGTGAAAGTACTATTTACTCTACAATGGTGAGGAGTCCTCATCAAAATCAAAAAATCTAATTTCTTTTACAGGACCCAGATGCTATACAGTGGGAAAACCAGCCTGGCAACATAGTGCGTATTAATAAAAGGACACCACATCCTGCCAAATTCCAGCTGCGCTAATTGTATTGTGTTCACAGAGCTCACAAGCTATCAGAAAGTTGTATGGCAACCACCTCCGGTGCCAAATAGAACTGGCAGACATAGACATTCAGTACAAGAAGAAAAAGATGGAAAATCTTGCACTGGAGTTCGAAATAAAAAAGAGGACAATTAGGAAACTGGACCTTGAAATAAAAAAACTTGAGAGGGAGGTGAGATATGCCTTCAATGTACACTGTATGCTAACTGTAACACAAATGTATTAATCATTATTTTTCTTTCCTCCCCCAGCTCCAAGAAGATGACACAGCTCAAAATAAAAATTAGGTATATTCTCGTAAAGTCAAGTGAGCCATGACATATGAGCTCTTATTGTGAGCACACAGGACGGTGGCATCTTTCTAAGGTTTTTTTTATTTTCCCAGCAATCAGTACAACCAAGTCATCGTTATAAGGCATCGCCCTCTTTTGCCCACCCCCCCCAGCACCAGGTGTGGCCACTAGCCTATATGAAGGCCCAAAATTGTGTGTTCCTTTCTGCTCTGACAATGGCATGCCCATTCGTGCGAGATGTGGTGGATGAAGAAGCACTTGTGCTGAGGAGAGCCTTCAGGTGAGAAAGGGTCTTCAGGGACCGGTTGGACCCACTGGCCTTCCCTGATGACCATCTATATGAAAGATACAGGTTTTCTGCAGATGGCATCAGGTATCTATGCAGACTACTGGGTCCCAGGATTAAGCACCGC
This sequence comes from Oncorhynchus mykiss, assembly GCF_013265735.2. NCBI lineage: Eukaryota > Metazoa > Chordata > Actinopteri > Salmoniformes > Salmonidae > Oncorhynchus > Oncorhynchus mykiss. The sequence goes on along the minus strand of NC_048575.1, from coordinate 80,582,982 downwards.
ACTGCACGGAGCCATGCACTGAGTGTGGAGCAAATGGTTTGTGTGGCCTTGCGCTTTTTTGCTAGTGGAGCCTTCCTGTACTCAGTGGGGGATGCAGAACAGCTGAACAAGGCCACAATTTGCCGCACAATAAGGAGTGTGTGTCTGGCTATCAAAGCATTAGCAGATGTCTTCATCTCCTTCCCTGGCCACAGAAGACTCTGTGACATCAAAGAGGAGTTCTATAGGATTGCAGGTAAGAGGATCTACAAATTACAGGACAACTGTTAACACATAGTAGGATACTCATTACTTTGTGTGACAGGTTTCCCCAATGTCATTGGTGCAGTGGACTGCACACACATAAGGATAAAAGCCCCCTCAGGTGCCCATGAGGCCGATTTTGTGAATAGGAAATCCTTTCACAGCATTAATGTTCAGGTGAACATAACTTTTTGATATTGTCCATTGACGAACACTCTGCATTGCCAGTGATGTGCATTGATTGGTGTAATATTCCTCATCTTATGATTTCAGATGGTCTGCAATGCTGACTGTGTGATCAGCAATGTTGTGGCAAAATGGCCTGGCTCAGTCCATGACTCCAGAATCTTTCGGGCCTCTGAAATCTATCAGTGCCTATCACAAGGTAAGCCACACAACCCCTATTTATAACCATCATGGCTGTGTCAAGAATATCACTGTGTTTATGAGGTAGTAATGATGAGATTTTGTGTTAGGTGAATTCTCTGGTGTGTTGCTGGGAGACAGGGGGTATGGCTGCCAGCCTTTTCTCCTGACACCTTTCACAGACCCCCAGGAAGCACAGCAGGCCTACAACCATGCCCATGCCAGGACCAGGGCCAGAGTTGAAATGACCTTTGGCCTCCTGAAGGCACGCTTTCACTGCCTTCACAAATTAAGGGTCAGCCCTGTTAGGGCATGTGATATTACTGTGGCTTGTGCTGTCCTCCACAATGTGGCCTGCCTGAGGAAGGAGAGGGCCCCCAGAGTGCCACCAGCCATGGACTGGGACAATCCGGCAATCTTCCCTGATGACGACAGTGGTCGGCTGCTGGGGGACCAATATGTGTTGAATTATTTTAGTTAGTATGTGTGCTTTCAATTTTGGTTAAATATGTCCTGCGGTGGCAGAGGAATTTGGGTTTTTTTGGGTTCGTTTTTTGACGAATTTGGCCTCTTATGATGTTTGTGCGGTATACTGTGTGTAATACAAGGCTGCAGGGAGGCTACTGCATCCATTCATTTGTCTGTTCAGTTGATGTGTATGGATTTGTCCTGCATTTATTTTAGTGTGCAGACATGCAGGGTGTGTTATACACATTCAAAGGTCTGTATATGTATCATTTTGTATAATATGCTTAGATTCTGTGCTTTCCATCTTGTAGAGTCACTGTGACTTCAGTTTTGAAAGGAGCTGATGGTTTACCTGCTTTGTTTTGTCCTTATTCAATAAAGGAACATAATGTTACACATTGTGTTTTTATATTCATATGGAATGTGTATTTGTTTATATGACAGAGTACTAGGGCCACACTGAAGAAAAAGGATAAAGTCATAAATTTATGAGGCTGGTTCTTTCTGCAGAAAAGCTACATATTGTTTTTACAGTTTTGATACTTATGACAATGTGATACTTAATATTCTGGCACATCAGCATGTCTTTGTTTATGAAACCATACTGAAGTACAATTTCACGAAATGCCCCACATCTGTCATTTTAACAACTGTCCTCCTTTAAAACAACTGGTTACAATATTATGACTTGTGTTTTTTTCCCCTCTGTGGCCCTAATATTCTAGCATTTTATATATAGCCTTATAGTCTATGGGAAACTGTAAATTATCTAATGATAGCAACATCATCTAAAAATCATTTTTTATCCAAAATCATTGAAATTAATGATCACAAACGTTTAAATAACAGTGGGTCTAGTTATATGTGATAACAATGTATAGTGAGCAGTGAAATAACTATTGGTTTCCATTTGTGGTGACTGCTGACTGACATTAGGGATGAGATTAAATAGATCCTGGAATTTAGCCTGGTCTGGAGCAGGCTAGCTCCACAGAATAAATCTCCATGGTAATTTATACCATAACATATCCTCCTGCCCCCTATCCATCTTTAGTGCAACCGGATTACGGATCAATTGAGCCAGGATCACCAAGATATCCTGGCTTAATCCCTTATCCTAGTTTTGTGCAACAGGCCCCAGGACACGAACCATAAACAACAACAGAATAGAAAGTACAGTAAGATGAACATAGACATAATAGATCCTGGGTTTGATTCCCACTGGGGCTTATCACTTAAGCCACTTTGGATAGAAACGTGTGCTAAATGGCATTTATTATAGCAATGTATAAACATTCAAATGTACATTAAATTCAGAGACCCTGAACCACGAAATCTCTTGATGTGATTCATGGGTCAATATACATTAAACTAACCGTAGATAACTCAGCAAAAAAAGAAATGTCCTCTCTCTGTCAACTGCGTTTATTTTCAGCAAACTTACCGTTTTTTTCGATTGCTAAACGACAGTGGACACAACTGGAGTCACATGTGCAAAACTCTAACTACAGTCTGCACAGCAGCAGTTCATGTGGACCAAACTCTAGTTCGTTTTTCATTGCTTGAACACAGTTTTCAAAACTCTACACACTTATCCCATGACTTTAACCACAACCTGCACAACACTGTGGATTTACAGCACTTTGTTCAAATGCTAACACACTGCTGTCAAAACTGTGAACCACACATTCAAAACGGAATAGATTTCAGCCTTGTGCCTTTCAAACACTGCTGATTGCAATTTCAGCTGAAAGGCTAAGCAGGTGTCTTGTTTTAGACTTGTTAGTGAACACACACACATATTACAGTATATATAGGTAGAGCTCAGAAAGACTCATTTTGGAAATGGAACAAGAAACATGGGTTCGTGGAGGGAGAAGGGTGGCAGGGAGAGGGCGGATGCGTGGAGGAAGACAAAGAAGACAAAGAGCTGTTATTTCAGATGAAATAAGGGCTACACTTATAGACCATCGTGAACCATGGTCTCTCATTGAGAGAGGCAGGGTTGAGGGTGCAACCCAATCTGCAAAGATCCACAGTGGCATCTGTAATGCGAATTTTCCATCATGCAAACAGGTGAGAGTTACATCCTTACAGTAAATGAAAACATTACAGGAATATATTTTGTATTGCAATTATATAATATTTACACAGATATATATTACAGTAAGTTTGACTGTGAAATATATTTTTACAACAGAACCCAAAGGCTGCCCCCAACAGGGGGAAGAGGAAAAATATTTTCGGATGCGCAGGAAAATGCTATTGTTGACATGGTTGTTGTCAACAATGCAATAAATAGAGTGCTGGCTGATAATGATATATTTGAAAATGTTAATTCTGTCAGCACAACAACTATTGCTCGAGTCCTAAAGAAACACAAAGTTACAATGAAACAGTTATACACTGTACCGTTCGAGAGAAACAGTGAACGGGTAAAAGAGCAAAGATACCAATATGTCCAGGTAAGACGTCTGAGGTTACGTACACAGCTATACAAAATATTTACAGTAAAAAAAAACAATAGCATTTCTACAGTAAAACTGTGCACTTACTGTTTTTCAGAGAGTAATGGAGGTGGAAGCACTGGAAAGACCACATTCATTTGTATTTATCGATGAAGCTGGATTTAACCTTGCCAAACCTTGCACATCACAGATTTATGGTTTTGTACCTGCCTGCATATTCACCCTTCCTCAACCCAATAGAGGAGTTTTTCTCTGCCTGGAGGTGGAAAGTTTTTGGTCACCACCCACATGACCAAATGTCTCTTTTGGAAGCCATGCGTGCCGGATGTGAGGACACGAGTCCAGAGGACTGCCAGGGATGGATAAGGCACTCCAGAAGGTTCTTCCCCAGGTGCATGGCAAGAGAAAACATTAGATGTGATGAAGAAAACCTGTGGCCTGATGCTAGAGAGAGGCAGGATTAGCCCCTCAATTATTTGTTCGAATTACAGTATGTACTTTTAGTTTCTACCTTTTTTTTCTCATTACTGTAATTCCGTAAATTACTACAGACTATTGAAGCAAACTGCTAATTTTCATTTACCTTAAAGAATTGTTATGTTCTAAAAAAATTAATAAATCATGTGAAAGAATGTCACTCTTTTCTTTGAAGAAAATATTACTTTGTATGAAGTCACTGAAATTGTTCAAACTGTAAAGATGAAAAGTTTGTATTTTCTGTATTGGTGTTTGATGCTAGTGTTTTTACTCTCAGTGTGTTCTGAGTGACAGTGTGTGTTATCTTAGTGAGGGTTGTGCATAGTGTTTGGCTGCACTGAGCGTGTTTTGAGCCATGTGTTAAGAGTTGTGTTGCTTGGAATGAGTTTTGCAGGTGATGTGAACTGTTTAGCTCAGGTGACTGTTGGGAGTGCAGACTGTAGTTAGAGTTTTGCACATGTGACTCCAGTTGTGCCCACTGTCGTTTAGCAATCGAAAAAAACTGTAACATGTAAATATTTGTATGAACATAACAAGATTCAACAACTGAGACATAAACTGAACAAGTTCCACAGACATGACTAACAAAAATTGAATAATGTGTCCCTGAACAAAGGGGGAGTCAAAATCAAAAGTAACAGTCAGTATCTGGTGTGGTCACCAGCTGCATTAAGTACTGCAGTGCATCTCCTCATGGACTGCACCAGATTTGCCAGTTCTTGCTGTGAGATGTTACCACACTCTTCCACCAAGGCACCTGCAAGTTCCTGGACATTTCTGGGGGGAATGGCCATAGACCTCACCATCCGATCCAACAGGCCCCAGACGTGCTCAATGGGATTGAGAACCGGGCTCTTCGCTGGCCATGGCAGAACACTGACATTCCTGTCTTGCAGGAAATCACGCACAGAACGAGCAGTATGGCTGGTGGCATTGTCATGCTGGAGGGTCATGTCAGGATGAGCCTGCAGGAAGGGTGCCACATGAGGGAGGAGGATGTCTTCCCTGTAACGCACAGCGTTGAGATTGCCTGCAATGACAACAAGCTCAGTTCGATGATGCTGTGACACACCGCCCCAGACCATGACGAAACCTCCACCTCCAAAGCGATCCCCCTCCAGAGTACAGGCCTCGGTGTAACGCTCATTCCTTTGACAAAACTGCGACTCGTCAGTGAAGAGCACTTTTTGCCTGTCCTGTCTGGTCCAGCGACGGTGGGTTTGTGCCCACAGGCGACGTTGTTGCCAGTGATGTCTGGTGAGGACCTGCCTTACAACAGGCCTACAAGCCCTCAGTCCAGCCTCTCTCAGCCTATTGCGGACAGTCTGAGCACTGATTGAGGAATTGTGCGTCCCTGGTATAACTCTGGCAGTTGTTGCCATCCTGTACCTGTCCCGCAGATGTGATGTTCGGATGTACCGATCCTGTGCAGGTGTTGTTACACGTGGTCTGCCACTGTGAGGACAATCAGCTGTCCATCCTGCTTCCCTGTAGCGCTGTCTTAGGCGTTTATTTTTTTGCTGAGTTTATAATACATGATTGTACCACAATAATTAGATAATAGCTTTTCGTAACTATGTTTTATGGAGATTTTCTCCCTAAACAATACGTCTCATCTTTCCAGGTGCATGGACTTCACATTGAGACAGTTATGTCACTTCCCATTGCTGTTATGTCACTTCCCATTGCTGTTATGTCACTTCCCATTGCTGTTATGTCACTTCCCATCGCTGTTATGTCACTTCCCATTGCTGTTATGTCACTTCCCATTGCTGTTATGTCACTTCCCATTGCTGTTATGTCACTTCCCATTGCTGTTATGTCACTTCCCATTGCTGTTATGTCACTTCCCATCGATGTTATGTCACTTCCCATTGCTGTTATGTCACTTCCCATTGCTGTTATGTCACTTCCCATTGCTGTTATGTCACTTCCCATTGCTGTTATGTCACTTCAGTTCTCCAAGATCGCATAGCAGTTCAGACGTCTTTTGTCCTCGTCTTGTCGTGTCCTGTATATATATATATTTACAACTTTTTTCACATACATTTTATTTTTATTTTCCATCAACTCATCTTCTAAACACTCTCCTACAACCAGCCTCACCAATTTATATTTATAAAAAAGTATTATTTACCTCAGATCTGTAATCCTCCAAGAAGCTAGCCAGAAACTCCAAGAAGCTAGCCAGAAACTAGCCAGAAGCTAGCCCGGAGCTAGCCCAGAAGCTAATCCAGAAGCTAATCAGAAGCTAGTTAGCTTCTTTACTGGCAAATCGTTAGTATTCAGCTAACCACGGTTTGTGGTCATCAGCTATCCTTTAGCTCGAAAATCTATCGCCAGTTTTGTACGGCGCAGCGCGGCTCGGAACGGAACATACCGGACCAATTTTTCTCTCCATGTCCCTGGATTTCAACTGCTCTCTGGACATTCATACCCGGATCTCACAGCTAGCTAGCTGCTATCCGTGTGACAGTCGGCTTTCGTCGATTCCGGAGCAAACATCGATTGTTCCGGTGCTAGCCAGCTCCGTCAATCACTCCTGAGTTCCATCATTCACTCCTGGGCTGCAGTCACCTATCCGGACCCGTTTCACTGCCTACGCGGAGCCCCACCGGGCCTTCACAACTGGACTGCCGATGTTATCTACCTGAAGGAGATCCGGCTGGCTCCTCTGTCGCGACGTTACCTGAACGCCCATCTGCGGCCCGCTAACCGTTAGCTGTCTTACCGGCTGCTATCTGAATAGACAATCAGACAATTTATTTATTTTTATTATTATTATGTTTTCTTCTCGGGCCTCTATAACTATATCGATTGTTCTTATTTTTGTTGTTGTTGTGAGATTTGGATTAATCCCCTCTACCTCACGGAACCCCACTAATCTACTGACCGAACGCAAGAGGTGGCTAACAACAGACTCCATCCTATGCTAGCTTGCTACCGGTTGGCTTGGCTAGCTGTCTAAATCGCTGTGACCCTCAACCAACCTCTCCACTCACTGGACCCCTTTGATCACTCGACTAAGCATGCCTCTCCTTAATGTCAATATGTCTTGTCCATTGCTGTTCTGGTTAGTGTTTATTGGCTTATTTCACTGTAGAGCCTCTAGTCCTGCTCACTATACCTTATCCAACCTATTAGTTCCACCACCCACACATGCAATGACATCTCCTGGTTTCAATGATGTTTCTAGAGACAATATCTCTCTCTTCATCACTCAATACCTAGGTTTACCTCCACTGTATTCACATCCTACCTTACCTTTGTCTGTACATTATACCTTGATGCTATTTTATCGCCCCCAGAAACCTCCTTTTACTCTCTGTTCCAGACGTTCTAGACGACCAATTCTTATTGCTTTTAGTCGCACCCTTATTCTACTCCTCCTATGTTCCTCTGGCGATGTAGAGGTGAATCCAGGCCCTGCAGTGCCTAGCTCCACTCCTATTCCCCAGGCGCTCTCTTTTGACGACTTCTGTAACCGTAATAGCCTTGGTTTCATGCATGTTAACATTAGAAGCCTCCTCCCTAAGTTTGTTCTATTCACTGCTTTAGCACACTCTGCCAACCCGGATGTTCTAGCTGTGTCTGAATCCTGGCTTAGGAAGACCACCAAAAATTCAGACATTTTAATTCCAAACTACAACATTTTCAGACAAGATAGAACTGCCAAAGGGGGCGGTGTTGCAATCTACTGCAAAGATAGCCTGCAGAGTTCTGTCCTACTATCCAGGTCTGTACCCAAACAATTTGAACTTCTACTTTTAAAAATCCACCTCTCTAAAAACAAGTCTCTCACCGTTGCTGCCTGCTATAGACCACCCTCTGCCCCCAGCTGTGCTCTGGACACCATATGTGAACTGATTGCCCCCCATCTATCTTCAGAGCTCGTGCTGCTAGGCGACCTAAACTGGAACATGCTTAACACCCCAGCCATCCTACAATCTAAACTTGATGCCCTCAATCTCACACAAATTATCAATGAACCTACCAGGTACCTCCCCAAAGCCTTAAACATGGGCACCCTCATAGATATCATCCTAACCAACTTCCCCTCTAAATACACCTCTGCTGTCTTCAACCAAGATCTCAGCGATCACTGCCTCATTGCCTGCATCCGTAATGGGTCAGCGGTCAAACGACCTCCTCTCATCACTGTAAAACGCTCCCTGAAACACTTCAGCGAGCAGGCCTTTCTAATCGACCTGGCCGGGGTATCCTGGAAGGATATTGACCTCATCCCGTCAGTAGAGGATGCCTGGATATTTTTTTTAAATGCCTTCCTAACCATCTTAAATAAACATGCCCCATTCAAGAAATTTAGAACCAGGAACAGATATAGCCCTTGGTTCTCCCCAGACCTGACTGCCCTTAACCAACACAAAAACATCCTATGGCGTTCTGCATTAGCATCGAACAGCCCCCGTGATATGCAGCTGTTCAGGGAAGCTAGAAACCATTATACACAGGCAGTTAGAAAAGCCAAGGCTAGCTTTTTCAAGCAGAAATTTGCTTCTTGCAACACTAACTCAAAAAAGTTCTGGGACACTGTAAAGTCCATGGAGAATAAGAACACCTCCTCCCAGCTGCCCACTGCACTGAAGATAGGAAACACTGTCACCACTGATAAATCCACCATAATTGAACATTTCAATAAGCATTTTTCTACTGCTGGCCATGCTTTCCACCTGGCTACTCCTACCCCTGTCAACAGCACTGCACCCCCAACAGCAACTCGCCCAAGCCTTCCCCATTTCTCCTTCTCCCAAATCCATTCAGCTGATGTTCTGAAAGAGCTGCAAAATCTGGACCCCTACAAATCAGCCGGGCTAGACAATCTGGACCCTTTCTTTCTAAAATTATCTGCCGAAATTGTTGCCACCCCTATTACTAGCCTGTTCAACCTCTCTTTCGTGTCGTCTGAGATTCCCAAAGATTGGAAAGCAGCTGCGGTCATCCCCCTCTTCAAAGGGGGGGACACTCTTGACCCAAACTGCTACAGACCTATATCTATCCTACCATGCCTTTCTAAGGTCTTCGAAAGCCAAGTCAACAAACAGATTACCGACCATTTTGAATCTCACCATACCTTCTCTGCTATGCAATCTGGTTTCAGAGCTGGTCATGGGTGCACCTCAGCCACGCTCAAGGTCCTAAACGATATCTTAACCGCCATCGATAAGAAACATTACTGTGCAGCCGTATTCATTGATCTGGCCAAGGCTTTCGACTCTGTCAATCACCACATCCTCATCGGCAGACTCAACAGCCTTGGTTTCTCAAATGATTGCCTCGCCTGGTTCACCAACTACTTCTCTGATAGAGTTCAGTGTGTCAAATCGGAGGGTCTGTTGTCCGGACCTCTGGCAGTCTCTATGGGGGTGCCACAGGGTTCAATTCTTGGACCGACTCTCTTCTCTGTATACATCAATGAGGTCGCTCTTGCTGCTGGTGAGTCTCTGATCCACCTCTACGCAGACGACACCATTCTGTATACTTCCGGCCCTTCTTTGGACACTGTGTTAACAACCCTCCAGGCAAGCTTCAATGCCATACAACTCTCCTTCCGTGGCCTCCAATTGCTCTTAAATACAAGTAAAACTAAATGCATGCTCTTCAACCGATCGCTACCTGCACCTACCCGCCTGTCCAACATCACTACTCTGGACGGCTCTGACTTAGAATACGTGGACAACTACAAATACTTAGGTGTCTGGTTAGACTGTAAACTCTCCTTCCAGACCCATATCAAACAAATCAAATCAAATCAAATCAAATCAAATCAAATTTTATTTGTCACATACACATGGTTAGCAGATGTTAATGCGAGTGTAGCGAAATGCTTGTGCTTCTAGTTCCGACAATGCAGTAATAACAAGTAATCTAACTAACAATTCCAAAACTACTGTCTTGTACACAGTGTAAGGGGATAAAGAATATGTACATAAGGATATATGAATGAGTGATGGTACCGAGCAGCATAGGCAAGATACAGTAGATGGTATCGGGTACAGTATGTACAAATGAGATGAGTATGTAAACAAAGTGGCATAGTATAGTATAAAGTGGCTAGTGATACATGTATTACATAAGGATACCGTCGATGATATAGAGTACAGTATATACGTATGCATATGAGATGAATAATGTAGGGTAAGTAACATTTATATAAGGTAGCATTGTTTAAAGTGGCTAGTGATATATTTACATAATTTCCCATCAACATGGGAAACATCTCCAATCCAAAGTTAAATCTAGAATTGGCTTCCTATTTCGCAACAAAGCATCCTTCACTCATGCTGCCAAACATACCCTTGTAAAACTGACCATCCTACCAATCCTCGACTTTGGCGATGTAATTTACAAAATAGCCTCCAATACCCTACTCAACAAATTGGATGCAGTCTATCACAGTGCAATCCGTTTTGTCACCAAAGCCCCATATACTACCCACCATTGCGACCTGTACGCTCTCGTTGGCTGGCCCTCGCTTCATACTCGTAGCCAAACCCACTAGCTCCATGTCATCTACAAGACCCTGCTAGGTAAAGTCCCCCCTTATCTCAGCTCGCTGGTCACCATAGCATCTCCCACCTGTAGCACACACTCCAGCAGGTATATCTCTCTAGTCACCCCCAAAACCAATTCTTTCTTTGGCCGCCTCTCTTTCCAGTTCTCTGCTGCCAATGACTGGAACGAACTACAAAAATCTCTGAAACTGGAAACACTTATCTCCCTCACTAGCTTTAAGCACCAACTGTCAGAGCAGCTCACAGATTACTGCACCTGTACATAGCCCACCTATAATTTAGCCCTATCAACTACCTCTTTCCCAACTGTATTTAATTTATTTATTTATTTTGCTCCTTTGCACCCCATTATTTTTATTTCTACTTTGCACATTCTTCCATTGCAAAACTACCATTCCAGTGTTTTACTTGCTATATTGTATTTACCTTGCCACCAAGGCCTTTTTTGCCTTTACCTCCCTTCTCACCTCATTTGCTCACATTGTATTTAGACTTGTTTATACTTTATTATTGACTGTATGTTTGTTTTACTCCATGTGTAACTCTGTGTTGTTGTATCTGTCGAACTGCTTTGCTTTATCTTGGCCAGGTCGCAATTGTAAATGAGAACTTGTTCTCAACTTGCCTACCTGGTTAAATAAAGGTAAAATAAAATAAAAATAAATAAATAAACTTCCCATCGCTGTTATGTCACTTCCCATTGCTGTTATGTCATTTCCCATTGCTGTTATGTCACTTCCCATCGCTCTTATGTCACTTCCCATCGCTGTTATGTCACTTCCCATTGCTGTTATGTCACTTCCCATTGCTGTTATGTCATTTCCCATTGCTGTTATGTCACTTCCCATCGCTGTTATGTCACTTCCCATCGCTGTTATGTCACTTCCCATTGCTGTCACCAAAGAAAAACAAACGGTTGTGTAATATATAATATAATGGTTATCAAACGTAACTGATGTATTTGGGAATAACAAACGCAATCGGATTTACTACTACTATGCTGACCTATCAAGCAAAATGGCAGTAACAGCTCATTTGGTCATTTGTCATTTTTGCTACATTAAATACATGCTTAATCATGTGGACAAGTATCCTGCCTCTATTTTCACGCCCTGACCTTAGTTATCTTTGTTTTCTCTATTATTTGGTTAGGTCAGGGTGTGACAAGGGTGGTTTGTGTATTTTTGTGTTGTCTAGGGTTTTTTGTATGTTTACGTTTTTTTCTAGTCTAGGTGTTCTTATGTCTATAGTTGCCTAGATTGGTTCTCAATCAGAGGCAGCTGTTTATCGTTGTCTCTGATTGGGGATCATATTTAGGATGCCATATTCCTTGGATAGTTTGTGGGTTGTTATTCTATGTTTAGTTGCCTGTTCGCACTAGTCATGTTGCTTCACAGTTCGTTTTGTTATTTTGAATAGTTTTGAGGGTACACGGCTAGCACGGAAGCCTGAGAGGCAGCCCCAACAATTTTTTTGGGGGAGGGAACACGATGAGATTGCATGAGTCAGGTCGGAGACCTGAGCCAACTCCTCGTGCTTACTGTGGGGAGCGTGTTACTGGTCAGGCACCGTGTTATGCGGTGGAACGCACGGTGTCTCCAGTGCGCTATTCTCGCATTGGCCGGGCTAGAATGGGCATCCAGCCAGGAAGAAGGGTGCCGGCCCAGCGCTCCTGGTCTCCAGTGTACCTCCTTGGACCAGGATATCCTGCGCCGGCTTTGCGTACTCTGTCTCCGGTGAGTCTGCACAGCCCAGTGCATCCTGTGCCAGTACCCTGCATTTGGGTGAAAATAAACATCCAGCCAGGACGGGTTGTGTCAGCTCTACACTCCAGACCTCCAGTACGCCTCCACAGTCCAGTAAGTCCTGTTCCTCCTCCCCGCACTCGCCCTGAGGTGCGTGTCCCCAGCCCGGTACCACCAGTGCCGGCACCACGCACCAGGCCTATAGTGCGCCTCGGCAGTCCAGAGCATCCGGTGACAGTACCCAGTCCAGAAGGTCCGGCGACAGTAACCAGTCCAGAAGGTCCGGCGACAGTACCCAGTCCAGAGCATCCGGCTACAGTACCCAGTCCAGAGTGTCCGGCTACAGTACCCAGTCCAGAGTGTCCGGCTACAGTACCCAGTCCAGAGTGTCCGGCTACAGTACCCAGTCCAGAGTGTCCGGTGACAGTACCCAGTCCAGAGCGTCTGGTGACAGTACCCAGTCCAGAGCGTCTGGCGACAGTACCCAGTCCAGAGCGTCCGGCTACAGTTCCCAGTCCAGAGCGTCCGGCTACAGTACCCAGTCCAGAGCGTCTGGCGACAGTACCCAGTCCAGAGCGTCAGGTGACAGTACCCAGTCCAGAGTGTCCGGCTACAGTACCCAGTCCAGAGCGTCCGGCTACAGTACCCAGTCCAGAGCGTCTGGCGACAGTACCCAGTCCAGAGGGTCTGGGGACAGTAACCAGTCCAGAGCGTCTGGCGACAGTACCCAGTCCAGAGCGTCCGGCTACAGTACCCAGTCCAGAGCGTCCAGCTACAGTACCCAGTCCAGAGCGTCTGGCGACAGTACCCAGTCCAGAGTGTCTGGCGACAGTACCCAGTCCAGAGCGTCCGGCTACAGTACCCAGTCCAGAGTGTCTGGCTACAGTACCCAGACCAGAGCGTCCGGCTACAGTACCCAGTCCAGAGTGTCCGGCTACAGTACCCAGTCCAGAGTGTCCGGCTACAGTACCCAGTCCAGAGTGTCCGGCTACAGTACCCAGTCCAGAGTGTCCGGCTACAGTACCCAGTCCAGAGTGTCCAGCTACAGTACCCAGTCCAGACCGTCCGGCGACAGTAACCAGTCCAGAGCGTCTGGCGACAGTACCCAGTCCAGAGTGTCCGGCTACAGTACCCAGTCCAGAGCGTCCGGCGACAGTACCCAGTCCAGAGCGTCAGGTGACAGTACCCAGTCCAGAGTGTCCGGCTACAGTACCCAGTCCAGAGTGTCCGGCTACAGTACCCAGTCCAGAGCGTCCGGCTACAGTACCCAGTCCAGAGCGTCCAGCTACAGTACCCAGTCCAGAGCGTCCGGCTACAGTACCCAGTCCAGAGCGTCTGGCGACAGTACCCAGTCCAGAGCGTCTGGCGACAGTAACCAGTCCAGAGCGTCTGGCGACAGTACCCAGTCCAGAGCGTCCGGCTACAGTACCCAGTCCAGAGCGTCCGGCTACAGTACCCAGTCCAGAGCGTCCGGCTACAGTACCCAGTCCAGAGCGTCTGGCGACAGTACCCAGTCCAGAGTGTCCGGCTACAGTTCCCAGTCCAGAGCGTCCGGCTACAGTACCCAGTCCAGAGCGTCTGGCTACAGTACCCAGTCCAGAGCGTCTGGCTACAGTACCCAGTCCAGAGCGTCCGGCTACAGTACCCAGTCCAGAGCGTCCGGCTACAGTACCCAGTCCAGAGCGTCCGGCTACAGTACCCAGTCCAGAGCGTCTGGCGACAGTACCCAGTCCAGAGTGTCCGGCTACAGTACCCAGTCCAGAGCGTCCGGCTACAGTACCCAGTCCAGAGCGTCTGGCGACAGTACCCAGTCCAGAGCGTCCGGCGACAGTACCCAGTCCAGAGCGTCTGGTGACAGTTCACAGACCGGAACCTCCAACAACGGGCCACAGTCCAGAACCTCAAACGACGGGCCACAGACCGGAACCTCCGACAACGGGCCACAGTCCGGAACCTCCAACAACGGGCCACAGTCCGGAACCTCCAACAACGGGCCACAGACCGGAACCTCCCAACGACGGGCCACAGTCCGGAACCCCCAAAGACGGGCCACAGTCCAGAACCTCAAACGACGGGCCACAGACCGGAACCTCCAACAACGGGCCACAGTCCGGAACCTCCAACAACGGGCCACAGTCCGGAACCTCCAACAACGGGCCACAGTCCGGAACCTCCCAACGACGGGCCACAGTCCGGAACCTCCAACGACGGCCCACAGTCCGGAACCTCCAACGACGGGCTACAGTCCGGAACCTCCCAACGACGGGCCACATTCCGGAACCTCCAACGACGGGCCACAGTCCGGAACCTCCAACAACGGGCCACAGTCCGGAACCTCAAACGACGGGCCACAGACCGGAACCTCACAACGACGGGCCACAGTCCGGAACCTCCAACGACGGGCCACAGTCCGGAACCTCCCAACGACGGGCCACAGTCCGGAACCCCCAACGACGGGCCACAGTCCGGAACCCCCAACGACGGGCCACAGTCCGGAACCCCCAACGACAGGCCACTGTCCGGAACCTTGGTCTCCATATGACGACCGTGACACTATTGTATTGTGTTCTGGAGAAAATGGGGGTCATGTTAGCAGTAACTGTATAAAGTTACTATGAAACCAAGGTAAATAAAAGCCATTTTCTCAGTTCCACGCTATGAGCAGTTATTGCCTTTTTGCTTGGTAAGGCAGTACCTATTGGAAATCAAATGGTGACAATAAACCAAAATACCCTTGAAGGGTAGGTCTCTATAATTTTATAAGAAGAAGCCGATTACAACAAACAGAGGTGGCTGAATATAGACCCTCAGATTAAACACCTGACACATATTAACAGAAGCATCAGTCGAGGTAGAAAATACATCAAGCCTGGCGGTGGACCAGCTCTAGTAGTAGCCAGTAGAGAGCTGCTCTGGGAGTCACTCTGCAGGGATTTCCCATAGCATGACATAAATCCCAACACATCACCCACCTATGACTCAATAGAGAAGCACCTAGCCACCAGCTGTGCTCCAGGACCCAAAACACAATGGTTTGCATAGAGAAACACTAAGGTCAGATCCAACCAGAAGGACCCTGAGTTCCCACAGGAGCTGGTCCAGGACTGGGAGAGAGATGGAGCACACAAACATAAAGAGCCTTGTAATTGTTTTCAGATAAACGTGGAATATTGCTCGTCTATAAATCTAGCCGCTTCACATGCCTCGAGGCTAAGTGATTAAATAAGTCATTTGCCAGGCTCGGAGCTCGACGCACACACAATGTATGCTTCCCCAATCGCACACTTATACCCTATCTAGTGCACTACTTTTGACCAGGGCCCTATGGCACACTATACCCTACATAGTGCACTACTGTTGACGAGACGCCCCATGGGCCCTATGCATAAATCTCCCCAAATTAACTAACTAGCCAAGCAACCTTGCATGCAGCCACCACGTCTCCTTTGTTTGGCTGCTAATTGGTCTTTTGAAGAGGCTTCGCTGCCATCGTCATTTGCATTTCACCTCGACCGAGAGGCAGGGAGGCCACGGTGGGTTCCTGCGCTGATCAAAACAAGGGGACTGCTCGCAAATAGTCCAGCTTTATGGCGTCTGATGCCATCTGTCCACTGTCGTAGACTAGTGTGCCTGTGTATCATGGCTTTCAGTCTCATTACTCTCCATAGTATCATTCTAGTATCCTCATAACCTTTTATGCGTCGTATTTTTTTTGGTAAAAACCTACAGATGGTTATTATGGTTCTCGTCCAAATACAGAAAAATCAAACAATAGATGACTAATACGTGCCGACGCCGACCCAATCCTCTCCATAGTGAGGTCACTGTATCCCACCTCAAGCACTAGACAACACTCCCACCAAACATGTTCTGAACTGACTTACCTAGTTAAATACAGGTTAAAAAAAAATAAAAATAAAAACAGCCAATCGGAAACCAAAATGTTTACCCACAGCCAATCAAAAGTAAGTTCAGGAGGAAGTGACTTACTCTTTTGTTATCATAATGTGTCTTCTCATTGGTCAACGTCCCAAAGACGGTCGGCTGAAATGTGAAAAATAAAATTAAAATCAGATTGCATTCAGTTGAATGGACCAATTATAAATCAATTACCTATGAGTGTGAAGTGATTCACAGATGCATGTCATATGTCCATAATGTTGACTATTGTTTGTCCACAGCCTGAAAAAAAACAAAAACAAAAAAAATACAAGAAGGACCAAATTACTCTTCATCGAGTTAAAAGGCCTTTATCATTACGACATTCAATACAACAAAAAGATTTACAACTCTGGAGCGTTTTAGCATGGCCTTCGTCAGGGAGTACAGGATCAAAAAAAAAAAACACACTTGTCATTGGCCTCAGAATCTCCTCCAGACAGACAGAAAGGTGCTTGGGTTCCTGGACTCATTGCTATTCTACGGGAGGCCGAGCACCAACACAGTTGATTATATGGTTTGGGTTGGGTGTTTTATGCTTGGTTAGATGTGCTTGGGCTTTGTTGTCTTAATCCAGGCATGTCTCTGTCTCCGCGTCAGTGACTATCCATAGAGATACAACATAATATGGTCTATTTCATTCTGTGGCAGTATCTGATTCCAACCATTTGTGTTCTATCCCAACTGAGACCCTAGTCCCTATTTGGAGCAAGTAGGGCCCTGGTCAAAAGTAGTGCACTATATAGGGAATAGGGTGCCATTTGGGATTAATCGATGGAGTTTTATTGGGTCTTCAGCGAGACCACTCGATCAGACCCTGCTATGACAGAGTGAAATAAGACCACTCGACCAGACCCTGCTATGACAGACTAGAGTGAAATAAGACCACTCGACCAGACCCTGCTATGACAGACTAGAGTGAAATAAGACCACTCGACCAGACCCTGCTATGACAGACTAGAGTGAAATAAGACCACTCGACCAGACCCTGCTATGACAGACCAGAGTGAAATAAGACCACTCGCCCAGACCCTGCTATGACAGACTAAAGTGAAATAAGACCACTCGACCAGACCCTGCTATGACAGACTAGAGTGAAATAAGACCACTCGACCAGACCCTGCTATGACAGACTAGAGTGAAATAAGACCACTCGACCAGACCCTGTTATGACAGACTAGAGTGAAATAAGACCACTCGACCAGACCCTGCTATGACAGACTAGAGTGAAATAAGACCACTCGACCAGACCCTGCTATGACAGACTAGAGTGAAATAAGACCACTCGACCAGACCCTGCTATGACAGACTAGAGTGAAATAAGACCACTCGACCAGACCCTGCTATGACAGACTAGTTTGAAATAAGACCACTCGACCAGACCCTGCTATGACAGACTAGATTGAAATAAGACCACTCGACCAGACCCTGCTATGACAGACTAGAGTGAAATAAGACAAGTATTTCCTGGACCTCTCGACCAACCAACGGTCTTATTAATGTCTTATTAATGTATACACAATCCTCTTACATGTTATATTAAATAAAATTAGGATTTGACCAATCAAATCCTGGAGATTGCTGTGAGCGGAGCGGTCAGTTTGTATTATCTAGACAGAAGATGAAGAGATAAACTGAGTGTGCATTCCAAAACGGAACCCTGTTCCCTACATAGTTAACTATTTTTAACCAGCGCCCTATGGACCCCGGTCAAAAGTAGTGCACTATAAATGGAATAGTGAGAGTTTATCCCCCAAAAAAATGTCCTTTTCCATTTGAGGGATAGTTCTGGATTTTGACAATGAGGCCCTTTATCTACCTCCCCAGAGTCGGATGAACTCGTGGAAACAATTTTGTGTCTGAGTTCAGTTTGAATGAAGTTGCTAACTAGCATTAGCGCAATTGCTAACTAGAGTTAGAGCAATGACTTCGCATCAACAGGAACAGCTAGCATGAGATATTTGAGATATTTCCATCCAGGGACTATACACCCGGCACTTTCATAGAACTACACATTGCTCTTTGCACTATCTGCAGATCATGCACTCTTAGACGAAAAGGGTTATTTTGGGGTTCTAAATAGAACCTTTTGGTTTATTGGACGAGAATAAAGAACCTGTTCCCACCCTGATCTGTTTCACCTGTCCTTGTGCTCGTCTCCACCCCCCTCCAGGTGTAGCACCATCCCTCACATTATCCCCTGGGTACTTATACCTGTGTTCTCTGTTTGTCTGCTGCCAGTTCGTCTTGTTTCGTCAAGCCTACCAGCGTTTTCCCCCATTGTTCCTGTCTCGTGTTTGATTCGCTTTTTCCCGGTTTTGACTTTTTCTGCCCGCCCTAACCCTGAGCCTGCCTACCGTCCTATACCTTTGCCCCACTACTCTTGATTATCGACCCCTGCCTGCCCCTGTTGCTGTAATAAACATTGTTAGTTCAACACAGTAGGAATTTGGGTCTTACCTGAAAAGTGATAGAACCCTTTACTAAAAAAAGGTTCTATATACAGTATCAGTCAAAAGTTTTAGAACACCTACTCAATACTATTATGTGTGCAAAGCCATCATCAAGGAAAAGGGCGGCTATTTGGACAAATCTCAAATATAAAATATATTTTCATTTGTTTAACACTTTTTTTGGTTACTACATGGATATCTTCTGGCAGAATGTAATGGATTTGAGGACATTCTGGGTACTATAATACCTGCAAATCCTGCTTTGCTATTGCTGAATATCACTGAGGATTTTGATAGACTGAGAAGCTCATCACCTTATTTTTTTTAATTGTAAAGAGTTTTAAAAACAGGCCATCACTCGAATATCGTTGCTTTAAAATCAGTGCACGTGTTAAATCCATTCCAAATAATCCTGTTCTAGATTGATGTGAATGTACAGTAGTCTTATTCTAAGGTAGTGACTGTACAGTACAGCCTTATTCTAAGGTAGTGACTGTACAGTACAGCCTTATTCTAAGGTAGTGAATGTACAGCCTTATTCTAAGGTAGTGAATGTACAGCCTTATTCTAAGGTAGTGACTGTACAGCCTTATTCTAAGGTAGTGAATGTACAGCCTTATTCTAAGGTAGTGAATGTACAGCCTTATTCTAAGGTAGTGACTGTACAGCCTTATTCTAAGGTAGTGACTGTACAGCCTTATTCTAAGGTAGTGACTGTACAGCCTTATTCTAAGGTAGTGACTGTACAGTACAGCCTTATTCTAAGGTAGTGACTGTACAGTACAGCCTTATTCTAAGGTAGTGACTGTACAGTACAGCCTTATTCTAAGGTAGTGACTGTACAGTACAGCCTTATTCTAAGGTAGTGACTGTACAGTACAGCCTTATTCTAAGGTAGTGACTGTACAGCCTTATTCTAAGGTAGTGACTGTACAGCCTTATTCTAAGGTAGTGAATGTACAGTACAGCCTTATTCTAAGGTAGTGAATGTACAGTCTTATTCTAAGGCAGTGACTGTACAGTACAGCCTTATTCTAAGGTAGTGACTGTACAGTACAGCCTTATTCTAAGGTAGTGACTGTACAGTACAGCCTGATTCTAAGGTAGTGAATGTACAGCCTTATTCTAAGGTAGTGAATGTACAGCCTTATTCTAAGGTAGTGACTGTACAGTACAGCCTTATTCTAAGGTAGTGACTGTACAGTACAGCCTGATTCTAAGGTAGTGAATGTACAGCCTTATTCTAAGGTAGTGACTGTACAGTACAGCCTTATTCTAAGGTAGTGACTGTACAGTACAGCCTGATTCTAAGGTAGTGAATGTACAGCCTTATTCTAAGGTAGTGACTGTACAGTACAGCCTTATTCTTATTCACGGATGAATCCTGGTTTCAACTGTACCTGGCAGATGGCAGACAGCGTGTTTGCTGTCGTGTAGATCCTGACTGGTTCTCTGAATCACACCCCTACCCTGTAACCAACAGATACATATCTGTATTCCCAGTTATGTGAAATCCATAGATTAAGGCCCAATGAATTTATGTCAATTGACTGATTTCCTTATCTAAGTAAAATCTTTGAAATTGTTGCATGTTACGTTTTTTGTTCAGTGTATTTAATGTTATTGTACAAAAATATCTATGCCTGTTTACTAGCCATGTTGCATAACCCATTTTCCTGCCCCTTTGGCATTACGTCTATGGGCTAAGATGGCTACCAGCTAGCCAATATGGCCGACCAGTGATGTCATCAAGTCACGGGTTACTTCCTGTTATGGTCATGTGCCCCATTCAACATGGCAGACACTCAGGCCATATCATTGTTTACATACTGGTATTGCTATCCATAGCATGCTAACCCACTAGCCGCTAACCATCGCCATGCCATCCCAGAACCATTGGCCTACTAGCCTAGCCTGCTAGCCTCCCTTGTATATACTGTCTGCTACTACTAGCCCATGGCCTAGTTTATCATGCTAGCCCACTGTTATGTTTATACAGTTCTATGCGTGCTATATTAGCCCACCGCTACTAGCATTCACATATGTTTATAGTGTGTTATTGTCTACTGCTAGCCTACTAGCGGCTAGCCTATCCATTACCTTAGCTACTGCATACTATTTTCCATTGAATGCTATGTTTACCCTGTTAGCATACCACTTACACTGTAGTAGCTATTTAGCCTATCACTGTACAGCCATTGTCATATATGCTATATTGCTGTTATCACTCTGTATTTAACATCACTGTTATTGTATAGCTAATACATAGCATTTAGTCATACGTTATTGCCCTGGTGTAATATACTGTATATCCTCTATATGGTCTTCTGATCCATTACAGAAACCACGTTCAGCTATTGTATTCCTCTTCTTGTTTGCTGTGTGTGTATGTGTGTAACGGTGTGTATGTGTGTAACGGTGTGTATGTGTGTAACGGTGTGTATGTGTGTAACGGTGTGTGTGTGTGTGTGTGTATGTGTGTATGTGTGTATATGTGTAACGGTGTGTGTGTGTGTGTGTGTATGTGTGTATGTGTGTATGTGTGTAACGGTGTGTGTGTGTGTGTGTGTATGTGTGTATGTGTGTAACGGTGTGTGTGTGTGTGTGTGTATGTGTGTAACGGTGTGTGTGTGTTTGTGTGTGTGTGTGTAACGGTGTGTGTGTGTGTGTGTGTGTATGTGTGTGTGTGTAACGGTGTGTGTGTGTGTGTGTGTGTGTGCCTGTCTGTTTGCTGTGTGTGTATGTGTGTGTGTGTGTGTGTGTGTGTGTGTGTGTGTGTGTGTGTGTGTGTGTGCCTGTCTGTTTGCTGTGTGTGTGTGTGTGTGTGTGCGCCTGTCTGTTTGCTGTGTGTGTATGTGTGTGTGTGTGTGTGTGTGTGCCTGTCTGTTCTGTATGGTAATAAAGTTTGAGTTGTATCCCTGTTTCCTGCTGGTCCTTATCAGTCCTCTTTGCCGGGGACTCTGGGACAGTTGGACCTAACACTCTAAACCAGAACATCTATCGGATACCACCACAAGGTGGCGCTATTTTCAGACAATCTGTTTTACCTTTTTAGGAATGTGTTATTCAATGCATTTCTATGGGATATAGCAGTAAAGTCAATATTTTTTATCAAATAACCTACAGGGGTCCTAAAATTGAAAATCAAATAGCTAAATGATCCATGGTATGACCATCTTAAAACAATTCCCTATGTTATCTTAATAGAACCACCATAGTCTCTCCTCTCAGTGTCTTTAATGGGACTTTGGGACACCATAGTCTCTCCTCTCAGTGTCTTTAACGGGACATTGGGACACCATAGAGTCTTTGAAGGAGCTACTTCTCTCTGATCTACTACCTATAGCATTGTCTGACAGGACAGAGGCAGGGGATCAGGTGTCCAGGCCTGTTACATTTTTTTGTTACGCCCCTTTCTACACTTTGATGTTGTAATTCCTCCGGACTGCTATCCGTGCATGTCTGTGTGTCTGTGTATTCTCCTCTTGGACATGTAGAGTGTACGGGAAGGTGACCGTCCTGCAACACAGAGACTAGCGGCAGAGAAACTTGCAGAGGAAGAGTCGGCACAACAACAAAAAAATGTTTAGTGTAAAGTCAGGAATGTTACATACCCGCTGCTTGGAGGAGTGCCTAGATGGGGCTGACTCCGAGACTGTGGGGGACGAGAGAAGACGGGGAGGGAAATTGAAAAGTTTCGTCACAAAACGCTATATATCCATTTTCAGAAATGTTGGTAAATTTGCTTTTATTGTTCAAAGAACTTATGAAAGAGATTTGTATATTTTTTTTCACTAACTAATCATTGCATGGGGTTGTTCAATGTATTCAATGTACATCTATTTGTTTAAAATGATCACTTGATCACTTGAAATCACTTGATGTTTGATGGAGTTGAATTATCGTGTTTTTTCCTAAATGCTACACTAAAAGTATGTGGACACCCCTTCAAATTAGTGGATTTGGAGCAAGAATGGCTCAGCCGTGAAGTGGTAGGCCACACAAGCTCACAGAACAGGACCGCTGAGTGCTGAAGCGCGTAAAGATCTTCTGTCACTACCGAATTCCAAACTGCCTCTGGAAGCAACATCAGCACAATAACTGTTCGTCGGGAGATTCATGAAATGGGTTTCCATGACCGAGCAGCCACACTCAAGCCTAAGATCACCATGTGTAATGCCAAGCGTCGACTGGAGTGGTGTAAAGCTTGCCAAAATTAGACTCTGGAGCAGTTGAAATGTGTTCTCTGGAGTGATGAATCATGCTTCACCATCTGGCAGTCCGACGGACAAATCTGGGTTTGGCGAATGCCAGGATAACGCTACCTGCCCCAATGCATAGTGGCAACTGTAAAGTTTGGTGGAGGAGGAATAATGGTCTGGGTCTGTTTCCATGGTTCGGGCTAAGCCCCTTAGTTCCAGTGAAGGGAAATCTTAACGCTTCAGCATACAATGGCATTCTAGACAATTCTGTGTTTCCAACTTTGTGGCAACAGTTTGGGGAAGACCCTTTCCTGTTCCAGCATGACAAAGCCCTTGTGAACAAAGCAAGGTCCACACAGAAATGGTTTGTTGAGATCGTTGTGGAAGAACTTGACTGGTCTAGTTCGCAGTGCTAGAGGCATCACAACAGATCCGGGTTCGATCCCAGGCTGTGTAGTAGCTGGCCGTGACCGGGAGAACCATGAGGCGGCGCAAAATTGGCCCGGCGTCGTCCGGGTTAGGGGAGGGTTCGGCCAGCTGGGATGTGCTTGTCCCATCGCGCTCTAGCGACTCCTTGTGGCAGGCCGGGCGCGTTGACTTCGGTCGCCAGCTGTACGGTGTTTCTTCTGACACATTGGTGCGGCTGGCTTCCGGGTTAAGCGAGCAGTGTGTCAGGAAGCAGGGCGGCTTGGCAGGTGTCGTGTTTCAGAGGATGCATCACCCTTGATCTTCACCTCAGTTCATACGGGAGTTGCAGCGATGGGACAAGACTGCAACTACCAATTGGATACCAGGAAATTGTGGAGAAAAAGGGGTAAAAAAAGAAATTAAAAAAATACATAAATGTACAAATTATATATTGTAACATCAATATTTAAAGCTGCAATATGTAACTTTGTGGGTGACCGAACAAATTCACATAGAAATTTGAGTTATAGATCTGTCACTCTCAATGAGAGCAAGTCTAAGAAGCGGTAGATCTGTGTTATGTGTGCTAATTCTGTGCTTCCAGTTTCGCTTTTGAGTGTTTTTTTTAATGGATTTGTACTCCAGCTTCAAACAGCTGAAAATAAAACATTTTTGTTTATTGAAAATATATTTCACAGCTGTACAATGATTCTTTCTATACACCAGTGGTTCCCAAACTTTCCATAGTCCCGTACCCCTTCAAACGTTCAACCTCCAGCTGCGTACCCCCTCTAGCACCAGGGTCAGCACACTCTCAAATGTAGTTTTTTTGTCATCATTGTAAGCCTGCCACACACACACACACACACACACACACACACACACACACACACACACACACACGCGCACACACACACACACACACACACACACACACACTATACGATACATTTATTAAACATAGGAATTAATGGGAAGTGACAAAAAGCTCTTATAGGACCAGGGCACAAATAATAATAATCAATCATCTTGCTCTTTATTTAACCACCTTACATATAAAACCTTATTGTGAATAACTCACCACAGGATAATAAGAAGGGTGTGCTTGAAAGGATGCACATAACTCTGCAATGTTGGGTTGTAAGAGTCTGAGATGAGAGTCTGATGAGAGTCTGTCTTAAAAATCATTTTCCACACACAGTCTTTGCCTGTGTTAAGTTTTCGTGCTAGTGAGGCCGAGAATCCACTCTCACATAGGTACATGGTTGCAAAGGGCATCAGTGTCTTAACAGCGCGATTTGCCAAGGCAGGATACTCTGAGCGCAGCCCAATCCAGAAATCTGGCAGTGGCTTCTGATTAAATTACATTTTCACAGAACTGCTTGTTGCAATTTGGATGAGGCTCTTTTGTTCAGATATCGGTAAGTGGACTGGAGGCAGGGCATGAAAGGGATAACGAATCCAGTTGTTTGTGTCGTCCGTTTCGGGAAAGTACCTGCGTTATTGCGCACCCACCTCACTCGCTATATCACGTTTGACATTGTCTGTAAGCTTGAGTTCATTTGCACGCAAATCATACATACAATGACGGAAATACCTGTGTTGTTGTCCTTGTTAATGCAGACAGAAAAGAGCTCCAACTTCTTAATCCTAGCCTTAATTTTGTCCGCACGTATAGTTGCAGAGAGTCCCTGTAAACCTAGATTCAGATCATTTAGGCAAGAAAAAACCAGACAGGTCAGTCGTGTGTGAAACTCATCATCATGCAAACTGTCAGACAAATTAAAATTATGGTCAGTAATGAAAACTTTAAGCTCGTCTCTCAATTTTAAAAAACGTGTCAATACTTTGTCCCTTGATAACCAGGGCACTTCTTTATGTTGTAAAAGCGTTACATGGTCGCTGTCCATATCATTGCATAGTGCAGAAAATAGATGAGAGTTCAGGGGCCTTGCTTTAACAAAGTTAACCATTTTCACTGTAGTGTCCAAAACGTCTTTCAAGCTGTCAGGCATTCCCTTGGCAGCAAGAGCCTCTCGGTGGATGCTGCAGTGTACCCAAGAGCCTCTCGGTGGATGTTGCAGTGTACCCAAGAGCCTCTCGGTGGATGCTGCAGTGTACCCAAGAGCCTCTCGGTGGATGCTGCAGTTTACCCAAGTGGCGTCAGGAGCAACTGCTGGCACGCGCGTTATCACTTCACTATGTCTCCCTGTCATGGCTTTTGCGTAACGGTTAATGTGATTGGATGAGTAACGGTTAATGTGATTGGATGAGTAACGGTTAACCTCTAGCGTTGCGCAAACCCGTATCCGGGAGCGTAATCATAGCCTCAAGCTCATTACCATAACGCAACGTTAACTATTCATGAAAATCGCAAATGAAATTAAAGAAATATATTGACTCACAAGCTTAGCCTTTTGTTAACAACACTGTCATCTCAGATTTTCAAAATATGCTTTTCAACCATAGCTACACAAGCATTTGTGTAAGAGTATTGATAGCTAGCATAGCATTAAGCCTAGCATTCAGCAGGCAACATTTTCACAAAAACAAGAAAAGCATTCAAATAAAATAATTTACCTTTGAAGAACTTCGGATGTTTTCAATGAGGAGACTCTCAGTTAGATAGCAAATGTTCATTTTTTCCGAAAATATTATTTGTGTAGGAGAAATCGCTCCGTTTTGTTCATCACGTTTGGCTAAGAAAAAAACCCGAAAATTCAGTCATTACAACGGCAAACTTTTTTCCAAATTAACTACATAATATCGACAGAAACATGGCAAACATTGTTTAGAATCAATCCTCAAGGTGTTTTCACATATCTATTCGATGATAAATAATTTGTGCAGTTGGGTTTCTCCTCGGAAGCAAACAGAAAATTTATTTATTTAAAAAACTGCGTGTACCCCAGTTTGGGAATACCTGCTCTATACTGCACTTGCTCCTTTTCACATAAACTGAAATTAAGCAAACTATTAGAATTTTAACAACCAGGAAATGGCAGAGCGATTTCTGCATAGTGCACCTTTAAATATATATTTATACTTTTTTGTATTATTCAATACAGTAATATGAGATTTGCTAAACAATTACACATTACATGTGTAAAGTTCCTGTGTAAAGTTCCTATGTAAAGCCCCTGTGTAAAGTTCCTGTGTAAAGTCCCTGTGTAAAGTCCCTGTGTAAAGTTCCTGTGTAAAGTTCCTGTGTAAAGTTCCTGTGTAAAGTCCCTGTGTAAAGTCCCTGTGTAAAGTCCCTGTGTAAAGTTCCTGTGTAAAGTCCCTGTGTAAAATTCCTGTGTAAAGTTCCTGTGTAAAATTCCTGTGTAAAGTCCCTGTGTAAAGTCCCTGTGTAAAGTTCCTGTGTAAAGTCCCTGTGTAAAGTCCCTGTGTAAAGTCCCTGTGTAAAGTCCCTGTGTAAAGTTCCTGTGTAAAGTCCCTGTGTAAAGTCCCTGTGTAAAGTCCCTGTGTAAAGTCCCTGTGTAAAGTTCCTGTGTAAAGTCCCTGTGTAAAGTTCCTGTGTAAAGTTCCTGTGTAAAATTCCTGTGTAAAGTCCCTGTGTAAAGTCCCTGTGTAAAGTTCCTGTGTAAAGTCCCTGTGTAAAGTCCCTGTGTAAAGTCCCTGTGTAACGTCCCTGTGTAACGTTCCTCTGACTTCAGGACTGTGACTGTAAGCCATTCTAACTGATAAAGCTATTAGCACTATTCATATTAAACTTCAGGCTCAAAATATTAGACACACACACTATTCTAAGATCACCATACTGGACTTTGAGCTTTGTTGAGGGAATTGTAATTATCATTCTAACAAGGAATTGTATTTAACGAAAAACGGTTTAAAACACAGAAATCCCTTGAGCCTAGGTTGCTAACTGAGTGAAAATATACATGAAATCCACACACTTACAGAGACGCGCAAGTCTGTGTGTGTGTGTGTGTGTGTGTGTGTGTGTGTGTCTGTGTATTGATGAACATAGCGCCAGCCAGGAATCTGTAATAAATCTTCAGGAGGACGCAGACATTATTTTATGAGGCTGGAGATGACGGTATCACTAGATAGTGTCTGTCTGTCTGTCTGTCTGTCTGTCTGTCTGTCTGTCTGCCACAGCAGCTGAACAACCTACATCAAGACAGGTTCCAACCCAGCCTGCATTAAGATAGAGATTCTGACCACCAACATAGCGCCACAAATTCAAACCTGAAGACTGTAGGCCTTCAGTCAAGACAGCCATCATAAAAGGAGCTGGTTGCTTGGTTACTACTGTGACTAGGCATGTATGGAGGGCAGACTAGAGAATCTGGCACAATCTCGATGTTTGAGTACCAAATGGAGCCCTTTTCCCTATATAGTGCACCTCTTTTGACCAAAGCCCTATGGCACCTTATAACAGAAACAGGGTGCCATTTGGTCACACAACAACAGGCAGTCAGAATGCTTTGGGGTATTCTCCCACAATGTGGGATTTTAGAGGTGGTAATGAAGGTGGAATTGTACATCGTACACAAGTTATTGACATGTACAGAAGACGTGAACATGACGACGTATGTCTACCTGCGTTTATGATGCAGGAGGCCATAAGAGAGACACAACATTCTGCTTTAGAAAACGGAAGGAAAAGACGGCGAATATAAGTTCACATCCTGCTCTCCGAGGATGTGAGAAAGTGGAGTCTACCGGGGTGATACCTACCGGTGTGGGGCGTACCGGTGTGGGGCCTACCGGTGTGGGGCCTAACAGTGTGGGGCCTACCGGTGTGGGGCCTACCGGTGTGGGGCCTACCAGTGTGGGGCCTACCGGTGTGGGGCCTACCGGTGTGGGGCCTAACGGTGTGGGGCCTACCGGTGTGGGGCCTACCGGTGTGGGGCCTACCGGTGTGGGGCGTACCGGTGTGGGGCCTAACGGTGTGGGGCCTACCGGTGTGGGGCCTACCGGTGTGGGGCCTAACGGTGTGGGGCCTACCGGTGTGGGGCCTACCGGTGTGGGGCCTAACAGTGTGGGGCCTACCGGTGTGGGGCCTACCGGTGTGGGGCGTACCGGTGTGGGGCCTAACAGTGTGGGGCCTACCGGTGTGGGGCCTACCGGTGTGGGGCCTAACAGTGTGGGGCCTACCGGTGTGGGGCCTACCGGTGTGGGGCCTAACAGTGTGGGGCCTACCGGTGTGGGGCCTACCGGTGTGGGGCCTAACAGTGTGGGGCCTACCGGTGTGGGGCGTACCGGTGTGGGGCCTAACAGTGTGGGGCCTACCGGTGTGGGGCCTACCGGTGTGGGGCCTACTGGTGTGGGGCCTAACAGTGTGGGGCCTACCGGTGTGGGGCCTACTGGTGTGGGGTCTACCGGTGTGGGGCCTAACAGTGTGGGGCCTACCGGTGTGGGGCCTACCGGGGTGATGCCTACCGGTGTGGGGCCTACCGGTGTGGGGCCTAACAGTGTGGGGCCTACCGGTGTGGGGCCTACCGGGGTGATGCCTACCGGTGTGGGGCCTACCAGTGTGATGCCTACCGGTGTGGGGTCTACTGGTGTGGGGCCTACTGGTTTGGGGTCTACCGGTGTGGGGCGTACCAGCTTGTGGATTGAAGTGACTGTGGATCAACCCCAGGACAATCCCTTTAAATTGAAGTGACTGTGGATCAACCCCAGGACAATCCCTTTAAATTGAAGTGACTGTGGATCAACCCCAGGACAATCCCTTTAAAGTGAAGTGACTGTGGATCAACCCCAGGACAATCCCTTTAAATTGAAGTGACTGTGAATCAACCCCAGGACAATCCCTTTAAATTGAAGTGACTGTGGATCCACCCTAGGACAATCCCTTTAAATGGAAGTGACTGTGGGTCAACCCCAGGACAATCCCTTTAAATTGAAGTGACTGTGGATCCACCCCAGGACAATCCCTTTAAATTGAAGTGACTGTGGATCAACCCCAGGACAATCCCTTTAAATTGAAGTGACTGTGGATCAACCCCAGGACAATCCCTTTAAATGGAAGTCCCCGTGGTGACACAACATTGGCCATGTGGGGGCAGGACAGACATCTCACTTGTCCCCACTTACCAGTGACATCCATTCTGCCCTTCGAACTGGGTTGACAATCAGTATTAGTGATGCTGCTCTGAAGATTGGACTGGCTGAGTGAATTAGTATTCACAGTCACAATTAAAAGCGACGTAGACAGAATTAGGCAAAGCTTTTCTTCCTTCGTATCAAGGGTTGTTAATCTTCATTCCATGAAGGGCCTAGTGTCTGCTGGTTTTTGGGGGGTTTTTCCTTTCAATTAAGACCTAGTCAACCAGGGATTTCCTTACTAAATCAGTGACCTTAATTCATCAGTCAAGTACAAGGGAGGAGCGAAAACCGGCTGACACTCGACCCTCCGTGGAATGAGTTTGACGTGTGCTTTGCTTGGTGGAATGTGAGGGCCAGACAAGACTGCTGAGGTTGCCTTTGTGGATTGAAGCAGAGAGAGGGAGAACACGCACAGACACGCAGACACACACGCAGACACACACGCAGACACACACACATGCACACACACACACACACACACACACACACACACACACACACACACACACACACACACACACACACACACACACACACACACGCAGACACAGACACGCAGACACACACACACACACACACACACGCACACGCGCACACACACACACAGAGAGAGGCGATTGATTGTCTGTCTGGCCGGTATTAGCATGCGGACCCCCCACAGAGTGAGACTGGAAGGGATCTCCTCTTTCATGCTGAGCGTACCCTGAATATCCATAATGTCTCATTCCTATTCATGTGAGTGGGATTGGAATACAGGGAAAACACAACAAAAGCCAAACTATATTTACTCAGTCTCAGAATTCATCTCTGTCTGCCTGCTTGCTTCTGATTCAAATCACAGTAACAGGCACTGG
The DNA here is from genome assembly GCF_013265735.2 of Oncorhynchus mykiss. Lineage (NCBI taxonomy): Eukaryota > Metazoa > Chordata > Actinopteri > Salmoniformes > Salmonidae > Oncorhynchus > Oncorhynchus mykiss. The sequence goes on along the minus strand of NC_048575.1, from coordinate 80,552,763 downwards.
GTTTCTGAGGTAAAACATGAACAAGTTGGGCAACAAAATACACTAAAATCCTCAGACGAAGAGTGACATGAAAGACTGCTTCACATAGAATGTCAGCTTTATCAAGACACTCTGTGTGACAAGGACAGAGAGAGAGAGAGAGAGAGAGAGAGAGAGAGAGACAGACACAGAGAGAGAGAGAGAGAGAGAGAGAGAGAGAGAGAGAGAGAGACAGACAGACACAGAGACAGAGAGAGACACAGACACACAGAGAGAGAGAGAGAGAGAGAGAGAGAGACACACACACAGAGACAGAGAGAGAGAGAGACAGACACAAAGAGAGAGAGAGACAGACACAGAGACAGAGAGAGAGAGACAGAGAGAGAGAGAAAGCACTGATATATTCCAGAAACTGTCATCGTCTCTCTCTGTGATGTCTAGTGTGCTGACAGTGTCTGAAGCCACTCTCACACACAAGCACTCACACACACACACACACACACACACACACACACACACACACACACACACACACACACACACACACACACACACACACACACACACACGTTCAGCATTACAGCGTGATTGGAATGTAAAGGCGATGTTCCCTGCATTCACGTCAAACGCTGCACATGTCGGCTCAAACCGGAAATTAACTTGACATCTCCATTGCGCAATCCGTAACGGTACATAAGATCCAGATTTAACAGAGCCCCCCAAAATAATCTGATCTCCACAGTAACAACATCTCCTGTATGTAAAGCCTGTGATCATTGTATCACGTTATTCACTAGGAAATGAGATGCCATCATACAGAGTGATGTCACATAGCGAAGAGACTGTGAGACACGCCTCTTACCTTGCTCCACATGACCTGCTACCCTCCCTCTCCCTGGACAGAATTACTATCAGTGTGTGTGTGTGTGTGTGTGTGTGTGTGTGTGTGTGTGTGTGTGTGTGTGTGTGTGTGTGCGTGCGTGCGTGCGTCTGTTTCTCAAGAAGATATTCAAGCTGAATCCACATTCTCATCTCCTCTCTTGTAACATGACCGTCTCCAGACTGTCTGTATCTCCTAGTGCTGTTTGGTCCGAAAGTGGTCTTGTGTCTCTGTTGAGGAACTACAGCTCAGCGGAACTACAGCTCAGCGGAACTACAGCTCAGAGGAACTACAGCTCAGCGTTCAGTGGCTGAATGACTGTTAGGTTGATCCGCCCACAGGCCATTCATTAGGTAGGGTACAACTCAGCCAAATAAATTTAAACTCAGTTTTTCACAATTCCTGACATTTAATCCAAGTAAAATATTCCCTGTTTTAGGTCAGTTAGGTCACCACTTTATTTTAAAAATTTGAAATGTCAGAATAATAGTAGAGAGAATTATTTATTTCAGCTTTTATTTTTTTCATCACATTCCCAGTGGGTCAGAAGTTTACATACACTCAATTAGTTTTTGGTAGCATTGCCTTTAAATAGTTGAACTTGGGTCAAATGTTTCGGGAAGCCTTCCACAAGCTTCCCACAATAAGTTGGGTGAATTTTGGCCCATTCCTCCTGACAGAGCTGGTGTAACTGAGTCAGGTTTGTAGGCCTCCTTGCTCGCACACGCTTTTTCAGTTCTGCCCACAAATTTCCTATGGGATTGAGGTCAGGGCTTTGTGATGGCCAGTCCAATACCTTGACTTTGTTGTCATTAAAAGCCATTTTACCACAACTTTGGAAGTATGCTTGGGGTCATTGTCCATTTGGAAGACTTATTTGCGACCAAGCTTTAACTTCCTGACTGATGTAATGAGATGTTGCTTCAATATATCCACATAATTTTCCTGCCTCATGATGCCATCTATTTTGTGAAGTGCACCAGTCCCTCCTGCAGCAAAGCACCCCACAACATGATGCTGCCACCCCTGTGCTTCACAGTTGGGATGGTGTTCTTCGGCTTGCAAGCATCCCCCTTTTTCCTCCAAACATAACAATGGTCATTATGGCCAAACAGTTCTATTTTTGTTTCAGACCAGAGGACATTTCTCCAAAAAGTACGATCTTTGTCCCCAAGTGCAGTTGCAAACCGTGGTCTGGCTTTTTGATGGCAGGTTTGGAGCAGTGGCTTCTTCCCTGCTGAGTGGTCTTTCAGGTTATGTTGATATAGGACTCATTTTAGTGTGGACATCGAAAACTTTTGTACCTGTTTCCCCGAGCATCTTCACAAGGTCCTTTGCTGTTGTTCTGGGATTGATTTGCACTTTTCGCACCAAAGTACATTCATCTCTAGGAGACAGAACGAATCTCCTTCCTGAGCGGTATGACGGCTGCGTGGTCCCATGGTGTTTATACTTGTGTACTGTTTGAACAGATGAACATGGCGTTTGACCTCCAGGCATTTTGGAAATTGTTCCCAAGGATGAACCAGACTTGTGGAGGTCCACAATTTTTTTCTGAGGTCTTGGCTGATTTCTTTTGATTTTCCCATGATGTCAAGCAAAGAGGCACTGAGTTTGAAGGTAGGCCTTGAAATACATCCACAGGTACATCTCCAATTGACTCAAATGATGTCAATTAGCCTATCAGAAGCTTCTAAAGACATGACAACATTTTCTGGAATTTTCAAAGCTGTTTAAAGGCACAGTCAACTAGGTGTATGTAAACTTCTGACCCAATGAAATTGTGATACAGTGAATTATAAGTGAAATAATCTGTCTGTAAACAATTGTTAGAAAAATGACTCGTGTCATGCACAAAGTAGATGTCCTAACCGACTTGCCAAAACTATAGTTTGTTACCAAGAAATGTGTGTAGTGGTTGAAAAACGAGTTTTAATGACTCCAACCTAAGTGTATGTAAACTTCCAACTTCAACTGTATGTAGAAACGCTTTAATAATGGGTCATTAGACAGACAGACAGACAGACAGACAGACAGACAGATCAGTACAGACAGGCAGAGTCTCATAGTGACAGCAGACTGCTCTGCACCGACAGGCAGTCTCATAGTGAACAGTATTGTTTGTGGAGAGATTAGGTTGGGAAAACTAAACAACTCAGATTTCCATATCCTCAGGATCCGTCTCTTGATTTTGCTCACAAAAAGAAAGACAGACAGACGGACGGACGAACAGACAGCATTCTCTCACCAATTGAGCTCACAGTATGAAGTAAATAATGGTTATATTAACTGCTATTCAAACACCTAAGGCTAAGCTGTTATTATCCTTCTGGTTCCAAGCCAACACGGTAAAAACCTCCTCCTCTGGTAAGGACCAGGCCCAATTAGCCACTATAATGATTACAAAGGAACCGATTACTTCTCCTGAACACTTTCCCATTCAACACCAGACCTTGGACGTGTCCCAAAATGGCAGCCTATTCCCTACATAGTGCACTATATTTGACCAGGGCTCATAGGCGCACCGGTCCAAAGTAGTGCACAATGTAGGGAATAGGGTGGCGTTTGAGACACACCCCATCTCTATAGCGATGGCAGCAGAGAGACACCGTAGAGAAATGTTTCAGGAAATGTAGCTACACGGATGCTGAAAACACTCATGTTAGTTTTTCTCGGAAGCATTTTGCCCAGTTCTACCACCACGATCCCATTTCTATTGTTCTTTAAAGCTGGAGAGTCTTAACGGTGAAACTGCCATGTCTGTTTGAAATATTACAACGACAACAACAACAACAACAGAAAGTTACTGCACACAACAAACACCGTTGTCTCCCCCCTCTGACATGATTGCGTAACAGTAGCATACAGAGCCTTCTGAAAGTATTCAGATCCCTTCACTTTTTCCACATTTTCAAACGTTACAGCCTTTATTCTAAAATGGATTAAACATGTCTTCTCATCAATTTACACACACAATACTCCATAATGACAAAGCAAAAACAGGTTTTAGACATTTTTTTAATAAATGTATTACAAATAAGAATCATAAATACCTTATTTACATGAGAATTCAGACCCTTTGCTATGAGACTCTAAATTTATCTCAGGTGCATCCTGTTTCCATTAACTTTTGACAAGGCACACCTGTTAATTGAAATGCATTCCAGGTGACTACCTCATGAAGCTGGTTGAGAGAATGCCAAGAATGTGCAAAGCTGTCATCAAGGCAAAGGGTGGCTAGCAAGGGAGCAGCAAGAGGAACTGCCCCTCCCTACCTTCAGGCTACACTCCAAGCCCTACACTCCGAGCCCTACACTCCAAACCCTACACTCCAACCCCTACACTCCAACCCCTACACTCCAGACCCTACACTCCAACCCCTACACTCCAAACCCTACACTCCAAACCCTACACTCCCGATCCTACCCTCCCGATCCTACACTCCAACCCCTACACTCCAAGCCCTACACTCCAAACCCTACACTCCAACCCCTACACTCCAGACCCTACACTCCAACCCCTACACTCCAGACCCTACACTCCAACCCCTACACTCCAACCCCTACACTCCAGACCCTACACTCCAACCCCTACACTCCAAACCCTACACTCCAAACCCTACACTCCCGATCCTACACTCCCGATCCTACACTCCAACCCCTACACTCCAAGCCCTACACTCCAAACCCTACACTCCAGACCCTACACTCCAGACCCTACACTCCAGACCCTACACTCCAACCCCTACACTCCAACCCCTACACTCCAACCCCTACACTCCAACCCTACACTCCAACCAAAGTACTCCGTTCTGCTACCTCTCAGTTGACTCCCCCCCCCCCACCCCCCCCCTACTAGCACTGACTTTGCTGGTAGCTACTTTATTGAGTAAAAATGTACTTACTATGACAGATATCCTGAGTGTCCCCGCGGTCTAAGGCACAGCATCGCAGGGTTAGAGGCGTCACTACAGACACAGGTTTGATCCCGGGCTGTATCACAACCAGCCGTGATCGGGATTCCCATAGGGCAGAGCACAATTAGGGGAGTTAGGGGAGGGTTTGGCCAGGGTAGGCCGTCAATTGTAAATAAAAAATTATTCTTAACTGACTAGCCTAGTTAAATAAAAGTTTTAAAAAATTAACAATAAATACAAATATGGGTTGTACCATCTAGTTATTTCAGTTAGCTGCACTAACTGTAAACCACTCTGAATAAGAGTGTCTGCTGAATGACTCGTATTTAAAATGGTTATAAAATTATTTTTGGCCTTACTGCTATTCGTTCGCCCATACAAACACATTGAATAACAGATTCACTACATGGAACAACAGATAGTCCCATAAAATATCAAAAGGAAGTTTGTTCTGAAGTGTCTGTCCTACAGTATATCTGAGAGGTATAAGAAAGATCAGTTTTTTTTTAACATGTATTTCATATCTTATTTTTGTCACTAAACAGCCACCATACACTTCCATCCATTTTTTCAACTGGTACCGGGGGACTCTATGACGAGTCTTGTGAGGCCTGTGGGCATCGTAGAGCACAACAACCTACATGTGGTGTTCATGAGAGTGTCACCTTTCCACAGAGGGCTATCATATTGGTGTGTAGCCCAAACTGTTCGGACGCTCCAGCCAGAAGTTGGCAGATCGTCTTCAGACGAATCCCAAGACGCTTGTGGGAGTCGTAGACCAAGACGGAGAACACCATCGTGTTTGTGAGAGTCTCATCTTTCCATAGAGGGGTCATAGTCGTTTGTAGGCCAAACCATTCGTACGTTACAGACGATTTTGTGAGAAGACCAATTTTCGGGATGTCTCAAGGTCTGACAAACACCACTGTAGCTTTGTCACCTTTCACCCCAGATGTGGACGTGTGAGAAGTGTGACATCGACATATACGGTGGATTGAGACACATTCAGAGCAAAAAAAAAACAGATCTCTGCCTTAAACTGACAGATTAAAATATATACATATATATGTATACATATGTTCATTTGATTTCCACGCAATATATATATTTTAATCTGTCAGTTTAAGGCAGAGATCTGTTTTTTTTTGCTCTGAATGTGTCTCAATCCACCGTATATGTCGAACATATATATATATATATATATATATATATATATATTGATATATATATATATGTTCATTTGATTTCCACGCAACGTAGAACCTTAAAGGGGATTTATTAAACAAAGGTTAGCCATTTGTTGGCAAAAATCTATGTCCAAATCAAGAAACATTACCAGTAGCCAACAGCACTTGCCATGACTGGTACTCGTGGGTGCTTTTTCAAAGCAGATACTCCACTCTCTAATGTGTGTAATTATCTCTAATGAGTGTAATGATATCTAATGAGTGTATTTATCTCTAATGTGTGTATTTATCTCTAATGTGTGTATTTATCTCTAATGTGTGCATTTATCTCTAATGTGTGTAATTATCTCTAATGTGTGTATTTATCTCTAATGAGTGTAATTATCTCTAATGTGTGTAATTATCTCTAATGTGTGTAATAATCTCTAATGAGTGTAATTATCTCTAATGTGTGTAATTATCTCTAATGTGTATAATTATCTCTAATTAGTGTAATTATCTCCAATGAGTGTAATTATCTCTAATGAGTGTAATTATATCTAATGAGTGTAATTATCAACAATCTCTAATGAGTGTAATTATCTCTTATGAGTGTAATTATCAACGATCTCTAATGAGAGTAATTATCTCTAATGAGTGTAATGATCTCTAATGAGTGTAATTATCTCTAATGAGTGCAATGATCTCTAATGAGTGTAATTATCAACGATCTCTAATGAGAGTAAT
>NC_048575.1:80523575-80541075 GCF_013265735.2 Oncorhynchus mykiss | reverse complement strand
TACAGCACTACTATGGGTCCTGGTCATTACAGCACTACTATGGGTCCTGGTCTACAGCACTACTATGGGTCCTGGTCACTACAGCACTACTATGGGTCCTGGTCACTACAGCACTACTATGGGTCCTGGTCTACAGCACTACTATGGGTCCTGGTCTACAGCACTACTATGGGTCCTGGTCACTACAGCACTACTATGGGTCCTGGTCATTACAGCACTACTATGGGTCCTGGTTACTACAGCACTACTATGGGTCCTGGTCACTACAGCACTACTATGGGTCCTGGTCACTACAGCACTACTATGGGTCCTGGTCTACAGCACTACTATGGGTCCTGGTCTACAGCACTACTATGGGTCCTGGTCACTACAGCACTACTATGGGTCCTGGTCATTACAGCACTACTATGGGTCCTGGTCACTACAGCACTACTATGGGTCCTGGTCACTACAGCACTACTATGGGTCCTGGTTACTACAGCACTACTATGGGTCCTGGTTACTACAGCACTACTATGGGTCCTGGTCATTACAGCACTACTATGGGTCCTGGTTACTACAGCACTACTATGGGTCCTGGTCACTACAGCACTACTATGGGTCCTGGCCATTACAGCACTACTATGGGTCCTGGTCACTACAGCACTACTATGGGTCCTGGTCATTACATGTCATGCTGAGGACTCTGTGTCGGACCACCAACCTGTGGAGCTGAAAATGAGAACGCTGTGGGTGTTTGCCATCTTTGCACAGGTGCAGTGACTGTGTCCGTGCGTGCGTGCATGCGTATGTGTATGTGTGTGTGTGTGAGACACACTGACCCAAATATACACACACTTGCAATTCCCACCAAGACAGCGCTAGTACCCGCTGGCACACACACACACACACACACACACACACACACACAACACACACTGAAGTCAACCTTCTAACCAGGTTACTGAAACAGCCTGATACCACATTCATGTTGGTTCTACATCATGTAATCACCCTCCAGCTACACAGTGGTAGAAGACTGAGACCAATACAAACAGAAAGAGAATATTGGCTTTAGACTGTCTTCTGTGTGTTCACAACAGTACACTACAGTATAGTAAATATACTGTTTAGACTACACATCAGACACTATAGTAAATATACTGTTTAGACTCCACATCAGAAACTATAGTAAATATACTGTTTAGACACCACATCAGACACTACAGTAAATATACTGTTTAGACACCACATCAGACACTACAGTAAATATACTGTTTAGACTCCACAACAGACACTATAGTAAATATACTGTTTAGACTCCACATCAGAAACCAACCCAGATCGACTGTACTATGCAGCTGCAGTTACTGTAAGTAACTGGACCTGGTCTAAAGTAGTGCCCTATGGGCGCTGGTCTAAAGTAGTGCCCTATGGGCCCTGGTCTAAAGTAGTGCCCTATGGGACCTGGTCTAAAGTAGTGCCCTATGGGCCCTGGTCCAAAGTAGTGCCCTATGGGCCCTGGTCTAAAGTAGTGCCCTATGGGCCCTGGTCTAAAGTAGTGCCCTATGGGACCTGGTCTAAAGTAGTGCCCTATGGGACCTGGTCTAAAGTAGTGCCCTATGGGCCCTGGTCTAAAGTAGTGCCCTATGGGACCTGGTCCAAAGTAGTGCCCTATGGGCCCTGGTCCAAAGTAGTGCCCTATGGGCCCTGGTCTAAAGTAGTGCCCTATGGGCCCTGGTCTAAAGTAGACAGCATAGCAACTGTCAAACTAAAGACAGCATAGCAACTAGCAACTGTCAAACTAAAGACAGCATAGCAACTCTCAAACTAAAGACAGCATAGCAACTAGCAACTGTCAAACTAAAGACAGCATAGCAACTGTCAAACTAAAGACAGCATAGCAACTGTCAAACTAAAGACAGCATAGCAACTGTCAAACTAAAAACAGCATAGCAACTGTCAAACTAAACTGCAGACAGCATAGCAACTGTCAAACTAAAAGACAGCATAGCAACTGTCAAACTAAAGACAGCATAGCAACTGTCAAACTAAAGACAGCATAGCAACTGTCAAACTACAGACAGCATAGCAACTGTCAAACTAAAGACAGCATAGCAACTGTCAAACTAAAGACAGCATAGCAACTGTCAAACTAAACTAAAGACAGCATAGCAACTGTCAAACTAAAGACAGCATAGCAACTGTCAAACTAAACTACAGACAGCATAGCAACTGTCAAACTAAACTACAGACAGCATAGCAACTGTCAAACTAAACTACAGACAGCATAGCAACTGTCAAACTAAAGACAGCATAGCAACTGTCAAACTAAAGACAACATAGCAACTGTCAAACTAAAGACAGCATAGCAACTGTCAAACTAAAAGACAGCATAGCAACTGTCAAACTAAAGACAGCATAGCAACTGTCAAACTAAAGACAGCATAGCAACTGTCAAACTAAAGACAGCATAGCAACTAGCAACTGTCAAACTAAAGACAGCATAGCAACTGTCAAACTAAAGACAGCATAGCAACTGTCAAACTAAAGACAGCATAGCAACTGTCAAACTAAAGACAGCATAGCAACTGTCAAACTAAAGACAGCATAGCAACTAGCAACTGTCAAACTAAAGACAGCATAGCAACTAGCAACTGTCAAACTAAAGACAGCATAGCAACTGTCAAACTAAAGACAGCATAGCAACTAGCAACTGTCAAACTAAAGACAGCATAGCAACTGTCAAACTAAAGACAGCATAGCAACTTTCAAACTAAAGACAGCATAGCAACTGTCAAACTAAAGACAGCATAGCAACTGTCAAACTAAAGACAGTATAGCAACTGTCAAACTAAAGACAGCATAGCAACTGTCAAACTAAAGACAGCATAGCAACTGTCAAACTAAAGACAGTATAGCAACTGTCAAACTAAAAGACAGCAGAGCAACTGTCAAACTAAAAGACAGCATAGCAACTGTCAAACTAAAGACAGCATAGCAACTGTCAAACTAAAGACAGCATAGCAACTGTCAAACTAAAAGACAGCATAGCAACTGTCAAACTAAAGACAGCATAGCAACTGTCAAACTAAAGACAGCATAGCAACTGTCAAACTAAAGACAGCATAGCAACTAGCAACTGTCAAACTAAAGACAGCACAGCAACTAGCAACTGTCAAACTAAAGACAGCATAGCAACTGTCAAACTAAAGACAGCATAGCAACTGTCAAACTAAAGATAGCATAGCAACTGTCAATCACAATCATGACCAAAGCATCAGCTCCTGTTGCCATAGCGAAATCAGGTGATATATGTCTGCCGCAGAGTATACCTAACCTCACAGTAGAAATCCTCTCTCTGCTTACACAAAGACATGCTAGAAAGCAACCTGTTAAGGGCACTACTTCTTCATCTTACCTGGAACATTCCTGGTGAAGTGCCCTTGTCTGGAAGAGTACATCCCAGCAGCTCAGTCAGAAACTTTGCCATGTAAGAGCTGAGAGAGGAGGGTGGTTCTCCCTGGTCCAGCACAGGAGAACAACACACACACTGGCAGGCAAGTCCAACTGTCTGTCATCCACAGAAGTGATTCCCTCTGATAACTTCTTCCTGGAGAATATCCTCCTAAATCCTCATCATCCCTTTCAGAATCTCTGTATTCCTACTCTTCCTGTACAAGCCCTCTGGAAAGCAGATGGAGAGAGGATGATGGTGTGTGTGTGTTTGTGTGTGTATGTGTGTGAGTAGTGCCAGCTGGAACACCGGCGGTAGCTGGGTTCAGAGCGGCGGCCGTATAGATGTGAGCGCAGCGTTAGCTCTGCCACCACCTCCCAGTCTCTTACTACTGAATGAATGGGAGTCGATTGTCATAGTTCAGAGCAGAGCAGAGAGGATCGGGGCCAACCAGGGGGGACCGCACTGCCAAACGGGTGTTGGCACTTTTCAACGACCAACCCCCCCTTTGTAGGCACTTTTCAACGACCAACCCCCCCTTTGTTGGCACTTTTCAACGACCAACCCCCCCCCCCCCCCCCCCCCCCTTTGTAGGCACTGAACAACGCAGCACATAAAATGTCATTTTTGGAGATGTTTTTATCCAAAGCGACATACGGGTTGTTTGACCCTCTATTGATTAACTAAAATTATTCTATTGATTAACTAACATGATTATATTGACTAAATAACATGACTCTTAACTTTTCTACAGCATATTTAGGGGAAGACGGTGCAATTCACTAGCCTGACGACTCACACTATATATCCTCCCGCTGCTCTGTTGTTCGCTACATACTTTAGACAAAGTCATCATTCTCTAACTAAATCAGAGGATCAAAGCCAATGACTGGCATAGCGTTTGGCCAGAGCAAGAAATCTGGGTAACCAAGCAAGCAAGATCTAAGGGATCTATTTTAACAAACCTAACACAATGGTAAATCTAAGGGATCTATTTTAACAAACCCAACACAATGGTACATCTAAGGGATCTATTTTAACAAACCTAACACAATGGTACATCTAAGGGATCTATTTTAACAAACCTAACACAATAGTACATCTAAGGGAGCTATTTTAACAAACCTAACACAATGGTAAATCTAAGGGATCTATTTTAACAAACCCAACACAATGGTACATCTAAGGGATCTATTTTAACAAACCTAACACAATGGTACATCTAAGGGATCTATTTAACAAACCTACATTGAATTGATGTCTGTGCCCAGTAGGTACAGTTTATTAGATAGCATTGGCTACAGAAATCAGTGATAGAAACAGTAAAATAAAATTAAAAATCATCCATTGTTTGCTCAATATGTTTGGAGTGCGGACAGTCAACATTGTTATACCTGGCTTAAACGAGTAAAGGCCTTTATCTATTTATCTTCTCTTCAATTAAAAATACTAGGCTCCAGTAAATTGTATTGTATTGTATGTGTGAGGCACATTCTCAATAAGACAGATATAACCTACCATTGATATGTTGCTGCAGGACTGAAAACATTTCAATATGTTTTGGAGGAGGGCGTCTTTGGTAACCGGACGAGGCAATCTTTTGGAAATGGGGATGGAGACAAGCTGAATGGAGTAACACACTGGAGGGAGGCCTTGGGGATTTGTAAATAACGCAACAACAAGGCAAAAGCCTCACGAGCATTTAGAAACGTTTTTATGGATAGGCTACTTGGCTAATTCATGTCCAGGAAAAGAAAGACAGCAGACACATTGCTGTTGAACCAGCAACCAGCGATGTGCTGGGCCGTCCACATTACCCTCCAGGGCGGTACAGTTACCATACCTACCAGACACATTGCTGTTGAACCAGCGATGCGCTGGGCCGTCCACATTACCCTCCAGGGCGGTACAGTTACCATACCTACCAGACACATTGCTGTTGAACCAGCGATGTGCTGGGCCGTCCACATTACCCTCCAGGGCGGTACAGTTACCATACCTACCAGACACATTGCTGTCGAACCAGTTATAGTAGGGTAAGGCTAGCTTATGAGGGCTTCTGTTTTTTAATGAAAGAAAACTTTAAAACAACTTAAATGTTTCTAAATACAAAGTGTCACCAGATTATCTCATCTCTCGTTCCATGACGGACAGATAGAGAGTGGCGCAGCGGTCTTAGGCACTACATCTCAGTGCTTGAGGTGTCACTACAGACCCTGGTTCAAATTCAGGCTGTATCACAACTGGACGTGATTGGGAGTCCCATAGGGCGATGCAAAATTGGCCCAGCATCGTCCGGTATAAGGGGGGGATACCTAGTCAGTCGTCTAACTGAATGTATTCAACTGAAATGTCTTTTGTATTTAACCCAACCACTGAATCAGAGAGGTGCAGGGGGCTGCCTTAATCGACATCCACGGCTTCGGTGCCCAGGGAACAGTGGGGTTAACTGCCTTGCTAAGGGACAGAATGAAATATGTTTACCTTGTCAGCTTGGGGATTTGATCCAGCAACCTTTCGGTCACTGGCCCAACACTCTAACCACTAGACTACCTGCTGATTACTAGTCCAACACTCTAACCACTAGACTACCTGCTGATTACTAGTCCAACACTCTAACCACTAGACTATCTGCTGGTTACTAGTCCAACACTCTAACCACTAGGCTACCTGCTGGTTACTGGTCCAACACTCTAACCACTAGGCTACCTGCTGGTTACTAGTCCAACACTCTAACCACTAGGCTACCTGCTGGTTACTAGTCCAACACTCTAACCACTAGGCTACCTGCTGGTTACTAGTCCAACACTCTAACCACTAGGCTACCTGCCTCTAACCACTAGGCTACCTGCTGTTTACTAGTCCAACGCTCTAACCACTAGGCTACCTGCCAACCCCCTCAGTCATTGTAAATAAGAATTTGTTCTAAAATTGACTTAACTAGTTAAATTAAGGTTAAATAAATCAAAAAAAATATGGCAGGGAAGTCAGGCGCAGGAGAACGAACTTGGTATAAACAGAGTTGTTTAATAAGTGCTGACAAAACTCCAAAACCAAAATATACAAAAATAACGAAGTGGGTACAAAACCCGTCACACACTAACACATACTACCACAATCACATACAAAAAAAACAATCTCCGACAAGGACATGAGGGGAAACAGAGGGTTAAATACACAACATGTAATTGATGGGATTGAAGGAGGTGTGAAGGAAGACAAGACAAAACAAATGGAAAATGAGAAATGGATCAGTGATGCCTAGAAGGTTGGTGACGTCGACCGCCGAACACCGCCTGAACAAGGAGAGGGACCGACTTCGGTGGAAGTCGTGACAACAACCTGTAAACAACATGTAAACAACCTGCACTAAACCTCTACCCTCGGGTGCTAGAGGGGGTACAGCTGAAGGTTGACTGTTTGAAGGGGTACGGGACTAAGGGGTACAGCTGGAGGTTGACTGTTTGAAGGGGTATGGGACTAGGGGGTACAGTTGGAGGTTGACTGTTTGAAGGGGTATGGGACTAGGGGGTACAGCTGGAGGTTGAATGTTTGAAGGGGTATGGGACTAGGAGGTACTGCTGGAGGTTGAATGTTTGAAGGGGTATGGGACTAGGGGGTACAGCTGGAGGTTGACTGTTTGAAGGGGTACGGGCTATAAAACGTTTGGGAACCACTGTTCTAGATGAATTGCTCAGGACGTTGCTTGATGGTCCCAAAAAACGTTCTCCAAAATATAGTGTTTCATTACACCTCATGCCCAGCCCATCAAAGCCCTGATTGGTGAACAACTGATCTACATCACGCCTTGTTAGTGATGCCCAGCCCATCAAAGCCCTGATTGGTGAACAACTGATCTACATCACACCTTGTTAGTGATGCCCAGCCCATCAAAGCCCTGATTGGTGAACAACTGATCTACATCACGCCTTGTTACTGATGCCCAGCCCATCAAAGCCCTGATTGGTGAACAACTGATCTACATCACACCTTGTTAGTGATGCCCAGCCCATCAAAGCACTGATTGGTGAGCAACTGATCTACATCATGCCTTGTTACTGATGCCCAGCCCATCAAAGCACTGATTGGTGAGCAACTGATCTACATCATGCCTTGTTACTGATGCCCAGCCCATCAAAGCCCTGATTGGTGAACAACTGATCTACATCACGCCTTGTTAGTGATGCCCAGCCCATCAAGGCCCTGATTGGTGAACAACTGATCTACATCACCCCTTGTTAGTGATGCCCAGCCCATCAAGGCCCTGATTGGTGAACAACTGATCTACATCACACCTTGTTAGTGATGCCCAGCCCATCAAGGCCCTGATTGGTGAACAACTGATCTACATCACCCCTTGTTAGTGATGCCCAGCCCATCAAGGCCCTGATTGGTGAACAACTGATCTACATCACACCTTGTTAGTGATGCCCAGCCCATCAAAGCCCTGATTGGTGAACAACTGATCTACATTACACCTTGTTAGTGATGCCCAGCCCATCATGGCCCTGATTGGTGAACAACTGATCAACATCACACCTTGTTAGTGATGCCCAGCCCTTCAAGGCCCTGATTGGTGAACAACTGATCTACATCACACCTTGTTAGCGATGCCCAGCCCATCAAGGCCGTGATTGGTGAACAACTGATCTACATCACACCTTGTTAGTGATGCCCAGCCCATCAAGGCCCTGATTGGTGAACAACTGATCTACATCACCTCTTGTTAGTGATGCCCAGCCCATCAAGGCCCTGATTGGTGAACAACTGATCTACATCACACCTTGTTAGTGATGCCCAGCCCATCAAAGCCCTGATTGGTGAACAACTGATCTACATCACACCTTGTTACTGATGCCCAGCCCATCAAAGCCCTGATTGGTGAGCAACTGATCTACATCACGCCTTGTTACTGATGCCCAGCCCATCAAAGCCCTGTTTGGTGAGCAACTGATCTACATCACACCTTGTTACTGATGCCCAGCCCATCAAAGCCCTGATTGGTGAACAACTGATCTACATCACACCTTGTTAGTGATGCCCAGCCCATCAAAGCCCTGATTGGTGAACCACTGATCCATTCACAGCTCTTTTAGTCTGTTGGAAAGGTTAAGGAAACTCACACACTGTGCTGTTAACAGTGTTTTCAACATTTTTGACTGTCAAGCAGTCAATATTAATCTTCATCTTAATTCAGTCTCATCTGAAAGTTGTAAATTCTTGGTTATCTTTACGAACCCTGGCTAACAAGTTTAACCAGCAATACAAAATTGGGTTTAATTATTTATTTACTAAATACCTAACTAATCACACAGAATTACACATACACATAATTAAATCATAACTTGATTACAAATTACGTCATAAAGGAAAACGTCCCTAGCGGGCGGAACAGATATGACAGCTTGTTACACAAAAGAAAAGGGCCTGGGTGAAAGTGAAAGAGCGGGAAGACTGAGGAACAAAGGGCGAAGCTGTGCTATCGTAAATACAGTATATTATGCATTCTAAATTACCGCCCATTTGGAAAAGGAAAATGCAATAAATATTTACTCTGAGCTGCGCTTTGGTAGGTTGGTGGTAGATGGAAGGCCGTGTTGCCCAACCGAGTCCTTTGTTCTTTTGAAAAATGCCTCTGCTCGTAAATTTAATAAGTTGTAGTAACGTCGTTGTGTGGTAGACGGGATACTCGGTCTGTTCCTTCCTAACCCTCGTTTGCAGCGGCTGTTGCTAACTCAACGGCTAGGAGGTATCACTTCTGTAGTGAATAAGAGTTCAAAGTTCATACCATTCGCAACCAAAGCTCACACTGATGTTGGCTTCGTTCTGTAGGTATTATCTGAACCATTCTGACATTGGACCGTCGTCCTCAAGTCCTCGGAACAGGAGGTTATATTGTCGTCAAGGGCTTATATAGGAAGGGAGAGGAGAGTGTGTTTGAAAAGTTTTATAGCCCATGTCTCTTCACAGGGGCGGGCCACTGATTGAGCGCCCTACCTTATGAAAATCCAAATCTCACATTTTAGAAGCTAAAATCACATTTCATCCCATCACGAATAATTTCATATTCAAACATTTAAATTGAACAACAATTCCATGTGAATCTGATAACTCTGATGTGTACACTTTCCACTGTAGAGTTTATGTCATCTTATCATTGATGAGAATGTCTCAGATGACAACCGAACTGACATCATTTTCATTAAGTACCACTGCATAGGTTCAATTGGTCGGATTACCATAATATAGTTCATTTCCCCCCACCTACTGATGTTCCCAGAATCTCTATGTTAACCAAGGGTTTTGCAAATGTAACATCAGTAGGGTAGGGAGAGGAAAAAGGGGGGAAGAGGTATTTATGACTGTCATAAACCTACCCCCAGGCCAACGTCATGACAGTCCCCCCATGTTGGGTTCAATCTTGCGATTAACCTGCATGTTGCAAGCCAACATAAAAATGACCGTGGGTTGTCCTGGTTGTGGACCATCGTTGTGGTCCCCATCTGGTGGTCGACCCGGGTAGGGTTTCTGCGAATGAAGTCCGCTCCATGGCTCGGCAGCGGATGTCCGGATTGGGATCGCCGTTCCGGACCCGTCGTCTGGTCGTCCAGACTGGAAGATCTGGGCAGTAACTTAGGCAGATGTTAACAACGCACACACACTCATGAAATATATCATTACATTTCCTCCCAAATGAACGACGTTGTGGCACTAACTGATGGTTGTATGGGGAAGTTGTTTATGGCTCTATCACTTTCTACGTGCCGGAGAAAATGAAACAAAATGAATGAAAGCATAAACAAAACAAAATATAGCTATGCCATCTAATTGGACTGTATTCTATCTACGTCCATGGTCTTGGCAAAATGACCCTATCATAGCATTGTCTAATGTCATATCTAGGGCTTTCCTAATTTGCTTAGGGTACTTTCCTAAGTTGATAACTATATGCTAAGTCTACAGCTGTAAGGCACTAGTTTTGGGCAGTCTACAGGGATGACCTATGGACTTCTGACAAGGAAACTGGTGAGTGCTGTAGCTGTAGAGTTAAAGGCCTCAAAATAAAATGTTCAACTTTACGAAGGCTGGTATTTTGCTCGGACCCTTAAGTGATCCTAGCATAAATCCTAATTGGATGTTCCGTTGTGCATGTGTGTTTATGCTTACACAAGCGCACATATCAAGGGAAGAAAACCAAGTATCCTGGCAGATTACAACTTGTTCAGTTCAATGCAAAAAAAAAAAAAAAAAAGTACTAGATACAAGATTAAAAATATTAAAATAAAATAAAACTTCTATAAGAACAACACACATACAGATTGGCGGATGAGATGTTCTTTTAAATCTTTATTTAACTAGGCAAGTCAGTCAATTAAGAACAAATTGTTATTTTCAATGACGGTCTAGGAACAGTGGGTTAACTGCCTTGTTCAGGGGCAGAACAACAGATTTTTACCTTGTCAGCTCGGGGATTCAATCTTGCAACCTTTCGGTTACTAGTCCAACGCTCTAACCACTAGGCTACAAAGCAGACACCTTGAATGACACCGTGGCTCCTCTCAGCTGTACTACAATCCTGACGTAATATGGTCTGCAGTGCCTCTCTTCCCTCAATAGACCACAACCAGGTCACCCGTGACACAAGACAGGATCAGACATCTATCCATGTCTGAGGACGTCTGGGAGATAACCTGCTAGCCGACCACTAGGGGCAACAGTGAGCGATGTTCCCTTCAGGTAGGTTTTGGGGTTTTGTTAAGGCGATGTGAACGGGGATGGAGGATGGGCGTAAGCATCTGCCTCTGGTACAGAAGGTTGCGTTGTCAAATCCAGTGATAGACAGTTATTTTAATTCCCATTCTCAAACCTTAACCTCTAAAAGTCAGGACAGAACGGGATGAGGACAGGATGGGATGAGGATACTACTCCAGAGGATGAGGACAGGATGACGGTACTACTCTAGTGTATATAGAGGATGGGATGATGGTACTACTCTAGTGTATATAGAGGATGAGGACAGGATGGGATGATGGTACTACTCTAGTGTATATAGAGGATAAGGACAGGATGATGGTACTACTCTAGTGTATATAGAGGATGAGGACAGGATGGGATGATGATACTACTCTAGTGTATCTAGAGGATGAGGACAGGATGGGATGATGGTACTACTCTAGTGTATATAGAGGATGAGGACAGGATGGGATGATGGTACTACTCTAGTGTATATAAAGGATGAGGACAGGATAGGATGATGGTACTACTCTAGTGTATATAGAGGATGAGGACAGGATGGGATGATGATGCTACTCTAGTGTATATAGAGGATGAGGACAGGATGGGATGATGATCCTACTCTAGTGTATATAGAGGATGAGGACAGGATGGGATGATGGTACTACTCTAGTGTATATAGAGGATGAGGACAGGATGGGATGATGATGCTACTCTAGTGTATATAGAGGATGAGGACAGGATGATGATCCTACTCTAGTGTATATAGAGGATGAGGACAGGATGATGCTACTCTAGTGTATATAGAGGATGAGGACAGGATGGGATGATGCTACTCTAGTGTATATAGAGGATGAGGACAGGATGGGATGATGCTACTCTAATGTATATAGAGGATGAGGACAGGATGGGATGATGAGATAAAGACACCTAATGGAATGTGACAGTTTCCAATCAAACCATCTAGTAACATTTCCCAAACGCCCCCATTACCAGGGGAGGTCTTTGTCTGGTTTCAGGCCAACAGGTTGTCCAATATCCAGAGAGCTGCCATCAATAATACACTGTGATGCTGACCCACTTCTATGGTAGTAACCTTTTAATATAGAGAGCAGAGAGGGAGGGGAGGAAAGGAGGAGGAGAGGAGAGGAGAGGGGAGGAGAAAAGAGAGAGAGAGGGAGAGGGGAGGAGAAAAGAGAGAGGGAGGGAGAGAGAGACAGAGAGAGGGAGGAGAGGAGAGGGGAGGAGAGGAGAGGGAGAAGAGGGAGAGAGGGAGGAGAGGGGATAAATAAGGAGAGGAGAGGGAGGAGAGGGGAGGAGAGGAGCGAGAGAGAGAGAGGGAGGAGAGGAGCGAGTGAGCGAGAGAGAGAGAGAGAGAGAGAGGGGGGGGGGGAGAGGAGCGAGAGAGAGAGAGAGCCTTGTACGCATTGTGCTTACTATTTATTCATAACCTACCATGATTGAAACTCTCCATGTTGTCTCCAATCTAATATTCATCAGAGCTCAATCAGCATACAACACAAAGAAAAAATCTCTCTCTCTCTCTCTCTCTCTCTCTCTCTCTCTCTCTCTCTCTCTCTCTCTCTCTCTCTCTCTCTCTCTCTCTCTCTCTCTCTCTCTCTCTCTCTCTCTCTCTCTCTCTCTCTCTCTCTCTCTCTCCGTCTCTCTCTCTCTCTCTCTCCGTCTTCCTTTTCAATCTCGGCCACAGATGATGAGTGACAAGGAAATTCCATCGTGCTTCGGCTGCTCTGACATCCAACATTACAGAGGACACAGCATGGAATGGAAAGTCCCCTCGCTGATACCTACTGCCGAGCAAACACAAACGTGCGGGCGCACACCCACACACACACACACACACACACACAGTCTTGTCCTCTTCCCTGATGGGGAAATGATGGGTTATTAAACCAGGTGATGGGATCTACAGCAGGACTCTGTTTGCATTCTGAACGCCACCCTTTACCCATAGGGCTCTGGTCAAAAGTAGTGCACTAAATAGGGCATAGGGTGCCACTTTCGATGCACTCACTGCTCCGGTCAGAACTGATTGAGGGAGTCAGGCTCACTGAGACCTCGGATGGGAGTCAGGCTCACTGAGACCTCAGGTGGGAGTCAGGCTCACTGAGACCTCGGATGGGAGTCGGGCTCACTGAGACCTCAGGTGGGAGTCAGGCTCACTGAGACCTCGGATGGGAGTCAGGCTCACTGAGACCTCATGTGGGAGTCAGGCTCACTGAGACCTCAGGTGGGAGTCAGGCTCACTGAGACCTCGGATGGGAGTCGGGCTCACTGAGACCTCAGTTGGGAGTCGGGCTCACTGAGACCTCAGGTGGGAGTCGGGCTCACTGAGACCTCAGGTGGGAGTCGGGCTCACTGAGACCTCAGGTGGGAGTCGGGCTCACTGAGACCTCAGGTGGGAGTCGGGCTCACTGAGAACTCAGGTGGGAGTCAGGCTCACTGAGACCTCATGTGGGAGTCAGGCTCACTGAGACCTCAGGTGGGAGTCAGGCTCACTGAGACCTCAGGTGGGAGTCAGGCTCACTGAGACCTCAGGTGGGAGTCAGGCTCACTGAGACCTCAGGTGGGAGTCAGGCTCACTGAGACCTCAGGTGGGAGTCAGGATCACTGAGACCTCAGGTGGGAGTCAGGCTCACTGAGACCTCAGGTGGGAGTCAGGCTCAATGAGACCTCAGGTGGGAGTCAGGCTCAATGAGACCTCAGGTGGGAGTCAGGCTCAATGAGACCTCGGATGGGAGTCGGGCTCACTGAGACCTCGGATGGGAGTCGGGCTCACTGAGACCTCATGTGGGAGTCGGGCTCACTGAGACTTCAGGTGGGAGTCGGGCTCACTGAGACCTCAGGTGGGAGTCGGGCTCACTGAGACCTCAGTTGGGAGTCGGGCTCACTGAGACCTCATGTGGGAGTCGGGCTCACTGAGACTTCAGGTGGGAGTCGGGCTCACTGAGACCTCAGGTGGGAGTCGGGCTCACTGAGACCTCAGTTGGGAGTCGGGCTCACTGAGACCTCAGGTGGGAGTCGGGCTCACTGAGACCTCAGGTGGGAGTCGGGCTCACTGAGACCTCAGGTGGGAGTCGGGCTCACTGAGAACTCAGGTGGGAGTCGGGCTCACTGAGACCTCGGATGGGAGTCGGGCTCACTGAGACCTCGGATGGGAGTCGGGCTCACTGAGACCTCGGATGGGAGTCAGGCTCACTGAGACCTCAGGTGGGAGTCAGGCTCAATGAGACCTCAGGTGGGAGTCAGGCTCAATGAGACCTCAGGTGGGAGTCAGGCTCAATGAGACCTCAGGTGGGAGTCAGGCTCACTGAGACCTCAGGTGGGAGTCAGGCTCACTGAGACCTCAGGTGGGAGTCAGGCTCACTGAGACCTCAGGTGGGAGTCAGGCTCACTGAGACCTCAGGTGGGAGTCAGGCTCACTGAGACCTCAGGTGGGGCAGAGAGCTGCCCGACAGTCACCAATCTAATGATGACAATATATATCACACACACGCACGCACACTCCTACGCTATATACATGTGCAGTGTGAAGTAGGAAGAGCTTTAAGGCCTGGATTCAATCAGATCACGCGCTGGGCTCGAACCAGGAACACATCGACAACAGCCACCCATGCAGAGCAAGGGGAACAACTACTCCAAGTCTCAGAGCGAGTGACGTTTGAAACGCTATTAGCGCGCACCCCGCTAACTAGCTAGCCATTTCACATCGGTTACACCAGCCTAATCTCGGGACTTGATAGGCTTGAAGTCCTAAACAGCGCAATGATAGAAGCACAGCGAAGAGCTGCTGGAAAAACGACAGAAAAGGAAAACAGGCTGCCTAAGTATGGTTCTCAATCAGAGACAACGATAAACAGCTGCCTCTGATTGGGAAACATACCAGGCCAAACACAGAAATACAAAAACATAGAACAACACATAGAATGCCCACCCAAACTCACGCCCTGACCAAACTAAAATAGACACATAAAAAAGGAACTAAGGTCAGGACATGACAATTATGGGGTTTTGTGATGTCATTATGGGGTTTTGTGATGTCATTATGGGGTATTGTGATGTCATTATGGGGTATTGTGTGTAGATTGATGAGGAAAACAATTCAGTTAATCAATATGCGCTGTATGTGTGAGGTAGAGTGCTGGAAATTAAATGGTAATTACAGATTGATCCGACATCTGCAGCGTTTACCGTGAATGCGATCGCCGCAAACGTTGGGAACAAGGCCTTTAAAAAAAGGCTCACAGTCGACTATACAACGCGCCTTGTATCGAATCCCGGCCTTAGGCTACTGTAGGAGTAAGTAGCATTAGTACATCCAGTCTAGACCAGACCAATGGTGTATTGATCTAAACGGCGACCCAAATCCCAAGGCAGCACCAGAGATTATGGGTTGGGTATTAATGAGTGTCAGCAGTCTGGAAGTTTCCCCTCGTCTCCCAACATGTAAATGGTGTAGCCTCAGGCCTGACTGACTGACTCTGAACTGGCCTGACTGACTGACTCTGAACTGGCCTGACTGACTGACTCTGAACTGGCCTGACTGACTGACTCTGAACTGGCCTGACTGACTGACTCTGAACTGGCCTGACTGACTGACTCTGAACTGGCCTGACTGACTGACTCTGAACTGGCCTGACTGACTGACTCTGAACTGGCCTGACTGACTGACTCTGAACTGGCCTGACTGGTGCCCAGACTAGCCCCAGGGCTCTCCTCCTACCAAAGCCCCACCATACAGACCCTAACCTGGGGCTGCACAGCCCCCATACAGCAGTGGCGAACAGTGACTAAAGGACCTAGGCCTTCAGAAAGACCAAAAATATTCCAATGGACTGTATCAGAATTCTGAAAAAATATATAGAAAATAACAGAAAACATAGCATAACTTAATGTCCCTGGCATATCTTCGGTAGACGGACCACTACAGTTCTATTGAAGGAAAAGCATGACTTTTTATTGACATTATGAATAAACCAAACAGTCCTGCAGGCCGCACACACACACACACACACACACACACACACACACACACACACACACACACACAATATGTGACACATAGCATAAAATACTTTGCACTTTGTACACAATTTATGGTGGCCAACACCACTATCACCAATAGCGACAATAACGGTGTCACGTCGAAGGGGATAGCGAATATAACGATTATGCAACCCAGTATATAGTCATACCAATGCAAAAGTACAACCATTTCATGTCCAAAAATGAAAAAAACAAACAGCTATTACTTCCCATTGCAGATATATTTGATCAAGTTCATCACACTAACCTGTGATCTACAATTTAAATGCAACAATGTTTTTAAAAAAAAACAGCAAGCAAGCAGCTATAGCCAATAGCAAGCAGTAATAGCTAATAGCAAGCAAGCAGCGATAGCTAATAGCGAGCAGTAATAGCTAATAGCAAGCAACGATAGCTAATAGCAAGCAAGCAGCTATAGCTATTAGCAAGCAAGCAGCTTTAGCTAATAGCAAGCAAGCAGCTATAGCTAACAGCAAGCAACGATAGCTAATAGCAAGCAAGCAGCTATAGCTAATCGCAAGCAAGCAGCAATAGCTAATAGCAAGCAAACAGCAATATCTAATAGCAAGCAATCATTAATAGCTAATAGCAAGCAATCAGTAATAGGTAATAGCAAGCAGCAGAAATAGCTAATAGCAAGCAAGCAGTAATAGCAAGCAAGCAGTAATAGCAAGCAAGCAGTAATAGCTAATAGCAAGCAAGCAGTAATAGCTAATAGCAAGCAAGCAGTAATAGCAAGCAAGCAGTAATAGCTAATAGCAAGCAAGCAGTAATAGCTAATAGCAAGCAAGCAGTAATAGCTAATAGCAAGCAAGCAGTAATAGCAAGCAAGCAGTAATAGCTAATAGCAAGCAAGCAGTAATAGCAAGCAAGCAGTAATAGCTAATACCAAGCAAGCAGTAATAGCAAGCAAGCAGTAATAGCTAATAGCAAGCAAGCAGTAATAGCAAGCAAGCAGTAATAGCTAATAGCAAGCAAGCAGTAATAGCTAATAGCAAGCAAGCAGTAATAGCTAATAGCAAGCAAGCAGTAATAGCTAATAGCAAGCAAGCATTAATAGCAAGCAAGCAGTAATAGCTAATAGCAAGCAAGCAGTAATAGCAAGCAAGCAGTAATAGCTAATAGCAAGCAAGCAGTAATAGCTAATAGCAAGCAAGCAGTAATAGCTAATAGCAAGCAAGCAGCAACAACAAAAACAGTGCCACTCACCAGATGATCATTTGTAAACAAAGTTTGAAAGTTAAACTTGAAAAGGGTGATGCTAGC
>NC_048575.1:80423575-80518575 GCF_013265735.2 Oncorhynchus mykiss | reverse complement strand
CATCATCATCATCATCATCATCATCATCATCATCATCATCATCATTATTATTATTATTTAAAGACATTGCATTAGGCCATTACTGCCTCTTCAAATAAAACAGTGTATTTTGCCTGTCTGTAGACCATTTGTAAAATAGGAATGACATCAAAACATGTGTGTAAAATTGAATCAGATTATACTTAAACTAATATTTTGTGACAAAATCTCCGATTTTTGGCATTGTCAAAAACCCACTCTGTTCTCATAGGCTACTGATCTTGTCATTGGCCAGTCCAAGACGCTCCACACGGGACCGTAAGGCTGATCTTCTTCGGCCAATCTCTGATTCCTCCGTCAGCATCTCGTCCAAGTCATCGCTGTTCAGCAGGCCCAACATTTTACTGCAAAGGATCCTGGCTGACTCCTTCAGGATGAAGTAACGGATCAGCATGGGCACCTGGTCCGCCAGTCGCTGCACCACGATCTGAGAGAGAGGTAGGCAGGAGGGGAGAGGAAAATATACTGTGGATACTGTGAAATTCTGGACATTAAGCCGTTTTTCTATTTATCCAGTCAGATTAACTGGAGTTGGCGCAATAACTGTTAGATGCTGCATGATTTTCATCCTGGTATATATCCTTCTGCACGTAGCTAGTGTACTTTATATCTCCAAGTTGAAACTCACACACTGGTTGAATCAACGTTGTTTCCACATCATTTAGAGGAAATGACGTCGAACCAACGTGGAATAGACGTTTGAATTGACGTCTGTGCCCAGTTGGCAATGCATTCTACCTCATAGTATGCCTTGAGCAGCTCAGGGTATTTGTTCCTGGTGTCGTAACCGGAGCAGTCTGGGGTTTCCTCCTCAGGATTCAATGTTTCAAAGAAGATCTCATCCTGTGTGTAGACCTGCATCTCCATTTGAAACTGCTCCTCGATCCTCTTCATCACTATGTTTGACTGCCATTCCTGGATGTTTTCAATGTTTTTCTATGAGTTCAAACAAAGAGTAAGTGCTCTATTCAATCTGTATTGTGGATGTTCAGCTCTATTCAGTCTGTATTGTGGATGTTCAGCTCTATTCAATCTGTATTGTGGATGTTCAGCTCTATTCAGTCTGTATTGTGGATGTTCAGCTCTATTCAATCTGTATTGTGGATGTTCAGCTCTATTCAGTCTGTATTGTGGATGTTCAGCTCTATTCAATCTGTATTGTGGATGTTCAGCTCTATTCAGTCTGTATTGTGGATGTTCAGCTCTATTCAATCTGTATTGTGGATGTTCAGCTCTATTCAGTCTGCATTGTGGATGTTCAGCTCTATTCAGTCTGTATTGTGGATGTTCAGCTCTATTCAGTCTGCATTGTGGATGTTCAGCTCGATTCAATCTGTATTGTGGATGTTCAGCTCTATTCAATTTGTATTGTGGATGTTCAGCTCTATTCAATTTGTATTGTGGATGTTCAGCTCTATTCAATCTGTATTGTGGATGTTCAGCTCTATTCAATTTGTATTGTGGATGTTCAGCTCTATTCAGTCTGTATTGTGGATGTTCAGCTCTATTCAATCTGTATTGTGGATGTTCAGCTCTATTCAATCTGTATTGTGGATGTTCAGCTCTATTCAATCTGTATTGTGGATGTTCAGCTCTATTCAATCTGTAGTGTGGATGTTCAGCTCTATTCAATCTGTATTGTGGATGTTCAGCTCTATTCAATCTGTATTGTGGATGTTCAGCTCTATTCAATCTGTATTGTGGATGTTCAGCTCTATTCAATCTGTATTGTGGATGTTCAGCTCTATTCAATCTGTAATTGCCATTTAAATACATTTTCCGATTGAGCTGACGTATTCAGCGTTTACCATGGATGCAGCCTCCGCCGAACGCCTGAACCATGCCTTTAAATTTCAATGGACCTATAGCGCCGAACTTCAGCGATACGCTATAGCCAGCGATACGCTATAGCCAGCGATACGCTATAGCCAGCGATACGGGTTAAATTAAGCCCTAAATTACCACGAGGACAAAAACAACTAACTTTGGTTGCAGGGAGGCATTGTAAAACTGTTATTGTTTCAGAGACAGATTCAGATCCAAGTATCTTGTGGTGGGTTTATTTTGAACATTTTAGGCTACAAAATAACCCATATGTAAGCGTAATTCTTCATCAAAAGTATATATATATATATATTTTGTTGTTGCTTTATCTCATGTATTCCTGCCTGCTAGAACATCAACCTCATATCAAAACACAGAATACAGTGTAAATGTATTTAATGTAAAACAGACAAACATTTAAAACAACTGGGTGTGATACTTAAAATTAGACGGCATAATTTGTGTAAATAAAACATATGTTTTAACGGTCTTGTTAACAAATGATTATGGCCATTACCATTGAGACGTGCTGAAGATAAGGAAAATTCTCGAAGCTGACTTTGGACAAATTAACAAATTGTGTATGCACCATTTCTGAAAAACATAAAGGAATGCATTTGTTAATGGAATAGACAAAATGTAACGTAACATTATTTTCGATTGACCTTTTAGTTGTAGCTGATACACCAAAACTTCCTTTCCTGAGTGCTTAATAAGCATGTTTGTCTTGTCAGAAGTTCCACAGAGCCCCCCATACACGATGCATCAGAGCCCCCCCCATACACGATGCATCAGAGCCCCCCCCATACACGATGCATCAGAGCCCCCCCCATACACGATGCATCAGAACCCCCCCCCCATACACGATAAATCAGAGCCCCCCCCATACACGATAAATCAGAGCCCCCCCCAAACACGATGCATCAGAGCCCCTCCATACACGATGCATCAGAGCCCCCCCCATACACGATGCATCAGAGCCCCCCCCCATACACGATAAATCAGAGCCCCCCCATACACGATGCATCAGAACCCCCCCGCCCATACACGATGCATCAGAGCCCCCCCCCCCCCCATACACAATGCATCAGAACCCCCCCCCATACACGATAAATCAGAGCCCCCCCCATACACGATGCATCAGAGCCCCCCCCCATACACGATGCATCAGAGCCCCCCCCCCCATACACGATAAATCAGAGCCCCCCCCCATACACGATGCATCAGAGCCCCCCCCCCCCATACACGATGCATCAGAACCCCCCCCCATACACGATGCATCAGAACCCCCCCCCCATACACGATAAATCAGAGCCCCCCCCCATACACGATGCATCAGAGCCCCCCCCCCCCATACACAATGCATCAGAGCCCCCCCATACACGATGCATCAGAGCCCCCCATACACAATGCATCAGAGCCCCCCCCCATACACAATGCATCAGAGGCCCCCCCCATACACGATGCATCAGAGCCCCCCATACACAATGCATCAGAGCCCCCCATACACGATGCACAGAGCCCCCCCCCCCCCATACACAATGCATCAGAGCCCCCCCATACACGATGCATCAGAGCCCCCCCATACACAATGCATCAGAACCCCCCCCCCCATACACAATGCATCAGAGCCCCCCCCCATACACAATGCATCAGAGGCCCCCCCCATACACAATGCATCAGAACCCCCCCCCCATACACGATAAATCAGAGCCCCCCCCATACACGATGCATCAGAGCCCCTCCCCCCCCATACACAATGCATCAGAGCCCCCCCATACACGATGCATCAGAGCCCCCCATACACAATGCATCAGAGCCCCCCCCCCATACACAATGCATCAGAGGCCCCCCCCATACACGATGCATCAGAGCCCCCCATACACAATGCATCAGAGCCCCCCATACACGATGCACAGAGCCCCCCCCCCCCCCCCCCCCATACACGATGCATCACAACAATACATTTCACAGGTGCAATGAAGGGGCTTTCAGAAATTGCAATGCACTATGGGACATCACATGGAATCTAGGGCTTCTGGTTAGTTACCTCTGATTTTCTGGAGTGTCATCATAGCTGGTTCCCTAAGTTTAGCCACTAGTCTTTGAACAACGCGTTTAAATACCATGTAGTTAGTGAATCCTGGCAGCTCACTTCCCCTGTGCTTCAGATCATATTCATCCACCACTTGTTGCACTACTTCGTGGTCTAAATGGAGAGAAAAAATACAGAGATTTAGAGAAATTGTTAAATGTTAATAATTTTGGAAAATATAATCGATTATAATTACTTTTTGTATGACGTTACTATTAGTATAATAACAATAATATTGTGATTGATTAATTCTGTTGTACACAGTGGTGTAGTAGAGGGTAAATGCCTGTAGGTGGCGTTTCGCAGAAAAATGCTTTGAAAATACAAGGGACGCTTTTTTTTTTTTCACCGCGAACAGCGATCAATGTTTACTCACCAATTTATTGTTGTGCATCTTACTGGTTGTGTGTCTTACACAGTTAACAATACTAGTGTACATGTCTGTGTACGTGTACTGTAGTATCAGTACAAGTTATGGATATAGACATGTTGAGCTGTAGCCTGTCTATTCAAAAGTGTACCTACAAGTTGGCTTGGCGTTTTGAAGACTTTTCATCCAATCTGCAAATTCACTTCGCATGAGGACAAATATATTTTCCTCGACAGTATTATCCCCGGTGGACAGACGAGTAATCTTCTCATTGAACTCTGTTATGATCTGAAGGGAGAAAAATAACATAAACAACTTCTGACTCCTCTGTAGTTCACATGATCCTCTTTTAAAGAACTAAAGTTAGTTATAGTATTACTTTTAGTAACAATGTTTATTTAATTTTTTATTTAAACTTGATTTAACTAGGCAAGTCAGTCAAAGAACAAATTCTTATTTACAATGAAGGCCTACCAAAAGTCAAAAGACCTCCTGCGGGGACGGGGGCTGGGATTTAAAATAAATAAACAAAATAATATGTATATATGTAAAAATCTAGGACAAAACACACATCATGACAAGAGAGACTACATAAAGAGAGACCTAAGACAACAACATAGCAAGGCAGCAACACATGACAACACAGCATGGTAGCAGCACAACATCACAACAGCATGGTAGCAACACAACATCACAACAACATGGTAGCCGCACAACATCACAACAACATGGTAGCAACACAACATCACAACAACATGGTAGCCGCACAACATCACAACAACATGGTAGCAACACAACATCACAACAACATGGTAGCCACACAACAACATGGTAGCAACACAACATCGTAACAACATGGTAGCCGCACAACATCACAACAACATGGTAGCCGCACAACATCACAACAACATGGTAGCCGCACAACATCACAACAACATGGTAGCCACACAACAACATGGTAGCCGCACAACATCACAACAACATGGTAGCCGCACAACATCACAACAACATGGTAGCCGCACAACATCACAACAACATGGTAGCCGCACAACATCACAACAACATGGTAGCCGCACAAAACATGGTACAATGTAATGTTTTAAATTTGAGCAATAATATTGACAACGTTGTGTTATTTGTATGGAGAAAAAAATACTTTACTCCTACTAATGGTGTGTTTGGATCCTTTTCTGAGGAACTCGTAGTTGGTGAAGGCATACGAGTGCTTTTGAAGTCGGAAAAACAATGAAACCAAAGAGATTTTAACTAGATTTGAGCTAGATGCCTAAACTAGCTAACATTGCTAATAATATTAGTTTCCTAGGAACGCAAAGCGAGGCGGCCATCTCTGTCGGCGCCGGAAGAGGCGCCGACAGAGATGAATTGGTCCACTCACACAGACAGCATCGTGAAGAAGGCGAAGCCTTCTTCAGGAGGCTGAAGAAATTCGGCTTGTCACCAAAAGCACTCACAAACTTCTACAGATGCACAATCGAGAGCATCCTGGCGGGCTGTATCACCGCCTGGTATGGCAACTGCACCGCCCTCAACCGTAAGGCTCTCCAGAGGGTAGTGAGGTCTGCACAACGCATCACCGGGGGCAAACTACCTGCCCTCCAGGACACCTACACCACCCGATGTCACAGGAAGGCCATAAAGATCATCAAGGACATCAACCACCCGAGCCACTGCCTGTTCACCCCGCTATCATCCAGAAGGCGAGGTCAGTACAGGTGCATCAAAGCTGGGACCGAGAGACTGAAAAACAGCTTCTATCTCAAGGCCATCAGACTGTTAAACAGCCACCACTAACATTGAGTGGCTGCTGCCAACACACTGACACTGACTCAACTCCAGCCACTTTAATAATGGGAATTGATGGGAAATGATGTAAATATATCACTAGCCACTTTAAACAATGCTACCTTATATAATGTTACTTACCCTACATTATTCATCTCATATGCATACGTATATACTGTACTCTATATCATCGACTGTATCCTTATGTAATACATGTATCACTCGCCACTTTAAACTATGCCACTTTGTTTACATACTCATCTCATTTGTACATACTGTACTCGATACCATCTACTGTATCTTGCCTATGCTGCTCTGTACCATCACTCATTCATATATCCTTATGTACATATTCTTTATCCCCTTACACTGTGTACAAGACAGTAGTTTTGGAATTGTTAGTTAGATTACTTGTTATTACTGCATTGTCGGAACTAGAAGCACAAGCATTTCGCTACACTCGCATTAAAATCTGCTAACCATGTGTATGTGACAAATAAAATTTGATTTGATTTGATTTGATATTAGCTTGCTTATGTTGACATTGGGTCAAACTAGATACATTGTCCATATTATTGGGGTTGTCAATATTGTAACGACTCTGGGTTTATAGGGCGGAAATCGGCATGCTTTTGCGGCACAGTCGATAGCGCACCGGACCTCGGGCTCGAATGTCAAGGGTTCGAGACCTGCTCCCTGCTGTTTCATTACATTGGTGTCAGAAGTGATCGGACCTCGCATCCACGACAGTGCGTGTGCTTGGCCGGCGCGTTCCTGTAAGACGTAGACTCGCAAGCTAGCGCGAGGACGCGCTCTTTGAAACGACCCTGGGTTTATAAGCGCGGAAATCGACTCTGCGGCACAGTCGATAGCTCGAAGGTCGAGGGTTCGAGACCTGCTCCCTGCTGTTTCATTACAATATGTTTTACCATCTTTTGGTCGGAAAGGTCAGTGATGAAACATAAACAACGCGCAAACTCGGTATAATCATTCTGGTCCGAGTTTTCCATTTCGAACTCGGAGGATCATTCTAGTAGCTATTTCTAACTCGTATCTCAGAGTTTCCGATAGCATCCTAACGCATCAGCAATTGATGTGTAAACCAACGTGTTTCATTTGCTTGGCGTCCTTGTGAGAGTAACGCAAAATTAACATAAGTAAGACACAACTTTCCATAGAAAATAATATTGTAATATAAGGTGTTTATTTTATTGAACAAGTCATTTTTACTGGACCCCTACACTGCTCATAAGGGTTTTATATATTTGTTATCTGTTATATTACTGTTTACTCCTGAAGAATCAATGGGCACCATTGGATTGGTTGAAATTGAACTGACCATTGAACAGTAGGAAATATACCAGATGTGCTTTATGTTAGTTAACATAGACTTAACATTTGGGAGACGGGGAAAAAATATGTATATTTATTATGATGTCATAGTATAGGTGGAGACGGGGAAAAAACATGTATATTTATGATGTCATAGTATAGGTGGAGACAGGAAAAAATATGTATATTTATTATGATGTCATAGTATAGGTGGAGATGGGGGAAAAACATGTATATTTATGATGTCATAGTATAGGTGGAGACAGGAAAAAATATGTATATTTATGATGTCATAGTATAGGTGGAGACAGGAAAAAATATGTATATTTATGATGTCATAGTATAGGTGGAGACGGGGAAAAATATGTATATTTATGATGTCATAGT
Source organism: Oncorhynchus mykiss (assembly GCF_013265735.2). NCBI lineage: Eukaryota > Metazoa > Chordata > Actinopteri > Salmoniformes > Salmonidae > Oncorhynchus > Oncorhynchus mykiss. Next base: position 80,510,725 of record NC_048575.1, on the reverse strand, counting down.
ATAGGTGGAGATGGGGAAAAAACATGTATATTTATGATGTCATAGTATAGGTGGAGACAGGAAAAAATATGTATATTTATGATGTCATAGTATAGGTGGAGACGGGGAAAAATATGTATATTTATGATGTCATAGTATAGGTGGAGACAGGAAAAAATATGTATATTTATGATGTCATAGTATAGGTGGAGATGGGGGAAAAACATGTATATTTATTATGATGTCATAGTATAGGTGGAGACAGGAAAAAATATGTATATTTATGATGTCATAGTATAGGTGGAGACGGGGAAAAAACATGTATATTTATTATGATGTCATAGTATAGGTGGAGATGGGGGAAAAACATGTATATTTATTATGATGTCATAGTATAGGTGGAGACGGGGAAAAAACATGTATATTTATTATGTCATAGTATAGGTGGAGACGGGGAAAAAACATGTATATTTATGATGTCATAGTATAGGTGGAGACGGGGAAAAAACATGTATATTTATGATGTCATAGTATAGGTGGAGACAGGAAAAAATATGTATATTTATGATGTCATAGTATAGGTGGAGACGGGGAAAAATATGTATATCTATTATGATGTCATAGTATAGGTGGAGACGGGGAAAAATATGTATATTTATTATGATGTCATAGTATAGGTGGAGACAGGAAAAAATATGTATATTTATGATGTCATAGTAAAGGTGGAGACAGGAAAAAATATGTATATTTATGATGTCATAGTATAGGTGGAGAACATTGCACAGAAAATAATCTTCCAAAGTTGATACAGGTGAAAGACAGAGAAAGGTGAATGGTTACTTACGCCAATGAGGAACTCCTTCCTTTCTGCCAGGTCTGACGGAGGCCCACCCTCACACTCTACCAACGCCTTCCTCACGTTCCACAGCTGCTTTTTAATCTGATTGGACATATCTGGTAGGGATTTCTGACCAAAAAACAAACAAATACACAACTTAAACAGGCTGTCAGACACCAGACCTGGGGTGTACATGAGGCATACGGTAAAGGACATACGGTAAAGGACAGATGATCGAATGATAATAGCACGTGGCTGGACTAACTTTGATGTGGTTGACCAGGGTATAGGTTAGCTTTGTGGCTAGGTGCTTGGTGGTTGCCCTTTCCTCAAGCAGGAGGGATCTTGATACATTGAAAAGGAGAGGAATTGAATTAACACATTTTAAAGTGTTACAAAAATGTAGTCACAATAATATGTCAACATGTACAGTTAGGTCCACAATTATTGGCACCCTTGATAAATATGAGCAAAATAGGCTTTATAAAGTATATAATTCAAATACTGAGCTATGTTGTATGCTAAAAATAATGAAAAATTATATTATTTATACTAACCCAATTGCTCAAAAAATATATATTTTGTTTAATAAATAAAAACATGTTTTTCAAAATTACTGGCACCCCTGTTTTCAATACCTCACCTTGCCAGGATAATGGCACTGAGCCTTTTTCTCAAATGTTTTTTGAGAATGGAGAACTGATTAGGAGGGGTCTTAGACCATTCCTCCATACAGAATCCTTCCTTGTTATCCTTCATCTGCACTTATAGACTGCCCTCTTCAATTCAAACCACAGGATTTCAATGAGGTTCAAGTCAGGAGACTGAGGTGGACATTGCAAAATGTTGATTTTTTTGGGGTCAATTAATCATTTCTTTGTGGATTTTGATGTGTCCTTGGGGTTATTGTCTTGCTGAAAGATCCACTTGGGGACAAGATTCAGCCTCCTGGCAGAGGCAGCCAGGTGTCTGGCCAAAATGTCCTGGTACTTGGTAAAGTTCATGATGCCGTTGACCTTAACGTGGGTTTAAGTACCATTGAGACTTGCCGCAAGTGGATCTTCCAGCAAGACAATAAGTTGAAAGTCATTGCTTGCTATTAAAACGTTTTTAATGGTTAATTATAGCATAATGCATTTGAAAAACAACAACAATTAAAATGTACTTTACAAAACGCTACAGGCGTTTAGGTACTGTAGGTACTGTAGGTACTGTAGGTACCGTAGGCACTATCAAATGCCTTGTACATCTGAGCAGTGATCTGGTACTGGTACTTCCTGTATATAGCTCCACATTGATCGGGTACTTCCTGTATATAGCTCCACATCGATCTGGTACTCCCTGTATATAGCTCCACATTGATCGGGTACTTCCTGTATATAGCTCCACATCGATCTGGTACTCCCTGTATATAGCTCCACATTGATCTGGTACTTCCTGTATATAGCTCCACATCGATCTGGTACTTCCTGTATATAGCAACATTCTTGTGATTTTATTATATTCCTCGTCTCACTATTTTATTTTGTATTATTATTATTATTATTATTATTATTATTATTATTATTATTATTATTACACTCTGCATCTTTGGGAAGAGGTATTCCAGTTGTATATTCGTGGCATGTGCCATTTGTTTTTGTTGTTGTTGTTGATTTCTTTAGAAATTTTACTTGAAGTGCTCGTGATCTTGAAAGAAGTCCAACTCCTCTTCAAGTGCCTGAGCTATGGACATTTTATCATCAATCTGCTTCTGACCACGACATTTCACAATGACGTAGCCCATATTCAGAGGAAGGGTTTTATTGCGGACAATTTCCAACACGTCCTTCTCCGTCCCCTTGTCTATCAGGTCTGGCTTCGTCAGAATGGCTGGAAGACCAAATGAAAGAAATGAAAAGCGTTACAATACGTAGATATCTAAGTGCTTAATTGTGACCATAACCATTTTCATCAACTGTAAAAAATAAAAATATATATTTTTTTATTTAAAAAAAGGAAAGAAAACTCATCTTTATCATTTTTTTTACCCAGAGTTCTCGTTCCTTCAGGATCCACTTTTTGCACCATTTTCAGGGCTTCTGTCGTTGCTATGTCATTATAACATGGTATTACCACTAAGTTAATGGTTTTCTTTTTCGAAATGTATTTCATGATTAGACTTTTGATCTGCGGAAAAAAGTAGAAGAGCAGGGAGCCACGTGGTACATTATCATTTCGTGTTACATTATCGTTACGTGTTACATTATCATTACGTGTTACATTATCGTTATTTGGTGCATTATCGTTTTGTGTTACATTATCATTGTGTGTTACATTATCAATATGTGGTACATTATCGTTACGTGGTACGTTAGCATTGCATGGTACATTATCATTACATGGTACATTAGCATTATGCGGTACATTATCATTACGTGGTACATTATCATTACGTGGTACATAATCAGAAATAACACTGGTTTCCTTTCCTTCACCTTCTACTAATCATTACCAGGAAACAACAGAAACATGACTCATTTTAAGGTTAATTCACATCTGCATGAAGTTAAACCTCCGTAATCAAAATGGTGGACTGTTATAATGAACTACAGTACGAGAGAACCAAGCAAGTCTACTGGACAAACTCCAAAAAGTGATCAACTCGAGACTCACTTGGGCTTCAATGTCCTCTGGTTGTCCTGGTACTGGTACCCTGGCGATCCCAGGCAAGTCGATCAGCCTGAGATCACACACCGTGGAAGACTTGATTTTGAGAGTGATCAGATCTTCACATATCCCCACACCCCTTCCAGCTAACTCGTTCTGAGCTGTTGAATCAATGTGAAAATTGTGATGGAATACATCTGCCTCATGCACAGAAAAACTGTAAAAAAAAAAAAAAAACCCACAAAGGACAAAGGAAAATCCCTGATATCACAATCGTACACTGTGTAAACCAGGGTTGGTCAACCATTCTCCCGGAGAGCGACTGAGTGTGCTCCTCAAAGAGGTAGTTTCTGGTCTAAATCCGTCCTCGTTTTTACCCATCATACCTTGCTCAACGTGCCTCGCGACTTCTTCTCGGTCATCAAATTCAAAAGTTTTGTTTTTGTATGAGATGACAGCCTTCCACACCACTCCGCTGACATAACAGAGTCTGAGTTCCAGTGGACACCTGGTGACGATACCTGGATGGGGAACAAGGCCGTACTAATGACAGATCATGATAATATAAGTCTGTCACGTCTAGCCCAAAGAGGTTTTAATGCCCTGACAAGACATACCCCTATCTGACACCTAACATTATTGGTAGAGTATGATAAATAGTCTCTCAGTGATAAATCATGGCAATTCTAAGAGAACAGTCAACAGGTTATGCTATAGCTTACACACAACAACAAAAAATACTTCACCGTTTGATAATGACATTGTGCCCACATAATACTCACCATTCCCTCTGGGCAGTGCCACCCCAGATAGGGCCTCAAGCACAGAGCTCTTTCCTGAACTCTGGTCTCCAACCACAGCAATGGATGGCAGGGGCAGCTCTTTCTCTATCCCAATGGATCTCAGGTAGTCTATTAATTCAATGAAGGGCCGGACCTTCTTCGCCAACTGGTCTTGGAACATGCTTGGGGTCATGTCGGGTACAAAACGATGACATGTTAAATGGTCAATTCATTTTTTTTAAATATTTTTTTTACATTTTTATTTCACCCCCTTTTTCTCCCCAATTTCGTGGTATCCAATTGTTGTAGTAGCGGGCTCGGGAGAGACGAAGGCTGAATGTCATGCATCCTCCGATACACAACCCAACCAGCCGTACTGCTTCTTAACACAGCGCTCATCCAACCCGGAAGCCAGCCGCACCAATGTGTCGGAGGCTACACCGTGCACCTGGCAACCTTGGCTAGCGCGCACTGCGCCCGGGCCGCCACAGGAGTCGCTGGTGCGCGATGAGACAAGGAGATCCCTACCGACCAATCCCTCCCTAACCCGGACGACGCTAGGCCAATTGTGCGTCGCCCCACGGACCTCCCGGTCGCGGCCGGTTACGACAGAGCCTGGGCGCGAACCCAGGGACTCTGATGGCCCTTAACCACTGCGCCACCCGGGAGACCCAAATAGTTAATTTGTTGATTAGACTAATGTATGGCTAAATTGATTGAAAATGCAGCCGATGTAAAACTATTGTGGTACAGATCCATTTTTTATTATTGCGCTGCGAGACTGCAATAACAGATTGTAAATAGAGGCCAGTAATGCCTTTGTCATTAAAAACCAAAAACTGAAAGAATGTTGTCCCACCTAGGTCCATCTTCATCATCTGACATTTCTTGTCCTGTCCGGAATCCAAGAGAGGGCCTAAATGAAATACCATTTTAGATTAAATGAAACATCTGCAATTTCCCTAAATGTTTTCTCTAGATAGATAGATAGATAGATAGATAGATAGATAGATAGATAGATAGATAGATACCCAAGCATATGTCACAGTTCAGCAATGTATTTAAGTATACAGAAGTATGTCTGTGATAAATATACTCGAGTATATTTAAAATGATTTAAATTGGAACAATTTTAAATAGATTTAATGCATTTTTAATGCTAACTTACTTAGTGTTTTGTTAACATTTAAGTATTATAAATACATAAATGATCTACATTTTGGGTCTTTTACTTTCGGTTTTGTACACCAGCTTCAAACAGCTGAAAATACAATATTTTTCAGATATTGAAAATATATTTTAAAGCGGTTTAGTGTGTACACGGATTCTCTACAACTATACTTGGTTGTTTTGTCACATAAACTAAAATAACGCCAACAAATTCGGAATTTTTTAGAAAATGGCGCAGCGATTTCTGCATAGTGCGTCTTCAAGTGCAATGCCAGTGTACATACAGTATACTTAAAGACCGACAAACAATGCATTAAAAATACCTCTTTAATAAGTGTGTTGAAGTCTAATGATAGTATATGTATAGTATACTTAAGATGTACTAGAAAAGTGAATATCCTATTTAAAGTATATTATATGAATTAGTAGTATTTGTAATATATAAAAATATACTTTCCCCCCCCCCCCCCGCCCCCCCCCCCCCCCCCCCCCGCTTGGGTAGATAGATTGAAAGAAACTACTTATGAAACTACCTATGCCCAGTTCTGAAGTATAAAATGTAACCTACAACATAACATTTCCATGAATAAAACCGACTTGAATTTGTCTTTAAAATAATCATACCTCGTTTTAAATCGAATCCCTTAAGACACTAAACTGACCTCAGTCAAGACGTTATCTTGTGGTTTCTCTTGGGGATACTATGAAAAATGACTTGTTCAATTGCATTTTATAATCCAGGCAGTTCAAAGAGTAATGATATGAAGCATATTAAGTCTAGGTTCAAATTCCTCAGGTCAATGTGACTTTCCGTTGGTTTCTAAGGTCCAACTCAGTTAAAATACAGTAAAATCAACATTAAATGTAAATTAAATGGAGAATACATATTCATTTGATTTAATGCTTGTCCTGCAGTGATGAAATATAGGTGTGTTTAGCTTAAGCATCCTCAGATTACAATTGGCTCATTTAGCCCCCCTCTTCTCCCCTCTAACTATTCCCCAGGTCTTTGCAGTAAATGAAAATGTGTCCTCAGTCACCTTACCTGGTAACATAAATGTAAAATAAAATAAAATATTGATTGATTTACATATGCAGAGTAGGACTATTGGTCGTAGAATTGTCTAGGAACAAGGCAGGGGCTTCCCCTATTAGCTTATGTGTTTTGATCATGGAGTATAGCGTTTTGGGGATCAGAGTACACATACATCATGGCAGCTTGACCTTGTATTAACTTTTGAGTTGCTAGAAGAAGCTCCATATTATGGATGTTAGGTACTGTAGTAAAGCTATAATCCTATGAATCTTTATATACAGTATATTGGCCCGACTTTTATGATTTCCTTCGAGGGTTGTTATTGTCATTTGTGAAGACTGAAGAATCAAATCAAATCAAATCAAAATGTATTAGTCACATGCGGGGGGGGGGGGGGGGGGGGGGGGGCATCAGGAGGTCCAGGATCCAGTTGCAGAGGGAGGTGTTTAGTCCCAGGGTCCTTGATTTTATTGATGAGCTTTGAGGGCACTATGGTGTTGAACGCTGAGCTGTAGTCGATGAACAGCATTCTCACATAGGTGAGTAGGTAGTTACAGAAGTTAAAGACGCAGACAGATGGACAGAAAGAAGACAGTTGGTGAACAAGAGAAGATGATGGGAATAAAGGTGACAACATGAAGACAAATCATTTGAAGATAAAGGGGAGGAGACAAAAATAAAAAACAGAGTCGGGTTGGGCCGGCAAGCAGTAATGCCATATACCAGTTGTGGTTTATTACTCGAGTCATTCATACTGTACATTTTTTATAAACTTACAGTTGAAGGTATAAAGTTTTTATGGATTTACTATGCTGCTATCTGTCGTTGGACGAATGCTGACTTGCGTCTTTCAAAAGCCACTTTAGAGGGTTGCCAGGGTGATGTATGACGCTTACTGGCGGCCATGTTGGAAGACCACCACATCAATTCTTCTGTCAACAACAGCTGAGTGGCTACCCCAAGCTGTATGACAGGAATGGGAAGTCATTGCCAAAGACCTGGCACAGCAGCTGTGGCACTGTTAAACAAGAATGGAATTGGAGGAGGCACGGATGGTCTCATCCTTCCTGGAGAGGAGCGAACAGGGAGTTGACCTGACCTCCACTCCACATGGACCTGACCTATCTGCCTTTCTTTCCCAATCTGCACCTCTGGTACAGCATGGCACACAGTCCACGGAGGCTCCCGCGGTCAACAGCCAACATGGAGCACGGGGGACAGGCCACTCCGCCAACGCCCTCTATGCCAGTGACACAAGTTAGCATACCTCCATCTAGACAAAGCACCACTCCTTCACCTGAGTTGGAGGCATGCATGGCCACGCAGTCATGGGTGAACAGGTTAGTACAGGAAGGGGCTGAGCACGCACTCTTGTGAGGCCACAATGTTGAGGATCAGCGAAGTGGAGATGTCGTTTCCTATCTTCACCAGCTGGGGGGGGCGGCCCGTCAGGAAGTCCAAGACCCAGTTGCACAGGGCGGGGTTCAGATCCACAGCCTCAAGCTTAATGATGAGCTATGGTGTTGAATGCTGAGCTGTAGTCAATGAACAGCACTGTTAAATATGTATTCCTCTTGTCTAGATGGGAAAGGGCAGTGTGATTGCAATTTTTTATAAAATTGAAAAAACATCTGTTTTTCCTTTGCCTTCATGTGGTATTCTGTGTAGATTGATGAGAAAGACAAACAATTTAATTCCTTTTATAGTGAGGCTGTAACGCAACAAAATCTGGAAAAAGTCAAGGGGTCTGAATATTTCCGAATGCAATAGGTGGACATTTATGATTTCCTTTCTCTTTGATGGTACGGCAACTGGTCCGCCCACAACCGTAAGGCTCTCCAGAGGGTAGTGAGGTCTGCTCCGCCCACAACCGTAAGGCTCTCCAGAGGGTAGTGAGGTCTGCTCCGCCCACAACCGTAAGGCTCTCCAGAGGGTAGTGAGGTCTGCTCCGCCCACAACCGTAAGGCTCTCCAGAGGGTAGTGAGGTCTGCTCCGCCCACAACCGTAAGGCTCTCCAGAGGGTAGTGAGGTCTGCTCCGCCCACAACCGTAAGGCTCTCCAGAGGGTAGTGAGGTCTGCTCCGCCCACAACCGTAAGGCTCTCCAGAGGGTAGTGAGGTCTGCTCCGCCCACAACCGTAAGGCTCTCCAGAGGGTAGTGAGGTCTGCTCCGCCCACAACCGTAAGGCTCTCCAGAGGGTAGTGAGGTCTGCTCCGCCCACAACCGTAAGGCTCTCCAGAGGGTAGTGAGGTCTGCTCCGCCCACAACCGTAAGGCTCTCCAGAGGGTAGTGAGGTCTGCTCCGCCCACAACCGTAAGGCTCTCCAGAGGGTAGTGAGGTCTGCTCCGCCCACAACCGTAAGGCTCTCCAGAGGGTAGTGAGGTCTGCTCCGCCCACAACCGTAAGGCTCTCCAGAGGGTAGTGAGGTCTGCTCCGCCCACAACCGTAAGGCTCTCCAGAGGGTAGTGAGGTCTGCTCCGCCCACAACCGTAAGGCTCTCCAGAGGGTAGTGAGGTCTGCTCCGCCCACAACCGTAAGGCTCTCCAGAGGGTAGTGAGGTCTGCTCCGCCCACAACCGTAAGGCTCTCCAGAGGGTAGTGAGGTCTGCTCCGCCCACAACCGTAAGGCTCTCCAGAGGGTAGTGAGGTCTGCTCCGCCCACAACCGTAAGGCTCTCCAGAGGGTAGTGAGGTCTGCTCCGCCCACAACCGTAAGGCTCTCCAGAGGGTAGTGAGGTCTGCTCCGCCCACAACCGTAAGGCTCTCCAGAGGGTAGTGAGGTCTGCTCCGCCCACAACCGTAAGGCTCTCCAGAGGGTAGTGAGGTCTGCTCCGCCCACAACCGTAAGGCTCTCCAGAGGGTAGTGAGGTCTGCTCCGCCCACAACCGTAAGGCTCTCCAGAGGGTAGTGAGGTCTGCTCCGCCCACAACCGTAAGGCTCTCCAGAGGGTAGTGAGGTCTGCTCCGCCCACAACCGTAAGGCTCTCCAGAGGGTAGTGAGGTCTGCTCCGCCCACAACCGTAAGGCTCTCCAGAGGGTAGTGAGGTCTGCTCCGCCCACAACCGTAAGGCTCTCCAGAGGGTAGTGAGGTCTGCTCCGCCCACAACCGTAAGGCTCTCCAGAGGGTAGTGAGGTCTGCTCCGCCCACAACCGTAAGGCTCTCCAGAGGGTAGTGAGGTATGCTCCGCCCACAACCGTAAGGCTCTCCAGAGGGTAGTGAGGTCTGCTCCGCCCACAACCGTAAGGCTCTCCAGAGGGTAGTGAGGTCTGCTCCGCCCACAACCGTAAGGCTCTCCAGAGGGTAGTGAGGTCTGCTCCGCCCACAACCGTAAGGCTCTCCAGAGGGTAGTGAGGTCTGCTCCGCCCACAACCGTAAGGCTCTCCAGAGGGTAGTGAGGTCTGCTCCGCCCACAACCGTAAGGCTCTCCAGAGGGTAGTGAGGTCTGCTCCGCCCACAACCGTAAGGCTCTCCAGAGGGTAGTGAGGTCTGCTCCGCCCACAACCGTAAGGCTCTCCAGAGGGTAGTGAGGTCTGCTCCGCCCACAACCGTAAGGCTCTCCAGAGGGTAGTGAGGTCTGCTCCGCCCACAACCGTAAGGCTCTCCAGAGGGTAGTGAGGTCTGCTCCGCCCACAACCGTAAGGCTCTCCAGAGGGTAGTGAGGTCTGCTCCGCCCACAACCGTAAGGCTCTCCAGAGGGTAGTGAGGTCTGCTCCGCCCACAACCGTAAGGCTCTCCAGAGGGTAGTGAGGTCTGCTCCGCCCACAACCGTAAGGCTCTCCAGAGGGTAGTGAGGTCTGCTCCGCCCACAACCGTAAGGCTCTCCAGAGGGTAGTGAGGTCTGCTCCGCCCACAACCGTAAGGCTCTCCAGAGGGTAGTGAGGTCTGCTCCGCCCACAACCGTAAGGCTCTCCAGAGGGTAGTGAGGTCTGCTCCGCCCACAACCGTAAGGCTCTCCAGAGGGTAGTGAGGTCTGCTCCGCCCACAACCGTAAGGCTCTCCAGAGGGTAGTGAGGTCTGCTCCGCCCACAACCGTAAGGCTCTCCAGAGGGTAGTGAGGTCTGCTCCGCCCACAACCGTAAGGCTCTCCAGAGGGTAGTGAGGTCTGCTCCGCCCACAACCGTAAGGCTCTCCAGAGGGTAGTGAGGTATGCTCCGCCCACAACCGTAAGGCTCTCCAGAGGGTAGTGAGGTCTGCTCCGCCCACAACCGTAAGGCTCTCCAGAGGGTAGTGAGGTCTGCTCCGCCCACAACCGTAAGGCTCTCCAGAGGGTAGTGAGGTCTGCTCCGCCCACAACCGTAAGGCTCTCCAGAGGGTAGTGAGGTCTGCTCCGCCCACAACCGTAAGGCTCTCCAGAGGGTAGTGAGGTCTGCTCCGCCCACAACCGTAAGGCTCTCCAGAGGGTAGTGAGGTCTGCTCCGCCCACAACCGTAAGGCTCTCCAGAGGGTAGTGAGGTCTGCTCCGCCCACAACCGTAAGGCTCTCCAGAGGGTAGTGAGGTCTGCTCCGCCCACAACCGTAAGGCTCTCCAGAGGGTAGTGAGGTCTGCTCCGCCCACAACCGTAAGGCTCTCCAGAGGGTAGTGAGGTCTGCTCCGCCCACAACCGTAAGGCTCTCCAGAGGGTAGTGAGGTCTGCTCCGCCCACAACCGTAAGGCTCTCCAGAGGGTAGTGAGGTCTGCTCCGCCCACAACCGTAAGGCTCTCCAGAGGGTAGTGAGGTCTGCTCCGCCCACAACCGTAAGGCTCTCCAGAGGGTAGTGAGGTCTGCTCCGCCCACAACCGTAAGGCTCTCCAGAGGGTAGTGAGGTCTGCTCCGCCCACAACCGTAAGGCTCTCCAGAGGGTAGTGAGGTCTGCTCCGCCCACAACCGTAAGGCTCTCCAGAGGGTAGTGAGGTCTGCTCCGCCCACAACCGTAAGGCTCTCCAGAGGGTAGTGAGGTCTGCTCCGCCCATAACCGTAAGGCTCTCCAGAGGGTAGTGAGGTCTGCTCCGCCCACAACCGTAAGGCTCTCCAGAGGGTAGTGAGGTCTGCTCCGCCCACAACCGTAAGGCTCTCCAGAGGGTAGTGAGGTCTGCTCCGCCCACAACCGTAAGGCTCTCCAGAGGGTAGTGAGGTCTGCTCCGCCCACAACCGTAAGGCTCTCCAGAGGGTAGTGAGGTCTGCTCCGCCCACAACCGTAAGGCTCTCCAGAGGGTAGTGAGGTCTGCTCCGCCCACAACCGTAAGGCTCTCCAGAGGGTAGTGAGGTCTGCTCCGCCCACAACCGTAAGGCTCTCCAGAGGGTAGTGAGGTCTGCTCCGCCCATAACCGTAAGGCTCTCCAGAGGGTAGTGAGGTCTGCTCCGCCCATAACCGTAAGGCTCTCCAGAGGGTAGTGAGGTCTGCACAACGCATCACCGTGGGCAAACTACCTGCCCCACCCGATGTCACAGGAAGGCCAAAAAGATAATCAAGGACAACCACCCGAGCCACTGCCTGTTCACCCCGCTATCATCCAGAAGGCGAGGTCAGTACAGGTGCATCAAAGCTGGGACCGAGAGACTGAAAAAGAGCTTCTATCTCAAGGCCATCAGACTGTTAAACAGCCATCACTAACATTGAGTGGCTGCTGCCAACACACTGACTCAAATCTCTAGCCACTTTAATAATAAAACATTGGATGTAATACATGTATCACTAGCCACTTTAAATAACGCCACTTTATATAATGTTTACATACCCTACATTACTCATCTCATATGTATATACTGTACTCTATACCATCTACTGCATCTTGCCTATGCCGTTCGGCCATCCCTCATTCATATATCTCTATATGTACATATTCTTATTCATTCCTTTACACTTGTGTGTGTATAAGGTAGTTGTTGTGAAATTGTTAGATTACTTGTTAGATATTACTGCACGGTTGGAACTAGAAGCACAAGCATTTCGCTACATTCACATTAACATCTGCTAACCCATGTGTATGTGACAAATAACATTTTATTTTATTTGAAGCCACCCTAGTCATAGACTGTTCTCTCTGCTACCACACGGCAAGCGGTACAGGAGCGCCAAGTCTATGACCAAGAGGCTTTTTGAATAGCTTCTACCCCCGAGACATAAGACTCCTGATTTTTGTTCCTCTTTTATCTTTTACTTTAATTTATTCAGTGAATATTTATTTTCTTAACCCTTATTTTTCTTAAACATTGTTGGTTAAGGACTAAGCATTTCACTGTAAGGTGAAACACCTGTTGTATTCGGCGCATGTGACAAATAATATTGCATTTTATTTTTATAATGAAGTCAACAAACATAAAGACAAAGAATGTGAAGAAAGGGAGGAGACAAAAATAAAAATTTGAGCGGTATATCAATTCTGGTTTATTACTCGAGTCATTCATACTGTACATTTTTATATACTTACAGTTGAAGGTATAAAGTTTTTATGGATTTACTATGCTGCTATCTGTCGTTGCTGGAATGCTGACTTGCCTCTTTTCAAAGTTAGTATTACTTAATTCTTTCAATGTGTCATTATGCTCATATGATCACATATCACATGTCAGAATTATTTTTTCTATGTAGTTTTACGAAAGTTCAATCCGGTGGGCTGGTCTGAGTGCTCATCGTCATTCAGCATAACATGATTCCCTTTGTTTCCTTTTCTACAGGCGTAGTGGAAATGAATACAAAACATATCATCATCAGTGTCACGGTCGTCATCGTGAAAATGACTGGACCAAAGCGCAGCGTGGTGAGCGTACATTTTCTCTTTATTTATAAAAATGTCGCCAACAAAACAAGAAAGAAAGAAACGACCGTGAAGCTTACAAGGGCTGTAGTGCCACTAACAAAGACAACTACCCACAATAACAAAAGAGAAAAAGGCTACCTAAGTATGATTCCCAATCAGAGACAACGATAGACAACTGTCCCTGATTGAGAACCACACCCCGGCCAAAACATAGAAACAGAAAAACATAGAAATTAAGAAACTAGAATGCCCACCCTAGTCACACCCTGGCCTAACCAAAATAGAGAAATAAAACATCTCTCTAAAAGTCAGGGCGTGACAATCATAGTGGGAATGTTTCTTCTCCTCTTTCCAATGTACGGAATGTTGTTCAGCAACATTTTTCGAATAACGGGCTTTCCGTGTTGTTTAAGTCATTTCAGACGCCGAAAGGGTCGATTTTAATACATTTTAGACGAAGGCTGCAATGTAAGAAAAATGTGGAGAAAAAAAAAAATCACGGGGTCTGAATACTTTCCAAATGCACTGTGTAATATACACAGGATAGACTTCACCGTTCAATTTAAAATGCTTACTGGCAGCAATCTCATTCTCTCATCAAGTCTATTTGAATCATGTCACGTTTCTTCCAGGTGTCCTACTCTTTCCTCTTACCGTGTCGTTCTGTTTCCTCTCCCCTCGCCACCACTCTCCTCGTATCTCTATCAATTATATTTGAATGTAGGGAACGCCATATAACATCTGAAACACAACCAAAACAAACAGAAAATGCATCCCAAAAAGTTTGAAGAGTCACAAGTTTGAGGTAATCATTGCATGGGACCAAATATTAAACGTTTGACTATTTTAATACACATATACGTGATTTTTTTTTTCTCCACATTTTTCTTACATTACAGCCTTCGTCTAAAATGTATTAAAATCGACCCTTTCGGCGTCTGAAATGACTTAAACAACAAAATGTCCCAATACTTCTGGTCCCCTAAATTGGGGTGAGTACGTACAAAAAGTGCTGACATTTCTAAACGGTTCACCCGATATGGATGACAATACCTTCAAATTAAAGCTGACAGTCAGGCACTTTAACCTCACAGGCATTGTATCGTTTCAGAGTACAGAGCCAAAACAACAAAACTATTGTCACTGTCCCAATAATCAACTGAGAACTGTGACTTTCAGCTTCAGTTATGTTGCCTGTAGCCTATTCATGTTAATTATCATTCTAATCATTTCTTTCATTGTTACAGGTGAAGTTTCTAAGAACCGAGTTACATCTTGCCCAAACTGATTCGGGGAAATGCATCTCTATGCAAGCTTCAAACCTCCTACCCATCTAACAACGGTTGGTCCCACAGTCACCAACCTCTGTTTGCAAATGAAAGCTACCCAGCAATGGATTCGACCTCTGTGTTTCCCTTACTGCTGGCGGGGCCAAGGTTAATTTGGAACCTGCGTGTCCTGTTTTAGCACTCAGCACTTCATAACACTTTTACTCAAGTGCCTTTTCACGGTTGGTTTTACAGTTTCTATGGATTATCAGGCAGATTATGCCTGATAACGTCGAGATCTCGTTATGTGTTAGACAGTTGGCCCTCCGAGTACAGGTTTACTACGGTGATTCCCAGCCGTGTACTTTTAGGGGATTTTCAGGCTCAGTAGTCTGCAGTTCATTGACCTTACGTTACTCTATAGTGGGCATCAACTCATAGGCCTAGCCAAAGCACGCTAGGTGAATCACAGTATTTCAGGCAACTATTAGGTCTGGTTGCTTTGTCTCGTGCCACTTTTGCCCATTCATATTCAATCAGCATGACTGATACTAAGCTACGTTCTATCCTATAGCGTATGCTCGCAGCCCTCAGACAAAGCGGTTTCCCTCCGCGTTGACAACGTCTCAGTGGGTTTCCTATCACTTTTATTCCTTCAGGTGATTTAGTTATTTTCTAATCCGGTCTTTTCAACCTTAATCACTATATAGCTTCACTCTTAAGCTAAATCAGGTTCCCCCGGGGGGGTACTATCATAATAGCTCGCATTGACACTCAATCCATTCTCTTGCTTTAAACGATAATATATCTTCACGCATGACCCCGCTCTGCTCCTCATCATCGTTCTCTATTCATCCCTCTTCTTCACCCCCCCCCCCCCCCCCCCCCCCGATCTGCTTTTACTTCTCTTCTTTCTTAATATAAAAGGTGTTATCTTTCCTCTCAACCATCTCAGCTGGTGACTCTCGTTCCGAACTGGATCAACAACCACAGCAGCCGCACTAGGCGCTTACACCTCATATGTTAGACCCAATCCATTGGTAATCCTCTCAGGTTTGGGTAGCCTAGTGGTTAGAGCGTTGGACTAGTAACCGGAAGGTTGTAAATTCAAACCCCCGAGCTGACAAGGTACAAATCTGTCGTTCTGCCCCTGAACAAGGCAGTTAAACCCACTGTTCCTATGACTGTGCCGTCATTGAAAATAAGAATTTGTTTTTAACTGACTTTTCCTGGTTAAATAAAGGTCAAATAATGTAACAATTTGAAGCATTCACAGGCCGGCATAGAGTCAGACACTTTATCATGTGTCCCTATTGTTTCATACTCCATGCATGATATGGTTCAAATCACAGTACAGCATAGGTGGTGTTGTTCTATGGCTAAACACATCAGCAAATGTTTGATTCGGGCACTCAGTGCGCCATACTTTATTAAAAAATGTAATATAATACTTTCCGTTAAATCTCACTTTTGTTATTTTCCTTGCATGCATCTCTTTTATTTTTTTTTACCTCAAATTAATAATTGATTTCAATATTTAGATCCAATTGTTGTTTAGTGGCGTCCCCTGTCCTGCGCCTGACTCCTTCACCGAGACGCACCTTAATCACATTTTATTTGACCAGGCAAGTCAGTTAAAGAACAAATTCTTATTTTCGATGACGGCCCTAGGAACAGTGGGGTTAACTGCCTTGTTCAGGGGGCAGAACGACAGATTTGTACCTTGTCAGCTCGGGGGTTTGAACTTGCAACTTTCCAGTTACTAGACCAACGCTCTAACCATGAGGCTACCCTGCCGCCTCGTAAGTAACTTACATAAATTCCACCCTCGCTCTCCAGAAACTAGGTTACCGGTCATGCTCTGCTACACCTCATATGTCTGGCCCAAGCCCAATCTATTGGCTATCCTCTAAGCTCAATGGTCCTTTTACCATAGCTAGCCATGGCTACATTAGTTGGCAAGTGTCCAATTACACTCATGGATATAGCTGCAGGGGCCCTTCATTATTGTATTTGCAAAGCACTCAGCAGGTCTGAACTGGACGGAGACTTTTAAAGACTGGGACTTTTCCCGCATTTCGGCACTATTGGGTTCAACAGCTAGCATTTCATGTTAATCATACATATCACATTACGTGGTTGGGTACATGTTGTCGTGACTTTACTTTCGTTAATCTGATGACTGTTACTTATTTAGTCCACTTACTATGTTTAATTGTTACCCGATTAAATTAATCATGCAACAATTAACTCATTAGGAATTTGTGGCACAACGGAAGAGGTTATTTAACTTCATTGGGATAGGGGGCAGCATATTCACTTTTGGATTAAAAGCGTGCCCAGAGTAAGCGGCCTGCTACTCAGTCCCAGATGCTAGTATATGCATATTATTAGTAGTATTGGGTAGAAAACCCTCTGAAGTTTCTAAAATTGTTTGAATGATGTCTGTGAGTATAACAGACATCAGGCAAAAATCTGAGAAAAAAATCCAATCAGGAAGTGGGAAATCTGAGGTTTGTAGTTTTTCAACTCAGCCCCGATTGAAGATACAGTGGGATATTGGTAATCTTGCACTTCCCAAGGCTTCCACTAGATGTCAACAGTCTTTAGAACATTGTTTCAGGCTTCTACTGTGAAGGGGGGCTGAATGAGAGCTGCTTGGGTCAGGTGTCTGGCAGAGAGCCACGGGCGCGGTCATGTGAAAGTTACCTCTCGTTCCATTGCTTTTCTACAGACAAAGGAATTCTCCGGTTGGGACATTATTGAAGATTTACGTTAATCAATCTATAGGATGTTGTTTTGTACTTCATTTAATATGTTTCTACAACCAATAATATAACTTTTTGGACTTTGGACCTTTCCGCTGGACTTGCACGCGCGTTTGGATTTGTTTACCAAATGCCCTAACAAAAGGAGGTATATGGACATAAATGATAAACTTTATCGAACAAATCAAACATTTATTGTGGAACTGGGATTCCTGGGAGTGCATTCTGATGAAGATCATCACAGGTGAGTGAATATTTATAATGCTATTTCTGACTAATGTTGACTCCACAACATGGCGGATATTTCTTTGGCTGGTTTGGGCTCTGAGCGCTGTACTCAGATTATTGCATGGTATGCTTTTTCCGTAAAGTTTTTTTGAAATCTGACACAGCGGTTGCATTAAGGAGAAGTTTATCCAAATTTCCATGTATAATAGTTGTATCTTTTATCAATGTTTATTATCAGTATTTCTGTAATTTGATGTGGCTCTCTGCAAAATCACTGCAGTGCTACTGAACATAACACGGCAATGTAAAATGAGATTTTTGGATATAAATATGCACTTTATCGAACAAAACATACATGTATTGTGTAACATGAAGTCCTATGAGTGTCATCTGATGAAGATCAAAGGTTAGTGATGCATTTTATCCATATTCCTGCTTTTTGTGACTCCTCTCTTTGACTGGAAAAATGGCTGTGTTTTTCTGTGACTTGTTGGCGACCTAACATAATCGTTTGTGGAGCTTTCGCTGTAAAGCCTTTTTGGAATCAGACACTGTGGCTGGATTAACAAAAATGTTATCTTTAAAATGGTGCCTAATACTTGTATGTTTGAGAAATTTGATTTGAGATTTCGGTTGTTCCCCTCTGTGGGAGAGATGGAGGCCTGGTTACTGTCACCTCCCACCAGTCTGATCTGACCATTCTGATCCTTACAGGACAGTCATGAAATTGCAGATGTCTGATTTCAACCAATCACATTAAACAATGTTTTTGATTTCTGCACTCAGTGCGCTTTCATTAATAAACATTTCCTATAATACTTTATTACAGCGTAAAACACTTTTGTTCTATTCTTCACATGCATCTGTTTTACATCTAATTATCATTGTCTTTAATCTTCAGATCCAACTGTTGCTCCCTGTGTCCCTTCCCCTTAGTGAGTAAGTTATTTATGTTTGGGGGGGGGGGGTTCGGGCTAACTGTCATCAGCATTTGGCCCCGAGGAGCATTCCTTCGGAGATGAGACCATAGACCAAACTATTTAATAAAGTTAAACAATAATAAATAAAAGCCCATAATGCATTCTATCTCTGGTGTTCATTCATTTAAGCCAGTACTCGATGAAACTGTACTGGAGTGTGCTGTTCTGTACATTACAATGCACTTTTAAATTAAATGTTGTAGGATTTAATACAATTTATTGTGGCGCATTTGAGGGGTAGCCCCGACCCGGTCTTGAACACAGGTCCCTGCAACTGTCAGTCTAACACCGTCAGGGTCGTTCGACCAATTAGGTGCCTTTTTGGAGTGTAACTTGGTAAAAAACAAACATGTTATTTCACCTAATTTTAACATTCTGTCATAAAGAGCACATGTTATTTCACCTCATTTTAACATTCTGTCATAAAGAGCACATGTTATTTCACCTCATTTTAACATTCTGTCATAAAGAGCACATGTTATTTCACCTCATTTTAACATTCTGTCATAAAGAGCACATGTTATTTCACCTCATTTTAACATTCTGTCATAAAGAGCACATGTTATTTCACCTCATTTTAACATTCTGTCATAAAGAGCACATGTCATTTCACCTAATTTTAACATTCTGTCATAAAGAGCACATGTTATTTCACCTCATTTTAACATTCTGTCATAAAGAGCACATGTCATTTCACCTCATTTTAACATTCTGTCATAAAGACCACATGTTATTTCACCTCATTTTAACATTCTGTCATAAAGAGCACATGTTATTTCACCTCATTTTAACATTCTGTCATAAAGAGCACATGTTATTTCACCTCATTTTAACATTCTGTCATAAAGAGCACATGTTATTTCACCTCATTTTAACATTCTGTCATAAAGAGCACATGTCATTTCACCTAATTTTAACATTCTGTCATAAAGAGCACATGTTATTTCACCTCATTTTAACATTCTGTCATAAAGAGCACATGTCATTTCACCTCATTTTAACATTCTGTCATAAAGAGCACATGTTATTTCACCTAATTTTAACATTCTGTCATAAAGAGCACATGTCATTTCACCTCATTTTAACATTCTGTCATAAAGACCACATGTTATTTCACCTCATTTTAACATTCTGTCATAAAGAGCACATGTTATTTCACCTCATTTTAACATTCTGTCATAAAGAGCACGTTATTTCACCTCATTTTAACATTCTGTCATAAAGACCACATGTTATTTCACCTCATTTTAACATTCTGTCATAAAGAGCACATGTTATTTCACCTCATTTTAACATTCTGTCATAAAGAGCACATGTTATTTCACCTCATTTTAACATTCTGTCATAAAGAGCACATGTTATTTCACCTCATTTTAACATTGTCATAAAGAGCACATGTTATTTCACCTCATTTTAACATTCTGTCATAAAGAGCACATGTCATTTCACCTCATTTTAACATTCTGTCATAAAGAGCACATGTTATTTCACCTCATTTTAACATTCTGTCATAAAGACCACATGTTATTTCACCTCATTTTAACATTCTGTCATAAAGAGCACATGTTATTTCACCTCATTTTAACATTCTGTCATAAAGAGCACATGTTATTTCACCTCATTTTAACATTCTGTCATAAAGAGCACATGTTATTTCACCTCATTTTAACATTCTGTCATAAAGAGCACATGTTATTTCACCTCATTTTAACATTCTGTCATAAAGAGCACATGTTATTTCACCTCATTTTAACATTCTGTCATAAAGAGCACATGTCATTTCACCTAATTTTAACATTCTGTCATAAAGAGCACATGTTATTTCACCTCATTTTAACATTCTGTCATAAAGAGCACATGTCATTTCACCTCATTTTAACATTCTGTCATAAAGAGCACATGTTATTTCACCTAATTTTAACATTCTGTCATAAAGAGCACGTCATTTCACCTCATTTTAACATTCTGTCATAAAGACCACATGTTATTTCACCTCATTTTAACATTCTGTCATAAAGAGCACATGTTATTTCACCTCATTTTAACATTCTGTCATAAAGAGCACGTTATTTCACCTCATTTTAACATTCTGTCATAAAGACCACATGTTATTTCACCTCATTTTAACATTCTGTCATAAAGAGCACATGTTATTTCACCTCATTTTAACATTCTGTCATAAAGAGCACATGTTATTTCACCTCATTTTAACATTCTGTCATAAAGAGCACATGTTATTTCACCTCATTTTAACATTGTCATAAAGAGCACATGTTATTTCACCTCATTTTAACATTCTGTCATAAAGAGCACATGTCATTTCACCTCATTTTAACATTCTGTCATAAAGAGCACATGTTATTTCACCTCATTTTAACATTCTGTCATAAAGACCACATGTTATTTCACCTCATTTTAACATTCTGTCATAAAGAGCACATGTTATTTCACCTCATTTTAACATTCTGTCATAAAGAGCACATGTCATTTCACCTCATTTTAACATTCTGTCATAAAGAGCACATGTCATTTCACCTCATTTTAACATTCTGTCATAAAGAGCACATGTTATTTCACCTCATTTTAACATTCTGTCATAAAGAGCACATGTTATTTCACCTCATTTTAACATTCTGTCATAAAGAGCACATGTTATTTCACCTCATTTTAACATTCTGTCATAAAGAGCACATGTTATTTCACCTCATTTTAACATTCTGTCATAAAGAGCACATGTTATTTCACCTCATTTTAACATTCTGTCATAAAGAGCACATGTTATTTCACCTCATTTTAACATTCTGTCATAAAGAGCACATGTTATTTCACCTCATTTTAACATTCTGTCATAAAGAGCACATGTTATTTCACCTCATTTTAACATTCTGTCATAAAGAGCACATGTTATTTCACCTAATTTTAACATTCTGTCATAAAGAGCACATGTTATTTCACCTAATTTTAACATTCTGTCATAAAGAGCACATGTTATTTCACCTCATTTTAACATTCTGTCATAAAGAGCACATGTTATTTCACCTCATTTTAACATTCTGTCATAAAGAGCACATGTTATTTCACCTCATTTTAACATTCTGTCATAAAGAGCACATGTTATTTCACCTCATTTTAACATTCTGTCATAAAGAGCACATGTTATTTCACCTCATTTTAACATTCTGTCATAAAGAGCACATGTTATTTCACCTCATTTTAACATTCTGTCATAAAGAGCACATGTTATTTCACCTCATTTTAACATTCTGTCATAAAGAGCACATGTTATTTCACCTCATTTTAACATTCTGTCATAAAGAGCACATGTCATTTCACCTCATTTTAACATTCTGTCATAAAGAGCACATGTTATTTCACCTCATTTTAACATTCTGTCATAAAGAGCACATGTTATTTCACCTCATTTTAACATTATGTCATAAAGACCACATGTCATTTCACCTCATTTTAACATTCTGTCATAAAGACCACATGTTATTTCACCTCATTTTAACATTCTGTCATAAAGAGCACATGTTATTTCACCTCATTTTAACATTCTGTCATAAAGACCACATGTCATTTCACCTCATTTTAACATTCTGTCATAAAGAGCACATGTCATTTCACCTCATTTTAACATTCTGTCATAAAGACCACATGTTATTTCACCTAATTTTAACATTCTGTCATACTGAGCACATGTTCAACTTAATAAAAATCACATCTTAAGATGTAAATATATATATATATAGTAAGAGCCTATTAAAGTAATAGGGATTTAAATAATCCTAAATCAGCCATAAATCCCCTTTGTGACAGGGGGAATGCAAGCTTGTTGTGTGCAACAGAGAGGGGCAATTGAAAACAAGCTTCACAAAAAAAAATAGAAATTGTTAGAAACGTTTCTATCCTGTCTATCTACGGTTAACAGGGTTTATGTGTTATGCTCAACTTGCTCAGTTTTCCACCACAAAAACACCAGACAGAGTAGAACCAGCTCACCTGCTTTTGGAGAAAAAAAACTATTCACCATATTAAAACAAGAGTTCAGTTCACGTAACAGGGTAGACCTTAAAATGAGGGACATGGTTGCGTTACAACGATTGTGAGACTTGGAGAAATTTTTGGGGGCTTAGGTGGATTAAAATCATCCTAGAAGATATGTCAAAATTATGAATTAGCAAGTCTTTATTCATATAACACAATCGGATTTATTGAATTGTTCATGTGGTCTATATTAAAGGGCACTTCATGCAATATCACAGGCTTTTGAAAAATTCTATATTTGTGCACAATTTATACTTAAAATATCGAACTGACGCAAAAGGCACTAATTTCATGGAACGACCCTTTAAACCAATATGCCAAAAAAGGTCAAAACCTCTTTTGAAAAGTCGCTAGGTATTGTACAGTCACTACACTACACCCTTTCTTCGTCTACAGAAAACAGTTTAATTGGCCTCACTCAGTGCAATCCCATTTCTGACACCAATTGTAGGCCTCTGGTCGAAATCAGGGGTGACCCTGGCCAAGACTTGAACCCGGGAAACCTGAGATTTTTAAGAATGTTTTTTTTTTTTTGTTGTTGCTAAAGATGGCAAAAACACACACAAAAATACATTAAGAAACACATTTTTAATGAGACAAATTTTAACTGACGAAGGTGAATGTAGGTGAGAATGTCAGGGAAGCAGCCATACAGTTTATAGATCTCAATAAAAGTCGGATGGTTCTAAAATGATTACGGTTTATATCGATTGCATTCTTCAAAATGTTGCCAACTGAAACTGTTATGTAAAGCCGTTATTGTTGCTGAGTTGATCAGTGAAACCGATGATCTGATTGGCTCTTCCTATAGAGATAAAAGTTACGTCCACTCACTGTTTCCTTTCTCCGCCAGGGATCTGAAATGTTGAACTGACTGATTTCACCTTGATTTTCTTCTGCCTCATTAAGAAATTTGACCGAGAAGTCTATAAACTGACAATTTTACGAATACAAGTAGCTTTGAACCCTAGGCATTACCATCCTGTGTTAGTGGGCGTGATTGAAATCAAAACCCAACCATTAAATATGCCAAGGAAAGTGGAGACGTCATCGATTCCTTAAATCTCAGATATTCTCGTAAAAAAAAAAAAAAATGCTGACTTCATGACCAGTTATTATTACAGTTTTTAGTTAATTCTGGGACTCAAACGGATGTTTATGACTACCAACACTCGCCAGATAGACCGTTTGTTTTACCAGGTTTCTTTGTTTATTTTTGCTTAATGCCCCTTTAAATTCCGTTTTTTTTTTTTTTAGTATTTTGTTCTAAACTTATTAGAGATCACTTTGGAAGTAGAAAACAGACAGCACACATTTTTTTTAGGGGGGGGGGACAAACTTCTAAATATTTACCCCTGACACCCAAACTACAGTGCCTTGCGAAAGTATTCGGCCCCCTTGAACTTTGCGTCCTTTTGCCACATTTCAGGCTTCAAACATAAAGATATAAAACTGTATTTTTTTGTGAAGAATCAACAACAAGTGGGAGACAATCATGAAGTGGAACGACATTTATTGGATATTTCAAACTTTTTTAACAAATCAAAAACTGAAAAATTGGGCGTGCAAAATTTTTCAGCCCCCTTAAGTTAATACTTTGTAGCGCCACCTTTTGCTGCGATTACAGCTGTAAGTCGCTTTTGGTATGTCTCTATCAGTTTTGCACATCGAGAGACTGACATTTTTTCCCATTCCTCCTTGCAAAACAGCTCGAGCTCAGTGAGGTTGGATGGAGAGCTTTTGTGAACAGCAGTTTTCAGTTCTTTCCACAGATTCTCGATTGGATTCAGGTCTGGACTTTGACTTGGCCATTCTAACACCTGGATATGTTTATTTTTGAACCATTCCATTGTAGATTTTGCTTTATGTTTTGGATCATTGTCTTGTTGGAAGACAAATCTCCGTCCCAGTCTCAGGTCTTTTGCAGACTCCATCAGGTTTTCTTCCAGAATGGTCCTGTATTTGGCTCCATCCATCTTCCCATCAATTTTAACCATCTTCCCTGTCCCTGCTGAAGAAAAGCAGGCCCAAACCATGATGCTGCCACCACCATGTTTGACAGTGGGGATGGTGTGTTCAGGGTGATGAGCTGTGTTGCTTTTACGCCAAACATAACATTTTGCATTGTTGCCAAAAAGTTCCATTTTGGTTTCATCTGACCAGAGCACCTTCTTCCACATGTTTGGTGTGTCTCCCAGGTGGCTTGTGGCAAACTTTAAACAACACTTTTTATGGATATCTTTAAGAAATGGCTTTCTTCTTGGCACTCTTCCATAAAGGCCAGATTTGTGCAATATACGACTGATTGTCGTCCTATGGACAGAGTCTCCCACCTCAGCTGTAGATCTCTGCAGTTCATCCAGAGTGATCATGGGCCTCTTGGCTGCATCTCTGATCAGTCTTCTCCTTGTATGAGCTGAAAGTTTAGAGGGACGGCCAGGTCTTGGTAGATTTGCAGTGGTCTGATACTCCTTCCATTTCAATATTATCGCTTGCACAGTGCTCCTTGGGATGTTTAAATCTTGGGAAATCTTTTTGTATCCAAATCCGGCTTTAAACTTCTTCACAACAGTATCTCGGACCTGCCTGGTGTGTTCCTTGTTCTTCATGATGCTCTCTGCGCTTTTAACGGACCTCTGAGACTATCACAGTGCAGGTGCATTTATACGGAGACTTGATTACACACAGGTGGATTGTATTTATCATCATTAGTCATTTAGGTCAACATTGGATCATTCAGAGATCCTCACTGAACTTCTGGAGAGAGTTTGCTGCACTGAAAGTAAAGGGGCTGAATCATTTTGCACGCCCAATTTTTCAGTTTCGGCATTGTTAAAAAAGTTTGAAATATCCAATAAATGTCGTTCCACTTCATGATTGAGTCCCACTAGTTGTTGATTCTTCACAAAAAAATACAGTTTTATATCTTTATGTTTGAAGCCTGAAATGTGGCAAAAGGTCACAAAGTTCAAGGGGGCCGAATACTTTCGCAAGGCACTGTATCTATAGTAAGGGCCTATTAAAGTAATAGGGATTGAAATAATCCTAAATCAGCCATAAATCCCCTTTGTGACAGGGGGAATGCAAGCTTGTTGTGTGCAACAGAGAGGGGCAATTGAAAACAAGCTTCACAAAAAAAAATAGAAATTGTTAGAAACGTTTCTATCCTGTCTATCTACGGTTAACAGGGTTTATGTGTTATGCTCAACTTGCTCAGTTTTCCACCACAAAAACACCAGACAGAGTAGAACCAGCTCACCTGCTTTTGGAGAAAAAAAACTATTCACCATATTAAAACAAGAGTTCCGTTCACGTAACAGGGTAGACCTTAAAATGAGGGACATGGTTGCGTTACAACGATTGTGAGACTTGGAGAAATTTTTGGGGGCTTAGGTGGATTAAAATCATCCTAGAAGATATGTCAAAATTATGAATTAGCAAGTCTTTATTCATATAACACAATCGGATTTATTGAATTGTTCATGTGGTCTATATTAAAGGGCACTTCATGCAATATCACAGGCTTTTGAAAAATTCTATATTTGTGCACAATTTATACTTAAAATATCGAACTGACGCAAAAGGCACTAATTTCATGGAACGACCCTTTAAACCAATATGCCAAAAAAGGTCAAAACCTCTTTTGAAAAGTCGCTAGGTATTGTACAGTCACTACACTACACCCTTTCTTCGTCTACAGAAAACAGTTTAATTGGCCTCACTCAGTGCAATCCCATTTCTGACACCAATGTAGGTCTCTGGCGAAATCAGGGGTGACCCTGGCCAAGACTTAAACCCGGAAACCTGAGATTTTTAAGAATGATTTTTTTGTTGTTGTTGCTAAAGATGGCAAAAACACACACAAAAATACATTAAGAAACACATTTTTAATGAGACAAAGTTTAACTGACGAAGGTGAATGTAGGTGAGAATGTCAGGGAAGCAGCCATACAGTTTATAGATCTCAATAAAAGTCGGATGGTTCTAAAATGATTACGGTTTATATCGATTGCATTCTTCAAAATGTTGCCAACTGAAACTGTTATGTAAAGCCGTTATTGTTGCTGAGTTGATCAGTGAAACCGATGATCTGATTGGCTCTTCCTATAGAGATAAAAGTTACGTCCACTCACTGTTTCCTTTCTCCGCCAGGGATCTGAAATGTTGAACTGACTGATTTCACCTTGATTTTCTTCTGCCTCATTAAGAAATTTGACCGAGAAGAGAATTTTGGGGAATTTTAAAACACTTCTGTTTGTTTTTTTCTGATTTTTTGTATAATCCTATCCAAGTCTATAAACTGACAATTTTACGAATACAAGTAGCTTTGTACCCTAGGCATTACCATCCTGTGTTAGTGGGCGTGATTGAAATCAAAACCCAACCATTAAATATGCCAAGGAAAGTGGAGACGTCATCGATTCCTTAAATCTCAGATATTCTCGTAAAAAAAAAAAAAATGCTGACTTCATGACCAAAGTTATCCAATTTACAGTTTTTAGTCGATTCTGGGACTCAAACGGACGTTAATGACTTCCACCACTCGCCAGATAGACCGTTTATTTTACCAGGTTTATTTGTTTATTTTTGCTTAATGCCCCTTTAAATTCCTTTTTTTTTTTAAAGTATTTTGTTATTGTAAACTTATTAGAGATCACTTTGGAAGTAGAAAACAGACAGCACACATTTTTTTTAGGGGGGGGGGGCAAACTTCTAAATATTTACCCCTGACACCCAAACTACTTCAATTTGCAAGTTTGACCGTTGGTGTAAGTAGAATGTTCTAGAATGCCACCAATATTATTTTACAACTCCGAGGATATCACCGTCAGCAATCAGGAAAAAGAATGGGTGGTGTGCAAGCACTTTGGAACAATATCACAACTACGCTGAGGTTTATGGGTATTCGGGACAAAATGCATGTGATTGAGCATGTCGTTTTCATAGAAGTGATTTCATCCAAGAGAACATACTCTTATTAACTCTTTTTTTGTTGTTTCCTTGGCAATTCACTTTTTTAAAAATGAGGTGAGATTATTTTAAAACGAATCCAAACCACTTGTTGAATAGTTCTTGTGTACAATATTTTGATATTTTATATGATTTTGTTGATACAAATTCTAAGTTTAGGAACTGGGCATGTACATAAATTACAACAGTAAACAGTCATAATCTAAATGTAAAATATGATTGGATGATATATTGTGTTGAGAGGGAAAGGATAATAAACAAGGTAATGTTAAATAGACAAATCATGAGGATGGATCAGGTGTAACGTTATTGCAGGTTGTGGTAATGACATACTGGCTTCATTTCTAACTTCTTTAGGCACCGTAACAATATACAGAAACACTGTATTGCTCACAAAATTTGAAGATATTCTGAAAACTCTCATTTATTAAAATAATAATAATACTAATTTTAAAAAATTATAATAATAAAATAAAATCTGCATGTGTAACTACATTTTTTTGAATACCTGCATTTGGCAAAAGGATTCAATCTTTAGTCCATGATAATTATTCAGGCATATATTAAGTAAACAGTGTGTAAATCTAAATGTAATGAATAGAACATGTTATGGTTCCTTTGTGCATTGTATGTTTCAATTAGAGGAAAATCTATTTAGCCATACATTGGTCATTTCAAATAATCATTCATCCTTTCAATCAACCAATCAATCAAATGTCTTTATAAAGCCCTTTTTTTACATCAACCGATGTCACAAAGTGCTTATACAGAAACCCAGCTTAACCCCCCCCCCCCCCCCCCCCCCCCCAAACAAGCAAGCAATGCAGATGTAGAAGCACATTTCATTGCTTTAAATGCTTTTTCCAGTGAACCAATAAGTGGACAATTCCAGGACCAGATGGCTGAGCGGGTCAGGCCCTACATTGACTTAATAGACTACCTGAGATCCATTGGGATAGAGAAGGAGCTGCCTCTGCCATCCATTGCTGTGGTGGGAGACCAGAGTTCAGGAAAGAGCTCTGTGCTTGAGGCCCTATCTGGGGTGGCACTGCCCAGAGGGAATGGTAAGATACTCTGTTCTGTGGCGTCTAATGTTATTATGGAACTATTAGGCTATATAGCGATCCAGTTATCGAAACTGTTCCATTACTTGAGTGAATGTTAATTTTTTTGGCGATATTTCTTTGTTTTGTTGTTGGTCTATTTTGACAAAAAAAAGCTTCGTTATAAATTTAAACTAGATTATCCTTGTGACATTGTTACCAACAAGGATATACTATGACATTTAAAATACTTAATTTAATAAAACAACAAACTTAAAAAAAAAAAAAAAAAAGTTTTTAATACTGGTGCATTGACTTACTTCTGCTGTGCATTTATCCCTCCTGGCTGCCCTGACAGTGGTATACTGTTGTCCCCACTTCAAATAGCAATTCCACGCATGTACCTAACAGAGTTTCCACAAGACCTGACACAGATCCAATGGCGGACTGGCCGTCGGGAGCACCGGGACATTTCCCGGTGGCCTGAGGGTAATTTTGGCCTGCGGTGAATAGTCAATTTAACCAGCAATAATATAGCAAGCAGGAATAGACTACCTGAGATCCATTGGGATAGAGAAGGAGCTGCCCCTGCCAGCTGCCCCTTGTCTGTTCCTAGGCCGTCATTGAAAATAAGAATTTGTTCTTAACTGACTTGCCTAGTTAAATAAAGGTAAAATAAAAAAATGAGTTGACGGAGAATCCACGCCTCAGGCGCGACTAGAATCCACGCCTCAGGCGCGACTAGAATCCACGCATCAGGCGCGACTAGAATCCACGCCTCAGGCGCGACTAGAATCCACGCCTCAGGCGCGACTAGAATCCACGCATAAGGCGCGACTAGAATCCACGCCTCAGGCGCGACTAGAATCCACGCATAAGGCGCGACTAGAATCCACGCATAAGGCGCGACTAGAATCCACGCATAAGGCGCGAATCTCGCTGCAGTGTCCCCGCACCAAAAATTACATCAGGTCTCTCCGCAACGCACATAGCCAACCGTCTACGGTCTACCTGCCTCTCTACGGATAACATTTTAGACAAGTCGCACGGCGAAATGGACGGTCAGAAGAGGGAAGGTGGAGCAGAGAGGGAGAGAATATAACAAAAAAGAGAAAGGCCCTTGCCACAGACGCTGCAAAATAAGTGACATGTTCGCCAGTAAGGGACCAGGTCAGTCAAAAACACTAGCTAAACCACTGACACACACACACACTAACACCCAGCATGTCTAACTAAGTAGCCTAGCTAATAATAGTGATACAACGGCCGGTAGACTAAACAGTTTGCACGTCTTACGTCTTCGTGGAGGAATTATATCATAGCAATGAGTGCAACATAGCGATCATAATATGACATTGAAGGCAATATGTTTCAACTAGTAAAAAAAAAGTCAGTCTAGACTATGGACTTGCCAGCATTAGGTCATGACTCATGCCACATAAACTAGGGAAAGTGCACATCCACTGTACAGCGAAACAGGCTACAGTAACCTAACCATAAAACATAATGAACGCAACACAGTAGCCTGTGTGACACAGCACAGGCAATGACAAAGATCATTAACACCATTAGTACCATTATTACAAGTTACTACAATCATATACAGCTCTGGGAGAAATTAAAGAGACCACTCCAAATTAAAAGAGGCCACTCCAAATTAAAAGAGGCCACTCCAAATTAAAAGAGGCCACTCCAAATTAAAAGAGGCCACTCCAAATTTAAGGAGGCCACTCCAAATTAAAGGAGGCCACTCCAAATTAAAAGAGGCCACTCCAAATTAAAAGAGGCCACTCCAAATTAAAAGAGGCCACTCCAAATTAAAAGAGGCCACTCCAAATTAAAAGAGGCCACTCCAAATTAAAAGAGGCCACTCCAAATTAAAAGAGACCACTCCAAATTAAAAGAGGCCACTCCAAATTAAAAGAGGCCACTCCAAATTAAAAGAGACCACTCCAAATTAAGAGACCACTCTTAATGTAGCCTACTGATACACTAATGATAGTGAGTATGATAATATAATATTTTCTTTGCAAAGGTGCAGAAGGAAGCAGCAGCACCAGAGCTTCAGGTGTTCCTGCAGAACGTGGAGATGGTGGTCAGTGCAGAGTCAGACTCAGAGCACAAACCTAAACATGGAGGCTATGATTTTAGATTAATATGTGCTTTATTATGAGATTATCAGTAGGACTATAATCGGGGAGGGACATGCAAATCGATGACTGCACAAGTAATACAAGTTTAAGTTATTTACAATGTTAATCTCATTCTGCAGAGCAACTAGATGTGCAGAGAGAGAGAGAGAGAGAGAGAGACAGACAGAGAGAGAGAGAGACATACACAGAGAGACAGACAGACAGAGAGAGAGATAGAAAATAGAAAGGGACAGCGAAAGCACTGAAAATCCATTTCATTATGTTGCCCGTCCTCAGTCCAAGGATTTGTTTTGTGTGTCTAGCCTTGTACATTTGTATGTGCTATGATTGGTGTATTCCTAGAGAGTTTATGAGGGTGCACCCAAAGCACATACATTACCTTAAAAACTCAAGTGTTCAGATAGGCTACTTGTTGGTAAGTCCCAAATGTTTGTATTTTGTAATGTGGATAACTTTCTTCCCAGATGAACATAGTGGCCAAATTTATAACCAGTTTGGTATCCGTTACATCAACAAATAGGGTTAGCCTACAAAATGAGTGTTCTGGTGGTTTGCGTGAACAGGGTGGCTTGGGATGGAGTCAAATTCCCGGCCTGAATGATTGTTTCAGTCTGCGCCTGCACAGATCAATGCTCACCAGAAAACTTTTAATTTGTATATAGCGTTGGTTGTATTGTAATTTCATGTTAAATTTTCAGGTATCGTCACCAGGTGTCCACTGGAACTCAGACTCTGTTATGTCAGCGGAGTGGCGTGGAAGGCTGTCATCTCATACAGAGACAAACGTATTAATATTGGTGACCCCTCAGAAGTCGCGGGACACGTTAAAGAAGGTTAGACTAAATGTTACTATTTGTATAATCTACTTTTAAAAAAAAACAGCATAAACTCCTGTAGAAACGATGTATTGCATAAAGAAGTGTTAGATTAAATGTTACGATTTGTGTAATCTATTTAAAAAATAACATAAAATCTTGTAGAAACGATGTATTGCATAAAAAAAGTGTTAGATTAAATGTTACGATTTGTGTAATCTATTTAAAAAACAGCATAAACTCCTGTAGAAACGATGTATTGCATATTTACATGCATTTTCTGATCATTTAGCCAGATCTTGAACATATACAATGTGTTTAGTACATGTAAACAACATTTACATTGGTCTGTAGACGCTTTTGTTGGGGGGGTTTTAAAAAAAAAGTCCCAGTTCGATAGTGCCTGCTAGTTTGTCTGGTCAATCCATAACTGAATGTACCGTTGAGGTTCTAGTGTACATACAGTGGGGCAAAAAAGTCATTTAATCAGCCACCAATTGTGCAAGTTCTCCCACTTAAAAAGATGAGGCCTGTAATTTTCATCATAGATACACTTCAACTATGGCAGACAAAATGAGGGAGAAAAAAAATCCAGAAAAATCACATTGTAGGATTTTTAATTAATTAATTTGCAAATTATGGTGGCTGACTAAATACTTTTTTGCCCCACTGTACATATTTCTTCAATTTGATTTAACAGCCCAGAACGAGTTAGCAGGAGAGGGAGTGGGTATATGTGATGAACTGATCAGTTTGAAGATCATGTCCTCTTCAGTGTGTGACCTGACACTGATAGACTTACCTGGGATCGCCAGGGTACCAGTACAAGGACAACCCGAAGACATTGGAGCCCAAGTGAGACTTGATTTTGATAACTTTCGGATTTTAGCCAATCTTTTTTTCGATTCAAGTAGTGTGATAGACATATCAATACATAAAACATCCATAAAAAGTGACATTACCAAAGATTGATAAAACAAAACCACACCAGTCATGTCTTCTGGCTTTTCTCTCTAGATTAAACGTCTCATTCTGAAAATATTATCAAAACAAAAAACCATTAACTTGGTGGTGGTGCCATGCAATGTTGACATAGCAACAACAGAAGCTCTGAAAATGGCCAAAGAAGTGGATCCTGAAGGCACAAGAACTCTGGGTAAAGAAATCATACAAAGTAGACTAAATAATAACAACATACTACAGGGAAGGTTTATTTGCACTGAAATGTCTTCAATGTTGTTGTTGTTGTTGTTGCTCTAAGAGTAATGCTTTCCTTATGTGTGTCTTTTTCTGTCTTACAGCCATTCTGACGAAGCCAGACCTGATTGACAGGGGGACAGAGAAGGACGTGTTGGACATTGTTCGCAATAAAATCATCCCTCTCAATATGGGCTACGTCATTGTGAAATGTCGTGGTCAGAAACAAATTAACGATGGCGTCACCATAAATGACGCCATCGAGGAGGAGAGGGACTTCTTCGAAAATCACGACGAATTCAGGTGAACCGTTTACCTGTTTCTCGACCTCTTGACACTAAAGGTACAATGTATGTTCTTCCACTATATCTTGTCTCTCTCTTTTTCAATGTATAGCTCCCTCCTGGATGAAGAAAGGGTAACCACCAAGTGCCTAGCCGCTAGACTCACCCAAACCCTGGTCAACCACATCCAAGTTAGGCCAACTTCTAATCATCTGTCCCTTATGCATTCTAGTTTGGAATGGAGGTAGTTATTTGCTTAAGGAGCACAGTTAGATAGAACACTTCCACATCCCATCCCCAGGGGGCAGTAGCAACCAGAATAGGTGCTTAACCTCCAGTGACACCCCATCCCGTGAACGGGACCGTTGTCATCATCTGACACTAATTAGCATAACGCAACGGACATAAATCTTCCATCAAAATCTTCCTATTCATGAAAATCACAAGTGAAATATATTGGAACACAGCTTAGTCTTTTGTTAATCACCCTGTCATCTCAGATTTTCAAAATATGCTTTACAGCCAATGCTAGACAAGCATTTGTGTAAGTTTATGATAGCCTAGCATAGCATTATGCCTTGCTAGCAGCAGGCAACCTTGTCACGGAAATCAGAAAAGCAATCAAATTAAATCGTTTACCTTTGATGAACTTCGGATGTTTTCACTCACGAGACTCCCAGGTAGATAGCCAAAGTAAATTTTTTCCCAAAATATTATTTTTTAGGCGAAATATCTCCGTTTGATCTTCACGTTTGGCTGAGAAATCAACCGGAAATTGCGGTCACGACAACGCCAAAAATATTCCAAATTAGCTCCATAATATCGACAGAAACATGGCAAACGTTGTTTATAATCAATCCTCAAGGTGTTTTTCAAATATCTATTCGATAATATATCAACGGGACAATTGGTTTCTCAGTAGAAGCGATTGGAATAATGGCTACCTCTGTATTTTACCCGAGAATTTCTCTGGGAGCATCAGGTGACCACTTGCGCAATGAAGCCACCTACGGGTATTCTTCAACATAAATGCGTAAAACTACGTCACAATGCTGTAGACACCTTGGGGAATACGTAGAAAGCGTAATCTGGTTGATCGGGCATTCACAGCTCAATAGGGACACATCGGAACGCAGGGCTTTCAAAAGATGAGTCACTTCCGGATTGGATTTTTCTCAGGCTTTATACTCACAGACAATATTTTTACAGTTTTGGAAACTTTAGAGTGTTTTCTATCCTAAGCTGTCAATTATATGCATATTCTAGCATCTTGTCCTGACAAAATATCCTGTTTAATTTGGGAACGTTATTTTTCCAAAAATGAAAATACTGCCCCCTAGTACCAACAGGTTTCTTGAATGACAATAATGTTATATATCATATATATATATTTTTGTCTTTCAGAAATCCATGCCACAGATGGCTGATCAGATAAAACAGCAGCTGTGGGTTTATCAGACGGAATTGACTAAGTATGAGGGTGGTCCTCCCGTGGATCCTGTAGGGAAGAGGAAGTACCTTATTGAGGTGAGTAATCACTCAACCTATCAGCTGTCATCATTAATATAAAGTTGTATCGGTATGAATCGGGCGCCGATTCATTTTCAAATAAAATAAAAGCTTGAGTCTGTAAAGTTGGTTTAAAAAAAAAACCACATCACCTGTTATTTACTGTGGTCTGTTTCACCTGTTATTTACTGTGGTCTGTTTCACCTGTTATTTACTGTGGTCTGTTTCACCTGTTATTTACTGTGGTCTGTTTCACCTGTTATTTACTGTGGTCTGTTTCACCTGTTATTTACTGTGGTCTGTTTCACCTGTTATTTACTGTGGTCTGTTTCACCTGTTATTTACTGTGGTCTGTTTCACCTGTTATTTACTGTGGTCTGTTTCACCTGTTATTTACTGTGGTCTGTTTCACCTGTTATTTACTGTGGTCTGTTTCACCTGTTATTTACTGTGGTCTGTTTCACCTGTTATTTACTGTGGTCTGTTTCAGGTGATAAAACAGTTCAATTACAAGATTGATCAGCTGTGCAGAGGGGAGCTGAAGAACGATGAAAATCTATTCATTAACATGCAAAACATATTTGCAAAATGGTTTGAAAAGCTTGGACACTCCAGGGCAGGTTGTAAGTACACCATTTTAAATCGCTAAACAGGTTATCGGTCGGGATATTGCACAGCAATAACTATTTTCACTTTATTTCACAAATATTCATAGTTTGTACTTATACTATAAACATATGCAATGCTGGTAAGTGTGTAAGCATGCACCCCCTCATAAATCAATTCTTATTCGCTATAAGTAATGGAACACAATAGTATTTATTTATCATTATTTAATTTATTTTACCCCCCAAAAATGATTAACTTCCATTTACCTCAATTTAGACCACAAAATGACCCAAGATGTGGTCAATGAATTTGACCAGAAGCACAGAGGACGAGAACTCCCAGGTTTCAATAACTACACTTTATTTGAAAGTGTAGTTCAGAAACTGGTGGGGGAACTGAAAAATCCAGCTATGGACACACTACAGAAAATCAAAGGTACTTTCACTTCATTTTTTACTATACTGATTTTGTTTTTAATACACTAATATTTGGCAAAAAATATTTCATCATGTCATAGCTTGAGGGACAGTGAGTGACCATTAGATACCAATATTTAATCATGTTTAGGGACAGTGAGTGACCATTAGTGAGGGACAGTGAGTGACCATTAGATAGAACACACACACACACGCTATTCTTTGGATGTACATCATTACATTATTTACTTTTGATATATATATATATTTTTTAAACACACAAAACACTTCATTACCTCCACGTGATACTGATCCTCACTCCGTGGTGGGGGGGTTCGGGTGTAGGAGGTGAATGACACAGCCGTCCAGAGACCCCCTGCTAGTCGAAGACAACAAACACTCCCATTCGTGTTTTTCATTTTTCTTTCCATTTGTATGTCTTGTAATTGTAAATGTTTTGGATGCTTTGGAAATACATAATGCCTGAATGTCATGCCAATAAAGCAACATTAAATAGTGCCGTAGTGGTGGAGGTAAGGGAATTGAATAGTGCCTTAGTGATGGAGGTGATGGAGGTAAGGGAATTGAATAGTGCCTTGGTGATGGAGGTAAGGGAATTGAATAGTGCCTTAGTGATGGAGGTAAGGGAATTGAATAGTGCCTTAGTGATGGAGGTAAGGGAATTGAATAGTGCCTTAGTGATGGAGGTAAGGGAATTGAATAGTGCCTTAGTGATGGAGGTAAGGGAATTTAATAGTGCCTTAGTGATGGAGGTAATGGAATTGAATAGTACCGTAGTGGTGGAGGTAAGGGAATTGAATAGTGCCGTAGTGGTGGAGGTAAGGGAATTGAATAGTGCCTTAGTGATGGAGGTAAGGGAATTGAATAGTGCCTTAGTGGTGGAGGTAAGGGAATTGAATAGTGCCTTAGTGGTGGAGGTAAGGGAATTGAATAGTGCCTTAGTGGTGGAGGTAAGGGAATTGAATAGTGCCTTAGTGGTGGAGGTAAGGGAATTGAATAGTGCCTTAGTGGTGGAGGTAAGGGAATTGAATAGTGCCTTAGTGGTGGAGGTAAGGGAATTGAAAAGTACCGTAGTGGTGGAGGTAAGGGAATTGAATAGTGCCTTAGTGATGGAGGTAAGGGAATTGAACAGTGCCTTAGTGATGGAGGTAAGGGAATTGAATAGTACCTTAGTGATGGAGGTAAGGGAATTGAATAGTACCTTAGTGGTGGAGGTAAGGGAATTGAATAGTGCCTTAGTGGTGGAGGTAAGGGAATTGAATAGTGCCTTAGTGGTGGAGGTAAGGGAATTGAATAGTGCCTTAGTGGTGGAGGTAAGGGAATTGAATAGTGCCTTAGTGGTGGAGGTAAGGGAATTGAATAGTGCCTTAGTCTTACAGAGGTAAGGGAATTGAACAGTGCCTTAGTCTTACAGAGGTAAGGGAATTGAACAGTGCCTTAGTGATGGAGGTAAGGGAATTGAATAGTACCTTAGTGATGGAGGTAAGGGAATTGAATAGTACCTTAGTGATGGAGGTAAGGGAATTGAATAGTACCTTAGTGGTGGAGGTAAGGGAATTGAATAGTGCCTTAGTGGTGGAGGTAAGGGAATTGAATAGTGCCTTAGTGATGGAGGTAAGGGAATTGAACAGTGCCTTAGTGATGGAGGTAAGGGAATTGAATAGTGCCTTAGTGATGGAGGTAAGGGAATTGAATAGTGCCTTAGTGATGGAGGTAAGGGAATTGAATAGTGCCTTAGTGATGGAGGTAAGGGAATTGAATAGTGCCTTAGTGATGGAGGTAAGGGAATTGAATAGTGCCTTAGTGATGGAGGTAAGGGAATTGAATAGTGCCTTAGTGATGGAGGTAAGGGAATTGAATAGTGCCTTAGTGATGGAGGTAAGGGAATTGAATAGTGCCTTAGTGATGGAGGTAAGGGAATTGAATAGTGCCTTAGTGGTGGAGGTAAGGGAATTGAATAGTGCCTTAGTGGTGGAGGTAAGGGAATTGAATAGTGCCTTAGTGGTGGAGGTAAGGGAATTGAATAGTGCCTTAGTGGTGGAGGTAAGGGAATTGAATAGTGCCTTAGTGGTGGAGGTAAGGGAATTGAATAGTGCCTTAGTGGTGGAGGTAAGGGAATTGAAAAGTACCGTAGTGGTGGAGGTAAGGGAATTGAATAGTGCCTTAGTGATGGAGGTAAGGGAATTGAATAGTGCCTTAGTGATGGAGGTAAGGGAATTGAATAGTGCCTTAGTGATGGAGGTAAGGGAATTGAATAGTGCCTTAGTGATGGAGGTAAGGGAATTGAATAGTGCCTTAGTGATGGAGGTAAGGGAATTGAATAGTGCCTTAGTGATGGAGGTAAGGGAATTGAATAGTGCCTTAGTGATGGAGGTAAGGGAATTGAATAGTGCCTTAGTGATGGAGGTAAGGGAATTGAATAGTGCCTTAGTGATGGAGGTAAGGGAATTGAATAGTGCCTTAGTGGTGGAGGTAAGGGAATTGAATAGTGCCTTAGTGGTGGAGGTAAGGGAATTGAATAGTGCCTTAGTGGTGGAGGTAAGGGAATTGAATAGTGCCTTAGTGGTGGAGGTAAGGGAATTGAATAGTGCCTTAGTGGTGGAGGTAAGGGAATTGAATAGTGCCTTAGTGGTGGAGGTAAGGGAATTGAAAAGTACCGTAGTGGTGGAGGTAAGGGAATTGAATAGTGCCTTAGTGATGGAGGTAAGGGAATTGAATAGTGCCTTAGTGATGGAGGTAAGGGAATTGAATAGTGCCTTAGTGGTGGAGGTAAGGGAATTGAATAGTGCCTTAGTGGTGGAGGTAAGGGAATTGAATAGTACCGTAGTGGTGGAGGTAAGGGAATTGAATAGTGCCTTAGTGGTGGAGGTAAGGGAATTGAATAGTGCCTTAGTGGTGGAGGTAAGGGAATTGAATAGTGCCTTAGTCTTACAGAGGTAAGGGAATTGAACAGTGCCTTAGTGATGGAGGTAAGGGAATTGAATAGTACCTTAGTGATGGAGGTAAGGGAATTGAATAGTACCTTAGTGATGGAGGTAAGGGAATTGAATAGTACCTTAGTGGTGGAGGTAAGGGAATTGAATAGTGCCTTAGTGGTGGAGGTAAGGGAATTGAACAGTGCCTTAGTGATGGAGGTAAGGGAATTGAATAGTGCCTTAGTGGTGGAGGTAAGGGAATTGAATAGTGCCTTAGTGGTGGAGGTAAGGGAATTGAATAGTGCCTTAGTGGTGGAGGTAAGGGAATTGAATAGTGCCTTAGTGGTGGAGGTAAGGGAATTGAATCGTGTCTTAGTGATGGAGGTAAGGGAATTGAATAGTACCTTAGTGGTGGAGGTAAGGGAATTGAATAGTGCCGTAGTGGTGGAGGTAAGGGAATTGAATAGTACCTTCGTGGTGGAGGTAAGGGAATTGAATAGTACCTTAGTGGTGGAGGTGATGGAGGTAAGGGAATTGAATAGTACCTTAGTGGTGGAGGTAAGGGAATTGAATAGTGCCGTAGTGGTGGAGGTAAGGGAATTAAATAGTGTCTTAGTGGTGGAGGGAAGGGAATTGAATAGTGCCTTAGTGATGGAGGTAAGGGAATTAAATAGTACCTTAGTGATGGAGGTAAGGGAATTGAATAGTGTCTTAGTGGTGGAGGTAAGGGAATTGAATAGTGCCTTAGTGATGGAGGTAAGGGAATTCAATAGTACCTTAGTGGTGGAGGTAAGGGAATTGAATAGTACCTTAGTGGTGGAGGTAAGGGAATTGAATAGTACCTTAGTGATGGAGGTAAGGGAATTGAATAGTGTCTTAGTGATGGAGGTAAGGGAATTGAATAGTGCCTTAGTGGTGGAGGTAAGGGAATTAAATAGTGCCGTAGTGATGGAGGTAAGGGAATTGAATAGTACCTTAGTGATGGAGGTAAGGGAATTGAATAGTACCTTAGTGACGGAGGTAAGGGAATTGAATAGTACCTTAGTGATGGAGGTAAGGGAAAACATCATAAGTCCTTAACGTATGCATTTGTATGCGTTTTTCCAGATCTGGTGCAGAAGCACTTTTTTGTTGTGTCCAAAAACAGCTTTGAGAATTATCCTTGCCTTCAGCGTTTTTCAATGGTAACGTAACAGTACATTAACAACTGTGGTATGATGTCACAATACACACTGCTCATCCGTCTAAATGCT
Source organism: Oncorhynchus mykiss (assembly GCF_013265735.2). Taxonomy (NCBI): domain Eukaryota; kingdom Metazoa; phylum Chordata; class Actinopteri; order Salmoniformes; family Salmonidae; genus Oncorhynchus; species Oncorhynchus mykiss. Next base: position 80,471,058 of record NC_048575.1, on the reverse strand, counting down.
GTTTTTTTGTTTTTAACGTAATTTTATTTTGTGAATAGCGTTTCTACGCCTATTACGTGAAATTTGTTGTTTTTACCTCATTTTTTTAAAATATTGGTTTTTATATATATACTACATCCTTACTCTTTGTTTGATCTCCTAGACCAACATTGATGACATCCAGAAACAGCAGTTAACCACTGTGATGGACAGGATCGAGGAGCAGTTTGAGATGGAGATGCAGATGTACACACAGGATGAAATCTTTGCCCGAACACTGACGCCAGCACAGAAGGAAACCCCAGGGAAAACCGACTGCTCTGGTTATGACACCAGGAGCAAGTACCCTGAACTCCTCAATTCATACTTTGAGGTACAACGCAACGCTAGTTACAACATGGAGATCCAAATGTCAGTAGACGTAGATTAAAGAGCGCAGGAGGAGTTGTGCCAGGCAGCCGTCTCTAGCGCCAGTGATGACAGATTGTATTTTGAATGAAAAGATGAATTGGAGATGGTTAGGACGGCAGCAGTACGAATCCCAGCGTGTTGTTAATCTAAGCCAACCCCTTTAATTCTACCAACCGTAGTGGCTAAAATAGCGGACTCTTAAGTCGCTAATTAACCCCAACTAATTAACCCATAACAACTCGATCGCTAACTAGCTCTGATGTTCACACGCTAGCTTTGACGAAACCAATGTTTACATCTAAATCGTTAGTCCTCTCCCTCGCGCCCTTCCTCTCCTCTCCCGCCTACCTCTCTCTCAGATCGTGGTGCAGCGACTGGCGGACCAGGTGCCCATGCTGATCCGTTACTTCATCCTGAAGGAGTCAGCCAGGATCCTGTCCAGTGAGATGCTGGGCCTGCTGAACAGAGAAGACTTGGACGAGATGCTGAAGGAGGAATCAGAGATTGGCCGGAAACGTGAAGCCTTGAGGGATAAAGTCAAGCGTCTTGGACTGGCCAATAACAAGATCAGTAGCCTCTGGGATCAGAGTGGTTGACATTGTGATGTAACCAACAAGGGCTGAATAACTGTCCCACAATCATTTTACCTGCAATTAATCAACATACAGAATATTTTAAAAGATGGACATTTTAGTGCTGTCAAATTTCAGATTCAGAGCACTGAAAATGATATGCCCATTGTTACAGAACACAGCTATACTCTCAAGAGCTCTGGCCTGTTATACTATCATCACATATCCGCAAAATATTTCATCTCAAAATTGACAAATGAAAGATGTTAAGACTGTTTTTGATATGATTAAAACTGACAAATCGTCGCTGATGTACAGTAAGTAAACCTTGTACCTCCAAAATGTAAACAGCCGTACCATTAATGATCATACAAGCAACAAAACTTCAGAAGCTATTTGAGTACACACTGTGAAAAGGGACTACTTATAATTAATGTAAACATGTTGGGAAAAAATTAGAGTCGCAGGGTTTTCTTTTTCGACAGCAACGAATGGAAACACATGTTGTATCCCGTCCTTTTCTAATTGGTCGAAGGGGCATCAGCATTGAGAATAATGTTATGATGGCATCATGTATACTTGATGCCCTGTAAATAACAACGGTGAAAATGGACACACTTGTCTGGTTCCTCTTTGCAACTGGAATGGTTTAGATGTACTCATTAGTTATATCTGCTGTTTTGAGATATTTGTATATTAAATTGTATTCAGTTGATTATAAAACAGACCTATTCCAGGGTGATTTTAAGGAACAGAGGAGACTCTAGCAGAGCCTAATAATGTTGGGTGAACTGCAATGAAATAGCAATCGATTATTTGGTCCCAAATGAGGACTCAGCCGAGAAGAGATCAACATCCGACGAGCTTCTCCTTCACGTCTCTATGGATTAAAATGACAATTTTTTACAACAAAAGGATTTTATTGGACCAGTATGTTTGTATAAACACTTCAAATAGAACCAATATCCAAATTACTACAATTCAGATGAAAGATGGATTTTGTACATAACCTTTCTAGTCAAAATAAAGAAAAACCCTTGAATGAGTAGTTATTCTAAAACTTTTGATCGGTAGTTTGTATTTCCTGATAAAAATGTTTTTTTTTTTTTATAAAATAAAATAATATTAGCAGATGTTATTGCGAGTGAAGCGAAATGCTTGTGCTTCTAGTTCCGACAGTGCAGCAATATCTAACAGGTAATCGAATAATAGTGAAGACATCAAAACTATGAAATATGCCTCCCTTTGCCTTGATGACAGCTTTGAATACTCTTGTCATTCTCTCAACCAGCTTCATGAGGTTGTCACCTGGAATGCATTTCAATTAACAGGTGAGCCTTCTAAAAAGTGAATTTGTGGAATCTCTTTCCTTCTTAGTGCGTTTGAGCCAATCAGTTGTCTTGTGACAAGGTAGGGGTGGTTTTGTCACGTCTTGACCTTAGTTCCTTTTTATGTCTCTGTTTTAGTTTGGTCAGGGCGTGAGTTGGGGTGGGCATTCTGTTTTGTTCTGTGTTATATTTCTAGGTGTTTGGCCTGGTATGGTTCCCAATCAGAGGCAGCTGTCTATCGTTGTCTCTGATTGAGAACCATACTTAGGCAGCCTGTTTTCCCACTATGGGTTGTTTTCCGTTTCAGTGTTTGCACCATATGGGACTGTTTCGGTTTTCATTTATTCTCTTGTTCTTTTGTATTTAGTGTTCAGTTAATTAAAGGAAATATGAACACGTACCACGCTGCACCTTGGTCCTCACCTTCTTCCACCAAAAGCCGTTACAGGTATACAGAAGATATCCCTATTTGGTAAAAGACCAAGTCCATATAATGGCAAGAACAGCTCAAGTAAGCAAAGACAAATGACAGTCCATCATTACTTTAAGACATGAAGGTCAGTCAATACGGAAAATGTCAAAAACTTTGAAAGTTTCTTCAAGTGCAGTCGCAAAAACCATCAAGCGCTATGATGAAACTGGCTCTCATGAGGACCGCCACAGGAAAGGAAGACCCAGAGTTCCCTCTGCTGCAGATGATAAGTTACCAGCCTCAGAATTTGCATCCCAAATAAATGATTCACAGAGTTCAAGAAACAGACACATCTCAACATCAACTGTTCAGAAGAGACTGTGTGAATCAGGCCTTCATGGTCAAATTGCTATAAAGAAACCAATACTAAAGAACACCAATAATAAGAAGAGACTTGCTTGGGCCAAGAAACACGAGCAATGGACATTAGACTGGTGGAAATCTGTCCTTTGGTCTGGAGTTCAAATGTGAGATTTTTGGTTCCAACCGCCGTGTCTTTGTGAGACGCAGAGTAGGTGAACAGATGATCTCCACATTTGTGGTTCCCACCATGAAGCAATGAGGAGGAGGCGTGTTGGTGCAGAGGTGTTTTGCTGGTGACACTGTCTGTGATTTATTTAGAATTGAAGGCACTCTTTACCAGTATGGCTACCACAGCATTCTGCAGCGATACGCCATCCCATCTGGTTTGGGCTTAGTGGGACTATCATTTGTTTTTCAACAGGATAATGACCCAATACACCTCCAGGCTGTGTAAGGGATATTTTACCATGAAGGAGAGAGATGGAGTGCTGCATCAGATGACCTGGCCTCCACAGTCACCCGACCTCAACTGAGATGGTTTGGGATGAGTCGGACCTCAGAGTGAAGGGAAAGCATCCAACAAGTGCTCAGCATATGTGGGAACTACTTCAAGATTGTTGGAAAAGCATTCCAGGTGAAGCTGGTTGAGAGAATGCCAAGAGTGTGCGAAGCTGTCATCAAGGCAAATTGTGACTATTTGAAGAATCTCAAATATATTTTGATTTGTTTAACACTTTTTTGGTTACTACATGATTCCATATGTGCCATTTCATAGTTTTGATGTCTTCACTATTATTCTACAATGTAGGAAATAGTAAAAATAAATAAAACCTTGAATGAGTAGTTGTTCTAACATAGTATATGACATAGTATACATTTTTGGGGACCCATTTTGTCTCCTGGGCGCTACTTTCAGAACAACTCACTAAAAAGTAGGCAAATCTTTCGGGAAAGTCTCTTTACATAGCTCTCAATAATGAAAATGCCCTCCAACATTTTATGAATATTGGTATGAATGACAATTTTCCCCAAAGACGTGTGTGTGCAAGATTACATGGAGAAAGATTCTGTCATCTTAACGATGCCGACAGGAACATGGTTTGGCTGTCATCCTGTTGTTTGTGAGCCTGTACAAATACAAAATACTGCATATTACAAAAACAGAGTAGCCTAGCACGCTGTTAAACGTTAAATCACCTTAAAAACACATTGTTCTCACTTCCCAATCATGAATTAATAATTAAAAAAAATAGAATTCTAATAGAGAAAGATTTACACAGAGGACATACAGTGAGCAAACAATCACAACTCACCAAACTGTGTGGCCTTTGCTGGTGGAGACAGCTTTCAGTATTTTCTTACTCAAACAGTTGGAAATTGCATTATGACTTAGACTGAGTGAGTGAGTGAGTGAGTGAGTGAGTGAGTAGAGAGGGAGAAAGGAAGGAGAAAGAAAGGAAGAAGAGAGAAAGAGGGGGGGAATAATGTCATTAAGTACAGGGAATATATTGCATAATAATTTCTTTACATACAGTAGCGTAGTACTAGTAAGCAACAGAACATGTCTTCATTAGGGAAGGAAAACTAAGCCCTAGCAGCATGTGCATAGTGCATTAGCAACAGAGCATGTCTTCATTAGGGAAGGAAAACTACTAAGCCCTAGCAGCATGTGCATAGTGAATTAGCAACAGAGCATGTCTTCATTAGGGAAGGAAAACTACTAAGCCCTAGCAGCATGTGCATAGTGCATTAGCAACAGAACATGTCTTCATTAGGGAAGGAGAACTACTAAGCCCTAGCAGCATGTGCATAGTGAATTAGCAACAGAGCATGTCTTCATTAGGGAAGGAGAACTACTAAGCCCTAGCAGCATGTGCATAGTGAATTAGCAACAGAGCATGTCTTCATTAGGGAAGGAGAACTACTAAGCCCTAGCAGCATGTGCATAGTGAATTAGCAACAGAACATACTAAGCCCTAGCAGCATGTGCATAGTGCATTAGCAACAGAGCATGTCTTCATTAGGGAAGGAGAACTACTAAGCCCTAGCAGCATGTGCATAGTGCATTAGCAACAGAACATGTCTTCATTAGGGAAGGAGAACTAATAAGCCCTAGCAGCATGTGCATAGTGCATTAGCAACAGAACATGTCTTCATTAGGGAAGGAGAACTACTAAGCCCTAGCAGCATGTGCATAGTGAATTAGCAACAGAGCATGTCTTCATTAGGGAAGGAGAACTACTAAGCCCTAGCAGCATGTGCATAGTGCATTAGCAACAGAACATGTCTTCATTAGGGAAGGAGAACTACTAAGCCCTAGCAGCATGTGCATAGTGCATTAGCAACAGAACATACTAAGCCCTAGCAGCATGTGCATAGTGCATTAGCAACAGAACATGTCTTCATTAGGGAAGGAGAACTACTAAGCCCTAGCAGCATGTGCATAGTGCATTAGCAACAGAACATACTAAGCCCTAGCAGCATGTGCATAGTGCATTAGCAACAGAACATGTCTTCATTAGGGAAGGAGAACTACTAAGCCCTAGCAGCATGTGCATAGTGAATTAGCAACAGAACATGTCTTCATTAGGGAAGGAGAACTACTAAGCCCTAGCAGCATGTGCATAGTGAATTAGCAACAGAGTCTTTTTGGATGCGCCACATTATGCTGATGATTGGAGCAAATAACATTTTCTTAAAAGATGCACAAGCAGTGAGTGAAACGTTGTGTTTTTATAAAATGTTAAAACCACATTCGCATTGTAATCCTTTATATACCCAACATCACAATCTATTGACGTTCCCAAAATATATGCTTTTTTTTATTTAAAACTAGTAATATGTATTTTCTTGAGTTTGATTTTCATTATGATCTTCAAAAACACTCACTCCAGGACTTGGACTTTGTGCAGGTGTGCGAGCAGAGGCTGTAGGTGGTGGTCTGTGAGTTGGCAGCGGCTGAGGTCCAGTTCTGATAGCCCCTTTGAATACTCCAGAACCAGGGCCAGAGAACTACAGGCCTTCTGATCCAGCATGGTCTCACTGAGGTCCATCTCCCCGCCCAGGGCTCTGACCAGGGATCCTGCATGATGCACTGCATTTTTCTTGTTACAAGTTTGTACAAGTTGAACCAATATGGCTTTACTGGGGCTGAGTCAGAGAGAAACGAGAGAGACAAGGTCAGCCCGTTTAGATGGAGAGATGCAACGTTTTTGAAAAGGCAAAATGTCATTCATAACCAAGCCTGTAAAGCTAAAGTCTGGGATTCTAAAAACAACAAATTAGCCTGGACTGATCTATTGAACAGATGTGTCTCTAACCTGAGATTAACTCTGCGTGGGATTTTCAGCAGCAGCTTCCTGAGTGCTCTGTCTGAAATCTCACAATCGCGTAGGATCAGCTCTGTGACGTAACGGCTCTGCTTCAGGACTCTGGCGATGACCTTGCAGTCAGCAGAGCTCAGACACAGAGGCTTCCCCTGGTCCTTTGTTGACAGGTCCACAGAGGAGGAGAAGTCCAGTTTGTGCTGCAGAGCCCCAAGCAGGGCTGTTGCCCCTGGCTGGATCTTTGAGGCAGAGTAGCAGTGGAGGAACAGCAGCAGCAGATTCCTCTCAACACTGCATCATGGGAAACAAGTCACTGCTCTTTTAAAATGACGGTTCTTAACACGAAAACCAATGTATTTAGTTTCTTAAGATAAACTAGGATATAAAAGGTGGCAAACAGGAAATACCTCTTTAAAATAATCCTGCCCAGAAAGGGACGAAGATCTGTGATGTTTCTCTCTGAAAGCCTGTTCTCTCTGAGATTCACAGTGATGTGTTGGTTTGAATACTGCAGCAGAGAAAGAAGCACTTCCCAGTCCAGCCTGCAGGAGGTCAGGTCTCCACCAACTTTCTTTAAGAATGAATGAGTCAGATCCTTGTCCCGAGCTTCATGCACAACTACAGCCAGCTGCTGAAGAGTGTCTGGACACAGTCTGTCAGGTGAGAACATACATTTTTGTATTTTACTAGTGATAGGTGAAAATTGTCTGTTAATTGAATGACTAGAATATTCCGCACCTGAAACATATAATTGTATGGAATTGATTAGAATGTATGAAATCATAATCAATAAATGTGTAGTCCGAGTCAGAATCAGGGTAAAACAATATGTCTTTATGGTGTTATAAACAGACTGTCTGAGCTCGGTGCCGACCTGACGAGAGATTTGGGAGAGAACAGGGAGTATGTCTCAAGGACAAGGTCACTATCTCTGTCGGCTGGGAAGTGAGACAGACAGTGTAGCAGGACAGGACAAGGTCACTATCTCTGTCGGCTGGGTAGTGAGACAGACAGTGTAGCAGGACAAGGTCACTATCTCTGTCGGCTGGGTAGTGAGACAGACAGTGTAGCAGGACAAGGTCACTATCGCTGTCGGCTGGGTAGTGAGACAGACAGTGTAGCAGGACAAGGTCACTATCTCTGTCGGCTGGGTAGTGAGACAGACAGTGTAGCAGGACAAGGTCACTATCTCTGTCGGCTGGGAAGTGAGACAGACAGTGTAGCAGGACAGGACAAGGTCACTATCTCTGTCGGCTGGGTAGTGAGACAGACAGTGTAGCAGGACAAGGTCACTATCTCTGTCGGCTGGGAAGTGAGACAGACAGTGTAGCAGGACAAGGTCACTATCTCTGTCGGCTGGGTAGTGAGACAGACAGTGTAGCAGGACAGGACAAGGTCACTATCTCTGTCGGCTGGGTAGTGAGACAGACAGTGTAGCAGGACAAGGTCACTATCTCTGTCGGCTGGGAAGTGAGACAGACAGTGTAGCAGGACAAGGTCACTATCTCTGTCGGCTGGGAAGTGAGACAGACAGTGTAGCAGGACAGGACAAGGTCACTATCTCTGTCGGCTGGGTAGTGAGACAGACAGTGTAGCAGGACATGGTCACTATCTCTGTCGGCTGGGAAGTGAGACAGACAGTGTGTGTAGCAGGACAAGGTCACTATCTCTGTCGGCTGGGTAGTGAGACAGACCGTGTAGCAGGACAGGACAAGGTCACTATCTCTGTCGGCTGGGTAGTGAGACAGACCGTGTAGCAGGACAAGGTCACTATATCTGTCGGCTGGGTAGTGAGACAGACAGTGTAGCAGGACAAGGTCACTATATCTGTCGGCTGGGTAGTGAGACAGACAGTGTAGCAGGACAAGGTCACTATCTCTGTCGGCTGGGAAGTGAGACAGACAGTGTAGCAGGACAAGGTCACTATCTCTGTCGGCTGGGAAGTGAGACAGACAGTGTAGCAGGACATGGTCACTATCTCTGTCGGCTGGGAAGTGAGACAGACAGTGTAGCAGGACAAGGTCACTATCTCTGTCGGCTGGGTAGTGAGACAGACAGTGTAGCAGGACAAGGTCACTATATCTGTCGGCTGGGAAGTGAGACAGACAGTGTAGCAGGACAGGACAAGGTCACTATCTCTGTCGGCTGGGTAGTGAGACAGACAGTGTAGCAGGACATGGTCACTATCTCTGTCGGCTGGGTAGTGAGACAGACAGTGTGTGCGTAGCAGGACATGTGTGCGCGTCTGTTTGTGTGCATATGTGCGTCTGATTGTGTGTGTGTGCGTATGGCTGTGTGTATGTGTGGGCGTGAGAAGTCAGTATAAAATGAATTGATTTGTATTCTTGACTTCAGAACGTTCTGAATAAACTGTACTGTACCGTTTATATGAGCTGAGTCTTTGACTAATTATTATTATACCCATGGTCTTACAAACCTCGGGGATTGGTCAGAGCTATTGGTTGTTTATTATTATACCCATGGTCTTACAAACCTCTGGGATTGGTCAGAGCTATTGGTTGTTTATTATTATACCCATGGTCTTACAAACCTCGGGGATTGGTCAGAGCTATTGATTGATTGTTATTATCATTGGGATTGGAAATTCTCTTATCAACTAGGCAAGTCAGTTAAGAACAAATTCTTATTTACAATGACGGCCTAGGAACAGTGGGTTAACTGCCTTGTTCAGGGGGCAGAACAACAGACTTTTACCTTGTCAGCTCGGGGATTCGATCTAGCAACCTTTCGGTTACAGGCCCAACGCTCTAAACCACTAGGCTACCTGCCGCCCCACATACATAAGAGCACGCACACATATAAATCGTAAAACATAAACCTTTTCACCAGACTACAGCAATAACGGTCTTCTGCAGACTCACTTGAGTTTCAGAGGTCCCCGGTGACCCAGCAACAGGATGAGACAGTGACCGTGGATAGTACACTTCGTCAGGTCCAGACGCTGCACAGTCCAGACTCTCAGCAGGGACGCCACACTACTCAGGACCCTAGAAAGTACGTCCTCCGATAGTTGTGAGTTCTCAATAACCAGTGAAATCTCCTCAACCCCCATTGGAGCACTGACTCTACCAGTCGCAAGCAGTCTGGTCAGTTTCACGGTCATGGTCTCATTTAGTCTGAAAATTGGAATAATAACAAAAAACTGTGATTAGCAATGAAAACGTGAGGGAAAATCTATTAAATGTATAGATTTGTGTTTGTTGGAGTATTGATACATTTGCATACATGAGGTTGTGTAGCATCAACGGATGTCTGAAGAGAATCGAAGCTCCTCTGAGAGAAATCTTGCTGGGTGTGAGACCGAGTTTCACTCCTGAGGTACAGAGGGCCAAGATTCTCCCCACAGAAGTGCAGGTTTGCCTGGGTAACTCTCCTCCCAATGACAGGGTAAAACCATGAGCTTGGAAGAGAGCGGCAAACTGCTCGGCCTGCTCTCTATTTTTCCGTAGGAAGTACACGAGATCGTTGTCGTTAAAACTGAAAAACACAAAATAAAATACACAATATTAACACATGTTGAAAGCTGGAAGCAAAGATGTTAAGTTTTGTTGCACACAATATACATTTTTGTACTTCAGGCGAATTGAAATGATCACTCTCGTCTGTCTTGATGATGTGTACTGCTACAGATATTCCCTGGGGCACTACTTTCATTTAACAGTGTATCGTTTCATGGTAATTTCACTGATTGTTCTTATCGATGTTTATTTGTAGATACCAGTGTTTGTCTGAGGTGGATAACTCACCTCAGCTGTGAGACGTAGGCCAGACACTGAAGGAAACTCCTCACTTCACTTTCTTTATCTGACCAACATTTCACCTGCATTGGCCTTTTCACTGGTTGGAGTTTCAGAACTTCGAGGAAGACGGAGGCCTTTCTTCTAGCCAGATTCACGTACCAGACTGCTGGAGCTGACTGGTAAACTGGCCGAAGTAATGGAACGAGACTCCTGCCCTTTCTAATCCCAGATGCCGTTGCACACGAGTAAAGATCCAGAAGGAAGTGACATTGATCTGAAGGATGAACATCTTCATTGAATGGGAAGGAGCTGTAGCTCCATACCAGGGATAGGAACTCCGACCAATTCCATCCTGTCCTTGCATCGTGGTCTGCTGCTGCGACACTCAGATTGAGCACAAACTGGATAACGCCTGCGTTGTTGTTGTTGTTCACAAACCTCATTTTAAGCAAAGAAACACATTTTAATATCATTACCCACTGTTAAAAAACAGATTCAATCCATTTTGTTCCCACGTCATTTTAACCAACAAAAATCTATGTGATTAAATCAACACAGGAAACTGATTCGATTTGCAGAAAGTCATCTACGTAAGGTATATAATTTTATTATTATTATTTTAAATCACTCAACTTTTAACCCAAATCCAATGACATTTAGTTAGTTGACAACTCAACCAAATGTACTTCAAAACTAGGATGTTAGAACTATGATTTATTGGCAAATGTTTATTAGGCCATTTAAAACACTAATAAACATTTTTATATCACTAAATAAATCCCTAACTCATTAATACATTCTTACATCCGGGAACAAATAGAAATGATATGATTCTGAGACATTTCGTCGGGTAAGGCATTTCAGATGTATACTACTCCGCCACCAGGGGGAGACTCGTCAAGGCCTGGTGACAGACATACATCACGAGGCGATGGCTCCATCTGCTGGACGTGCCAGGTCTCGACGGGCTCTCCGGCCAGAACTCATTGGGGCTGATTGGGAGTTTGTGAGTAATCAAGGGCTGATTGCTCACCAGCCGTGCGAGGCCCATAAAGCTGCCAGAAGGGCAGCACACTGGGGAGAGACTGGGGGGAGGAAAGGACTCCAGTACAGTTGGGGACGCTTGCCGAGGTATGAGGAGGGAGTTAAGTTTTTTGTGCCCGACAGGATACAGCAAGACCCGGAGCCCAGAAGACGGTGTCCCGGAGAGGGTCTTATGTGGGAAACCTATCCTTTTGTTTTTTGATTTATTATTTAAATAAAACACCCTTGAAACCGAACTAATCCTACTCTGTCCGTGTCCGATCTGTGTCAACGTCGACCAAAACCCCCTGGTCTGCCACAGGGAGTAATGGGTTTGCACTCAAAAAGATGTTGCATAATGCTTAAATCAAATAAACTTGTATTTGTCACGTGCCGAATACCATGAAATACTTACTTACAAGCCCGTAACCAACAATGCCGTTTTAAAGAAAATATTTAATTAAACAAAAAAGAAAAATAACAATAAGGCTATATACAGGGTGTAACCGGTACCCTTACTACCTGGGGGAAGCCCGTCCAGGATCCAGTTGCAGAGGGAGGTGTTTAGTCCCAGGGTCCTTAGCTTAGTGATGTGTTGATCGCTGAGCTGTAGTCAATGAACAACAGTCTCTCATGGTCACCTCCACCGGGTGGATGAACCTTTTTCGATCCCAACACGACGCAATTGTCTGTCAGAGCAGCTCACAGATTACTGTACATAGCCCACCTATAATTTAGCCCAAACAACTATTTCTTCCCCTACTGTATTTATTTTGCTCCTTTGCACCCCATTATTTTTATTTCTACTTTGCACATTCTTCCACTGCAAATCTACCATTCCAGTGTTTTACTTGCTATATTGTATTTACTTTGCCACCATGGCCTTTTTTTTTTGCCTTTTAGAAGAAAGAGAAACGCACACCTATTAAGGCGAGGTGCTGGCTAGCGGAGTAGAACACCTATTAAGATGAGGTGCTGGCTAGCGGAGTAGAACACCTATTAAGGCGAGGTGCTGGCTAGCGGAGTAGAACACCTATTTAGACGAGGTGCTGGCTAGCGGAGTAGAACACCTATTAAGACGAGGTGCTGGCTAGCGGAGTAGAACACCTATTAAGACGAGGTGCTGGCTAGCGGAGTAGAACACCTATTAAGACGAGGTGCTGGCTAGCGGAGTAGAACACCTATTAAGACGAGGTGCTGGCTAGCGGAGTAGAACACCTATTAAGACGAGGTGCTGGCTAGCGGAGTAGAACACCTATTAAGGCGAGGTGCTGGCTAGCGGAGTAGAACACCCATTAAGAAGAGGTGCTGGCTAGCGGAGTAGAACACCTATTAAGACGAGGTGCTGGCTAGCGGAGTAGAACACCTATTAAGACGAGGTGCTGGCTAGCGGAGTAGAACACCTATTAAGGCGAGGTGCTGGCTAGCGGAGTAGAACACCTATTAAGACGAGGTGCTGGCTAGCGGAGTAGAACACCTATTAAGACGAGGTGCTGGCTAGCGGAGTAGAACACCTATTAAGACGAGGTGCTGGCTAGCGGAGTAGAACACCTATTAAGACGAGGTGCTGGCTAGCGGAGTAGAACACCTATTTAGACGAGGTGCTGGCTAGCGGAGTAGAACACCTATTAAGGCGAGGTGCTGGCTAGCGGAGTAGAACACCTATTAAGACGAGGTGCTGGCTAGCGGAGTAGAACACCTATTTAGGCGAGGTGCTGGCTAGCGGAGTAGAACACCTATTAAGACGAGGTGCTGGCTAGCGGAGTAGAACACCTATTAAGACGAGGTGCTGGCTAGCGGAGTAGAACACCTATTTAGGCGAGGTGCTGGCTAGCGGAGTAGAACACCTATTTAGGCGAGGTGCTGGCTAGCGGAGTAGAACACCTATTTAGGCGAGGTGCTGGCTAGCGGAGTAGAACACCTATTAAGACGAGGTGCTGGCTAGCGGAGTAGAACACCTATTAAGACGAGGTGCTGGCTAGCAGAGTAGAACACCTATTAAGACGAGGTGCTGGCTAGCAGAGTAGAACACCTATTAAGACGAGGTGCTGGCTAGCGGAGTAGAACACCTGTTAAGACGAGGTGCTGGCTAGCGGAGTAGAACACCTATTAAGACGAGGTGCTGGCTAGCGGAGTAGAACACCTATTTAGACGAGGTGCTGGCTAGCGGAGTAGAACACCTATTTAGGCGAGGTGCTGGCTAGCGGAGTAGAACACCTATTAAGACGAGGTGCTGGCTAGCAGAGTAGAACACCTATTAAGACGAGGTGCTGGCTAGCAGAGTAGAACACCTATTAAGACGAGGTGCTGGCTAGCGGAGTAGAACACCTGTTAAGACGAGGTGCTGGCTAGCGGAGTAGAACACCTATTAAGACGAGGTGCTGGCTAGCGGAGTAGAACACCTATTTAGACGAGGTGCTGGCTAGCGGAGTAGAACACCTATTTAGGCGAGGTGCTGGCTAGCGGAGTAGAACACCTGTTTAGGCGAGGTGCTGGCTAGCGGAGTAGAACACCTATTTAGGCGAGGTGCTGGCTAGCGGAGTAGAACACCTATTTAGGCGAGGTGCTGGCTAGCGGAGTAGAACACCTATTAAGACAAGGTGCTGGCTAGCGGAGTAGAACACCTGTTAAGACGAGGTGCTGGCTAGCGGAGTAGAACACCTATTTAGGCGAAGTGCTGGCTAGCGGAGTAGAAAACTTGAAAATAAAGAGAGCCGCACACTAAGAGCTCAGATGCAAAAATGTAATTACCAACGTTTCGAAAGCCAAGCTGTCTGGGTATAATCACAAACACTGCGGGATGACTCATTTATATAGTGTCAAAAGACACAGGTGTCTGTAATCATAGCCAAGAGTGGCCTAATATCATTGGTTAATTATCTAATATTAAAATGTCATACAAAGAACAGCATACAAACAACAAGTGGATAGCATACGATCATAGATTCATTAGACTACACAAGTTCACAAACAATTACAATGGCAAAGTCACAATAATCACAAGAATGGCTTCAGATCAAAGTCTACGTTGAGACCGAAGGGCGCAAGGGTCTTTAAATTAAAGTCTTTAAGTCTCTTTTTTTACCTTTACCTCCCTTATCTCACCTCATTTGCTCACATCGTATATAGACTTATTTTTCTACTGTATTATTGACTGTATGTTTGTTTTACTCCATGTGTAACTCTGTGTTGTTGTATGTGTCGAACTGCTTTGCTTTATCTTGGCCAGGTCGCAATTGTAAATGAGAACTTGTTCTCAACTGGCCTACCTGGTTAAATAAAGGTGAAATAAATAAATAATAAATAAAATAAAAATTCTTGAATACAATTATTTTGTTCTATAAAGGGTCTCGCAATTTGGTGAGGTGATATCTTGACTTCCAATAGTGGATTTATGACTATGGCCATCATTTCCAAAGAGCAGCCATGTGGATATAAATAGAATTATGTATTTCCACACGGTTTAAAGAAATAACTCGATTTCACCTCCTTCCTATGAGTAACATTTAGACTGTTATACAAGAACACTGTGCATATCAGATTTTTTATATCGTTTATGAGTTGGCCTCGTATATATTTATGAATGGATATGCCTGATGTTCTTTGTGGTGGGCCGTCTCATGAATTGATGTGATGTATTTAGGTGAGCGGGCACCTGGGACGATTGATTTGTGAATTGGCCTTGGTGCCTGCTCCCACATTCTATAATTCTGTATTTCTTTCTAACTAATTTGTACACCGGTAGATCGGGAAAAGCCACATCCCTGATTGACAGATGACTGACAACCCTGATTAGATTCACCTGCTGTTTATGTGCTGTTCTTCACAAATGCTGTTTTAAATTAAATTAAAATAGAATTATACCTACACCCTGAAGAAGGCTGTATAAAGCCACAACGTCTGTGTACAATCCCTGATGCATTGAAAATGTTTTTAAAAACACAAAATAATGAATTTTTATGCGACATCTTTTTGAGTGCAAACCCTTTTGTTTGTCAACAAATACCTTCCCAGAGCTTCTCAAATAAACGTCATATGTGAGTAATTCTGAGTCAGAAACGGTTCAGCCAATGACTAGCTCTTAAAGGGAGATTTTATACGGCAGGGACACAAAAGGAAGAGTCGCTCACTAGTAAAACAATGATGCTCTTCTAGTTGCAGGGAAAACACTCACCTCAGCTGTGAGATGTAGGGCAGACACTGAAGGAAACTCCTCACTTCACTCTCGTCATCTGACCAACCCTTCAGCTCTACTGGTTTCTTCTCTGGTTGGAGTTTCAGCACTTCTAGGAGGAAGGAGGCTTTCCTTTGTGAGAGGTCTATGGACCAGACTGAAAAAGAGAAATCAATATTGTATGGACTTAAATTGCTTCAATATGATGCATGGAGAATGTTTGCCAGATGGTTAATGCTACTGATTATAGTAATGGATTTTCGAGAATAATCACGTCTTATGAATTAATGATAAATATTAAGTTATAAAATCCATAGTGATTACTCACCTTTTACAGGGATGTCTGTTTCTGTGCTGGGTTTACTTGTGTCCCCCTCTCCATAGACTGCAGAGACTCTGACTCGGTAGCAAGTACTGGAGGTCTGAGATAAAGTGCATGTACGTTCAGGCCCCGTTGTTGACACACGGGACCAGCCTTCAAGCCCTGCCTCTTTGAACTCCACGGCATAACGTAGCACGGGACCGCCATCTTCCTCTTCCGCCATCCGCCATGTGACTCTGACGTCTTCTCCGTCCACCAGTTTCACACAGGGCTGTCCAGGTGTGGACCTTGGGTTTGTCTTTACCATGGTGACCGTGCTGAAGTCACTCATACTAGAGCTATCCACAGCACTGTATCTAACCTGGTATTTAGTGTCAGGTTTCAAACCGGGCAACTTACAAGTGTTACACTGGTCAGGACCCACAGATCCAGGACCAGGTGGTAAGTATCCAACAGTCCATTGAACATCACTTTCTGCGGTATACTCTATTCTGTACTTCACAGGACTCATGACCTTTGACTGAGGAAATTTCAGACTGAAGCTGGTCTGTTTTATCTCTGTTACTTCGGCTGGATTTGGCTTTGATCCAAGCTTGAAATTGCGGCCGATAAGACGACCATTTTGATACAGACCAATGCGGGATCCAGGAAAGGTGACATCTGGTATAACTGCAACAAGAAAATTGAATTTCTCTCCATCTCTTCTGTCTTCATTGGATGTGGTGAACAAGTGGAGGTCAGACTGTATTTTTTCAGTTAAATCTGGAGGCTTGAAGGCATGCTGTGTCTGCTGCTGTCTGGTGATCCCTGATTGGTTTGTGGTGGTCTCTAGTGCAGAATGTATGTATTGCTTCATGGTGGAAAGGTATGGATCTTCACCCCCCAGTGAGGTGAGCGTGAAGCACAGCGTCCTGTTTGGGGTCGGCACCTCCCTCCCCATGGGGATGTGGTTTGCTTTCTGCTGGACCTCCCTCCCCATGGGGATGTGGTTTGCTTTCTGCTGGACCTTCTTCCCCGTGGGGATGTGGTTTGCTTTCTGCTGGACCTCCCTCCCCATGGGGATGTGGTTTGCTTTCTGCTGGATCTCCCTCCATGTGGGGATGTTGTTCGCTTTCTGCTGGACCTCCCTCCCCATGGGGATGTGGTTTGCTTTCTGCTGGATCTCCCTCCATGTGGGGATGTTGTTCGCTTTCTCCTGGACCTCCCTCCCCATGGGGATGTGGTTTGCTTTCTCCTGGACCTCCCTCCCCATGGGGATGTGGTTTGCTTTCTGCTGGATCGCCCTCCATGTGGGGATGTTGTTCGCTTTCTGCTGGACCTCCCGCCTTATGGGGATGTGGTTCGCTTTCTCCTGGACCTCCCTCCCCATGGGGATGTGGTTTGCTTTCTCCTGGACCTCCCTCCCCATGGGGATGTTGTTCGCTTTCTGCTGGACCTCCCGCCTTATGGGGATGTGGTTCGCTTTCTGCTGGACCTTCTTTACAATGTGGATGTTTTTTTCTTTGCAGATAAGCAGAGCCTTTATCTCCACCTCTTTGTTGTTAAGCCACTGATGTGTGTGCTGAGAACAGAATGGTGATTGGTCATGGTTCTGGAGAATGTCTCTCAGGCTCTTTTCATCCATCTCTTCACTCTCTCTCACGGTCTTTACTGCCATAGCCAGCCCTCTCTTAAACTCGGACTGGTACGTCTGCAGCAGCTCAGAAAATTCTGCACATTCTTCCTTCACACTGGGGAACCATTTCATCACGTCATCGTTGACGTGTAATAATGTCATCGTGTTCTGGCATCTCATGGTGACCTGCCTCAGATGCTCCACCACGTCCTCGGCCTCGGAGAGAAAGCCTTGAGTGATCTGAATTGAAGTGTCCAGATTCCTCAGAGGATAGAGCCACGCGTACAGAGGCACTGCTTTCTCTCCCTGTTGTCCAAGGTGCTTCGGGAGAGTTTCAAGAGCTTGTACTGCTTGGCCATAAGTCATGGAGCCAGTGATACGGTCTACATCACTGTGGAGTGTACACTGATACAACAAACTGTTTATTTTCTCATTGTCACTCAAGCTGGATAACATATGATCTGCACTGAAGGAGGACGCCATCTTCTTGATAACACTGTGCATATCGGCTTCTCCTCCACCAGCCCCTTTCTCTCCACCGACGCGTTTGTCAAAGATAAAAAATGCCTGAGCTCCATAGAGAACAGCCAGCACCACGTGCGTTGCCTTTGAATCCCTTTGGACGGTTTCTTCAAATACCCCGCGACTGAGCATGTCCAGCCTGGTAGTGGTTCTGTACTGTAGAGTGACCCGGTCCTTGTTTTTGGACTGAACAGGATGGTTCAGGTATTCAGCAGCACCACCAACCTCCACCAGCCCAGACAAGACACTGGCCCTTAGAGAAGTGGAAACATCCAGAGCCCCAAATCTGTCCTGTAGGGAGTCTCCTTCAATACACGTCACCTCTGTGCGAGGCCGAGGCAGAGACTGACGCATGTTGGCTATTGTGCTCTCATCCCATAGACCGACATCTTAGGAGATAAAAAAGGATATTCATTTCACAGCAGAATTTACAGAATTCCATTTTTTTTTTTTATCTGGGTCAATGTTCTCAAATAATTCAAATGATTTCCCTTCAAAATAAAACCCCACAACCCAACAACTAAATCAAGGTCAGAGAAAAGTCGCAGAGAAAATCAGCAAATCCAGCTGTCTGTAAAGACCTTGCTTGCCAACCTTTGCTTTATTACTAAACATAAACATAAAACATACATAAACAGAAGAAGACTGGCCACCCCACATAGCCTGGTTTCTTCCAAAGGTTCTGGCCTTTCTAGGGAGTTTTTCCTAGCCACCGTGCTTCTACACCTGCATTGCTTGCTGTTTGGGGGTTTTAGGCTGGGTTTCTGTACAGCACTTTGAGATATCAGCTGATGTACGAAGGGCTATATAAATAAATTGGATTTGATATTATTTCATATATATATATATATATATATATATATCAAAAACACAATAAGTGTACCTGAGCAAAGACAATCATTGCAGCAGTCGTACATCATCCCAAGGTCTAGGGGACGACCAAGGGCAGCCAGCACAAAACAGTCGGTTGCCCAATCTGAGAATCACAGAACACAACACTACAGTGCCATTGCAGAAAATAATACAAAATAACTGTACTATCATTCAACAGCAGAATTGTATCTTACCTTTGGATGACCTCTTTGCATAACAGATTAACTCAGTGGTTGGATTCTTTACATTCTGGGGAGAAAAATCAAATCAGAATCGCAACTGTCCTGTATAAGTGGGATACTGATTATCTAGTTAATCCGGCCTAGTACCGAGAGGAAATACTATTAGTATTAGTTATTAGTTTCCTCTAGTTAATAAGGTAAAGTGTTGACAAAAGTGTACCTGCTTCAGGTGATTTTTTTGTGTTTTTTCCTCAGCAAACTCAGTATTCATCTGTTCCAATTTAGCTTCCAGCTTTACTGCAATCTGTTGTTCTTCGATGCGGAGTTTCTGATCCAGGTTTCCAGTCACCTCCACCAGCGTGTGTCTCTGCAGTGCCGCTACGGTGTAGTGCTGCCTAACGTGGCTCTCACAGTAAAAGGCAGCGCAGGTCAGACAGAACTTCACAGCTTTGAGCTGTTTCTCAGCGCAGAGATCACAGGCCACATCTCCGGGTCCAGCGTAGCGGTGAGGGGGAAGTGCAGGGACTTTGAATCCTGTCTGCCGGAGTTTCCGGATCACCTTATCCAAGGCTGAATTTCTGGAGAGATGGGGACATGTTCTGAATCTCTGTTGGCACCCGGGACAGTCGTATACTTGTTTCCTCGCTGGTTTGTTCCAATAGGTCTCAATGCATTGCCTGCAGAAACTGTGTCCACAGGGGATGGAGACTGGCTCGTTGAGAACCTCTGTGCACACTGAGCATCTGAAGTGGTCCTCTGCCAGCAGACTGGCTGTCAGTGCACTGCACAAAGGGGGAGAGATTATGTTAGCTGGTAGCAATAGCATATATAACACGTACTTCCTCAACTTTAACATTCAAGACTGAAAAAAGTACCTGGATACACCTTAGTTTTAGGTCTTAAAGGGTACCTTGATAAATGGACAAGAGGTTTCCTAACTCACAGTACGCTCCAACAGTATTGGGAAAGTGACACGTGCTTGGTTGTTTTGGCTCTGTACTCCAGTATAATGCATTGTGTCATTTTGGAGTCACTTTTAATATAAATAGGAAGATAATATGTTTCTAAAACACGTCTAAATTCATGTAGATGCTACCATGACTACGGATAATCCTGCATAAATTGTGAATAATAATGAGTGCGAAAGTTACAGAAGCACAAATATCATACCCCCAAGACATGCTAACCTCTCACCATTACAATAACAGGGGAGGTTAGCATTTTATATCATACCCCCAAGACATGCTAACCTCTCACCATTACAATAACAGGGGAGATTAGCATTTTATATCATACCCCCAAGACATGCTAACCTCTCACCATTACAATAACAGGGGAGATTAGCATTTTATATCACACCCCCAAGACATGCTAACCTCTCACCATTACAATAACAGGGGAGGTTAGCATTTTATATCATACCCCCAAGACATGCTAACCTCTCACCATTACAATAACAGGGGAGGTTAGCATTTTATATCATACCCCCAAGACATGCTAACCTCTCACCATTACAATAACAGGGGAGGTTAGCATAACTTTGGATTGGAGATGCTTAATGTGAGTCTGGAAGGAGAGTTTACAGTCTAGCCAGACACCTAGGTATTTATAGTTGTCCACAAATTCTAAGTCAGAACCGTCCAGAGTAGTGATGCTAGTCGGGCGGGCGGGTGTGGGCAGCGATCGGTTGAAGAGCATGCATTTCATTTTACTAGCATTTAAGAGCAGTTGGAGGCCACGGAAGGAGTGTTGTATGGCATTGAAGCTCGTTTGGAGGTTTATGAACACAGTGTCCAAAGAAGGGCCAGATGTATACAGAATGTTGAACCCTGTGGCACCCCTATAGAGACTGCCAGAGGTCCGGACAACAGGCCCTCTGATTTGACACACTGAACTCTATCTGAGAAGTAGTTAGTGAACCAGGTGAGGAAGTCATCAGAGAAACCAAGGCTGTTGAGTCTGCCAATAAGAATACGGTGATTGACAGAGTCGAAAGCCTTGGCCAGGTCGATGAAGACGGCTGCACAGTACTGTCTTTTATCGATGGCGGTTAAGATATTTGTGATTCTATAACTTTTCTCAGTCATCATTTTTCACAATAAAAGTGACTCCAAAATGACACAATACATTATTTACAATTAATTTCTATTGGGCACAAAATGATCTGAAACACAACCAAAAACAGCAAATGCATCTAACCCAATTTGTAGAGTCACAAGCTTGATGTAGTCATCGTGTACTATGAATATGGACCCAAATATGTACCTTTTTACTACTTTAAAAATCACAATACTTTCGGGGGGGGGGGGGGGGACTATGTACAAAACATGCTGTCATTTCTAAAAGGTTCACCCGATATGGATGAAAATACCCTCAAATTAAATCTGACATTCTGCACTTTAACATCATAGTAATGATTTAAAATCCAAACTGCCGAAGTACAGAGCCAAAACAACCAAACATGTGTCACTGTCCCACTGTTGGAGCTCTCTGTATGTACACACGGTTCATATAATTAGGAAAATATGGCCTGACATTTTCAGACACTGATACACACCTGACATCTAGAATGGAGGCATCTCTTCCAAACTTAATGTCCCTATCCATGGATTGGTCACTCTTCGTTGACCAACAAGGAGACGGTGAGCGGTTAAATTGACTGAAACAAAGTGGGATACATTTATACATTCAAGCACCTACTGCATTAACCCCCTAAAGTCAATGTCGGCGCAAACATCTAATTAGCATAATAAAACAATCCCCATAAAAATCTGTCTGTTTTTTTTTGCACTGGATGAATCTCAATACCACCGCATCTGAACACTTCCACATCTAGCGAAAGGTGACAGAGCTAGAGCTGTATTTGTTAGACCATGAGATAGCTCGAAAATCGGTCTGTTTTTTTGCATTGGATGAATCTCAATACCACCGCAGCTGAACGCTCGAAAATCGGTCTTCTCACAAAATTATCTGTAGTGTTCAAACGGTTTGGCCTACAAACTATTATGACCCCTCTATGGAAAGATGGGACGGTGTTCTCCGTTTGGCTCAAGACAACCGTCTTCACAAATGTCTTGGTGTGTTTGAACCATTATAGTTTGTTGGTGATGTGGACACCAAGGAACTTGAAGCTCTCAACCTGCTCCACTACAGCCCCGTCGATGAGAATGGGGGCGTGCTCATCATTCCTTTTCCTGTAGTCCATGACCATCTCCTTTGTCTTGCTCCCATTGAGGGAGAGGTTATTTTTATGGCATCACACTGCCAGGTCTCTGACCTCCTTCCTATAAGCTGTCTCATCGTTGTCGGTGATCAGGACTACCACCATTGTGTCATCTGCAAACGTAATGATGGTGTTGGAGTTGTGCTTGGCCACGCAGTCGTAGGTGAACAGGGAGTACAGGAGGGGACTAAGCACGCACCCCTGAGGGGCCCCAGTGTTGACGATGAGCGTGGCAGATGTTTTGTTACCTACCCTTAACACCTGGGGTTGGCCCGACAGGAAGTCCAGGATCCAGTTGCAGAGGGAGGTGTTTAGTCCCAGGGTCCTTAGCTTAGTGATATGCTTTGAGGACACTAGGGTGTTGAACGCTGAACTGTAGTCAATGAATTGCATTCTCACATAGTTGTTCCTTTTGTCCAGGTGGGAAAGAGCAGTGTGGAGTGCAATAGAGATTGTGTCATCTGTGGATCTGTTGGGGGGTATGCAAATTGGAGTGGGTCCATGGTGTCTGGGATGATGGTGTTGATGTGAGCCATGACCAGCCTTTCAAAGCATTTCATGGCTACAGACGTGAGTACAGGCGTGAGCGCTACGGGTCGGTAGTCATTTAGGCAGGTTACCTTAGTATTCTTGGACACAAGGACTATGGTGGTCTGCTTGAAACATGTTGGTATTACAGACTCGGTCAGGGACATGTTGAAAATGTCAGTCAAGACACCTGCCAGTTGGTCAGCACATGCCCGGAGCACACGTCCTGGTAATAAGAATGATAACCTGTTTAAAAGGTCTTACTCACACGGAGAGTGAGATCACACAGTCGCCAGGAACAGCTGGTGCTCTCATGCAGGGGCAGTATTGCTTGCCTTGAATCGAGCATAGAAGGAACTTCACTCAATCTTGGTCCTGTATTGACGCTTTGTCTGTTTGTCGTCGTGATAGTATATATATATATATATATATAAATAGTGTGATTTCTTATAAGCGTCCAATTGAAACTCCCATTCCTCGAAAACGGCAACTCTACCCTTAAGCTAAGTGTGGATGTTGCCTGTAATCCATGGCTTCTGGTTGGGGTATGTACGTAATGGGTAGACGTCATCAATACTTTGTTCTGTACAATATTCTCTACCTATATGGTGCTCACACTATTCAAACCAATGAGGGGTTGGAACTTTAAGCCAATTATTTCAGTCATCTTTTTTGGTGAAAGAACCTTATAATTCTCGGTCATGAAATCTTCCTGTTTTGCATATTCCATTTGAACTAAACTATATTCACATCTTCTTTCTATCAATACTTCCCTTTGAATGTTAAACTCACCTGTGGTCTTCAAACAAAGAAAAATCCCTGAAATTAATGGGCTGACCCATTGACTGGTCACTCTTCATGGACAGATAGCTGCGCGCTGGAGATGCTGCTGACTGCACAGACTGGGGGCTGTAATATAAATTGCATCAATGAAAACATGAATCTGGTGAACACAAACCTCATGTTTCTCAGGTACAGTCAATAATATCTCATGTGGGTAACTTTCACATTAAGGTTTACCTGCAATGATTTATAAAAAGGTTTAGAATGTAACTAAGCTTTTGATGGAATTCAATTAGACCTCAACAATGTGTCTTTCAAAAGTAATTTCAGATTGAGCTGACATACAGTGCATTTGGAAAGTATTCAGACCCCTTCCCCTTTTCCACATTTTGTCACGTTACAGCCTTATTCTAAAATGGGTTAAATACATTTTATCTTCATCGATCAACACACAATATCCCATAATGACAAAGTGAAAACAGGTATTTAAAAATGATTGCAAATGTATTCAAAATAAAAAACAGGATATCTTATTTACAAGTATTCAGACCCATTGCTATGAGACTCTTAATTGAGTTCAGGTGCATCCTGCTTCCATTGATCATCCTTGATGTTTCTGCAACTTGATTGGAGTCCACCTGTGGTAAATTCAATTGATTGGACATGTTTCGGGAAGGTACACACCTGTGTATATAAGGACCCGCAGTTGACAGTGCATGTCAGAGCAAAAACCAATCCGTGGGGTTGGAGTTGAGGAGACAGGATTGTGTCGAGGCACAGATCTGGGGAAGGGTACCAAAACATTTCTGCAGCATTGAAGGTCCCCAAGAACACAGTGGCCTCTATCATTCTTAAATGCAAGAAGTTTGGAACCACCAAGAGTCTTCCTAAAGCTGGCCGCCCAGCCAAGCTGAGCAATCGGAGGAGAAGGACCTTGGTCAGGAAGGTGACCAAGAACCCAATGGTTGGCCTCCCGGGTGGTGCAGTGGTTAAGGGCGCTGTATTGCAGTGCCAGCTGTGCCACCAGAGTCTCTGGTGGCACTGTCGTAACCGGCCGCGACCGGGAGGTCCGTGGGGCGACGCACAATTGGCCTAGCGTTGTCCTGGTTAGGGAGGGTTTGGCCGGTAGGGAAATCCTTGTCTCATCGCGCACCAGCGACTCTTGTGGCGGGCCGGGTGCAGTGCGCGCTAACCAAGGTTGCCAGGTGCAAAAACAATTGGATACCACGAAATTGGGGAGAAAAGGGGTAAAAATTTTAAAAATATAAAAAATAAAAGAACCCAATGGTCACTCTGACAGAGCTCTAGAGATGGGAGAACCTTCCAGAAGGACAACCATCTCTGTAACAATCCAATCAGGCCCTTATGGCAGAGTGGCCAGACGGAAGCCACTCCTCAGTAAAAGGCACATGACAGCCCTCTTGGAGTTTGCCAAAAGACACGTAATGGACTCTCAGACCATGAAAAACAATATTCTCTGGGCTGATGAAACCAAGATCGAACTCTCCGGCCTGAATGACGAATCAAACCAAGCAAGCGTCAAGTCTGGAGGAAACCTGTGGTGGCAGAATCATGTGAAGCGTGGTGGCAGCATCATGCTGTGGGGATGTTTTTCAGCGGCAGGGACTGGGAGACTAGTCAGGATCGAGTGAAAGATGAACGGAGAAAAGTACAGATATATCATTGATGAAAACCTGCTCCAGAGCGCTCAGGACCTCAGACTGGGGCGATGGTTCACCTCCAACAGGACAACAACCCTAAGCACACAGCCAAGAAGACGCAGGAGTGGCTTTGGGACAAGTCTTTGAATGTCCTTGAGTGGTTCAGCCAGAGCCTGGACTTCAACCCAATCGAGCATCTCTGTAGAGACCTGAAAATAACTGTGCAGCGACGCTCCCCATCCAACCTGACAGATCTTTAGAGGATCTGCAGAGAACAATGGGAGAAACTACTCCCCAAATACAGGTATGCCAAGATTGTAGTCATACCCAAGAACGCTCAAGGCTGTAATCTCTGCCAAATGTGCTTCAACAAAGTACTGAGGTAAGAGTCTGAATACATATGTAAATATGATATTTAATTTTATTAATTTTTTAAAATACATTTGCAAACATTTCTTAAAACCAGTTTTTGCTTTGTCATTGTATTGTATCGTGTGTAGATTGATGAGAATTGTTTCTATTTTGTATTTTATTTTCTATAAAGTGTTAATTACAGTTGAAGTCGGAAGTTTACATACACCTTAGCCAAATACATCTAAACTCCAAGTTTTTCACAATTCATGACATTTAATCCTAGTAAAAATTCCCTGTCTAAGGTCAGTTAGGATCAACACTATTTTAAGAATGTGAAATGTCAGAATAATAGTAGAGATTAATTTATTTCAGCTTTTATTTCTTACATCACATCCCCAGTGGCTCAGCAGTTTACATACACTCAATTAGTATTTGGTAGCTTTGCCTTTAAATTGCTTAACTTGGGTCAAACGTTTCGCGTAGCTTTCCACAAGCTTCCCTGTCACGTTCGTTGTAAGGATCGGACCAAGGCGCAGCGTGGTTTGCGTACATTCTTATTCATTTAAGAATGAAAACACTGAACAAACTTAACAAAATAACAAAACGAACGTGAAGCTGACAGGCAACTACACATAGACAAGAACCCACAAACACAAAAGGGAAATGGCTACCTAAATATGATCCCCAATCAGAGACAATGATAAACAGCTGTCTCTGACTGGGAACCATATCAGGCCAACATAAACATACAAAAACTCTAGATGACATACAAATCCCTAGACAACATACAAAAACGAGAGTACCCACCCTAGTCACACCTAACCAAAATATAAAGAAGAAAAAGCGACATCTAAGGTCAGGGCGTGACATTCCCACAATAAGTTGGGTGAATTTTTGTCCATTCCTCCTGACAGAACTGGTGTAACTGAGTCAGTTTGCAGGCCTCCTTGCTCGCACACGCCTTTTCAGTTCTGCCCACAATTTTTCCATGGGATTGAGGTCAGGGCTTTGTGATGGCCACTCCAATACCTTCACTTTGTTGTCCTTAAGCCATTTTGACACAACTTTGGAATTTATTTTCCAACATAATTTGCAAATAAATTCATAAAAAAATCCTACAATGTGATTTTCTGGATTTTTCTTTCTCATTTTGTCTGTCATAGTTGAAGTGTACCTATGATGAAAATTACAGGCCTCTCTCATTTTTTTAAGTGGGAGAACTTGCACAATTGGTGGCTGACTAAATACTTGTTTGCCCCACTGTACATTGATTTTACCATTGTCAAATTGGCTTAGTCTCATAGTGAGGAGCCTATAAAACATTGCTAGATTCATAAACATATATTTTGCAATTCTGAAATGTATTGGAATAAATTACCAAACTATAAAACTAGCTAGCCAGCTATGGGTAACTGTAGCTAGCTACCTGACAGGATTGCTAGCTAGATACGTTAGCTTACTAGGTACATTAATACTGTAGCTAGCTACCTGACAGGAGTGCTAGCTGGATACGTTAGCTTACTAGGTACATTAATACTGTAGCTAGCTACCTGACAGGAGTGCTAGCTAGATATGTTAGCTTACTAGGTACATTAATAGCTTTAGGTCTGGTTGTTTTTAAGCTCAACTTCAAGATTTCCACCAAGGACGTTGCCTCTCCGATCATCACTCTCCCTCGATGGGCAAGGGACATGTAAGGTACAGTCACATGTGACGATGTAAAACGTCATTCAAGGGCTGACGGTTTAGGGCCGAGGGATGTCTACTTTGAGTTTTAAACGCAAGCATCGAGTCAACCTCAAATGCTGGTTGTGGAGTCTTCTTCTGCTTTGGTATCATGGCGTACGGACATTTAGTTTGTGCATGCCGCCACCTACTGTGCAGTAGTGTGTGTTCAATCATGTTACATTTTGTGATATAAAAAGGAAAGGGTTAAAGGAAAACATTACACAACCAACTAACCCTACAACTATATAATATATATATATATACACACACCACTATCTCATAAAAAACACTATTTCATAAAAACCACCAACCCATTCCAACATAGTACATTGACCCTTACTGATACTACACCAGGCTAATGACCTGGGAGGACGGGACTCTTACATTCATTCATTGTAACTCTTCCGCAGTAAAACCTCTTACACTCAAGTACTTCTCTGCAGCTGCCACCACAACATCTTTTCTCTGTGATTTACATTCCATTTCTGCAGTACAGTTGATAACCATGGCAATGAACGCTAAGAAGCCAACCTTAATGAAGCTCAAATTCATATCACTGTGTCATGACGTGGCCCTCTTTGGGAATAGCTAGTACACTCCCCCCTGTCTCTCACCACCTCTCTCTCCAGGCCTACACCCAGGTTCTGTTATCGCAGGTCGTAAATTCCATGAGGAGACTCTCCTCAGGGCCAGGCAGTATAGAGAGAGGGTTTCACAGTATAACAAAGGAACATCTTCTACATCACAGAACTTGAGAACTGAACAATGTCCATGTTTTGGAGAATGTGTAAACGGTCGGTGGAGAAACCAGCTACAACCGGTCCATTTTGTTTTATGATTGTGACCTCAGGAAAGACAATACAGCCACATTACCATAACTCTGTTTATACAGGAGCCTCTGTTCTGAGGTTTGCATCTAATTATTGTATAAAATGAATGAGTAAAGATCAAACTATTTGTGAAAATATGTGAGGTGATGTTGAACTTTTAATGTGAAACAATTGTATTTCTGTTAAAGTTTAACTAAGTCATTGGCCCGCCCCCATGAGCACAGACATCGATCTGGCGACATGGGACATCTCTTTCCTACTGTTATGAATATAACCCCCATCTGAAAGAATTCCCTTGATACCATGCCTACCTCGGTCAGCTGAGGAGCTAAAGTTTGAGAAGAGACCACAAAAACCACAAGATAAGCTAAGGTTGTAATGGTTGCTGAATTCTTAACCATACCACGTGGTTAAACTCTGAGACTATAGATCTGACAGAATAAGAGCAACTCTTCAATACGAATTATTAGTCTGCAGCTAGAAATGATGTACCGTTGAATGCGAAGACCGACAACCGCCAAAACATCTATTCTATAAGAACATTTCTGGATGGGAGAGAGAGAGAGAGAGACTTTGAACTTTCCAACAGAAAGACGGATGATTTCAACAGAGATCACGACGACACACTGAGCGTAAATATATATATTGATTGCAATTATTCCCGAATGAGTGAGCGTTCATGTGCAAAGGATTAGCATTTCAATTATAACAATTATCAACTGTGTAGTGACTTTTGTCTTTTGCGCCCTTCTCAGTACACACCCACTTCCCTTTGTCCACCAAGCCGCCCTATCAGCTTATCATATCGGCTTAGCTCACAAGGGAAAATCCCCTATCATTTCCTTGTAACCATATCTACTGTTTGTTTGCATGTTTGTTTGTTTATGCATTTCTGTTATTATTTAGTTAGTTAGTAAATAAATGATTAAGACAATTGATGTACGGATGATTCATAGTGAAGGCTGGGTTCGTGCAGATAACCAACAATTTACGATGTTTGGAATGAGACTAACGTGAGGTAAAGAATAATTCATTAATTAGAAGACTAATTGATCAGATATTAAAATATCTGAAAAGTTATAATAGGAAAATTATTAAAATCTTTAAAATCTTTAAAA
This sequence comes from Oncorhynchus mykiss, assembly GCF_013265735.2. Classification (NCBI taxonomy): domain Eukaryota; kingdom Metazoa; phylum Chordata; class Actinopteri; order Salmoniformes; family Salmonidae; genus Oncorhynchus; species Oncorhynchus mykiss. The sequence goes on along the minus strand of NC_048575.1, from coordinate 80,441,970 downwards.
TTATTCAAATCTGAAGATTTTACTTTGTGCCCTGACTTCCTAGTTAATTACATTTACATGATTAGTTTAATCACGTAATAATAATTACAGAGAATTGATTTGATAAAATAACATTCATCGATTTAATGATGCCAAAGACACGACAACTGTCCTAGACCTACTACTTAGCCTTGACCAATCATTCTCTACTCTCTTCACTGCCTCAGCATATGGCACCTTTTGTTCTACTCTGACCGTGGCAATCTCAACCTGTCTCTCTCTCGCACCGGACACAACAACATGGGCACACAACAACATGGACACCCCCACAATTGACAGTTTTTTCCCACCTATATTATACATTCCTTTGGTCCCATGCCCTCCTGCACACTTCTCACATCTCTGAATCTCCCTCCTACACACTACTGCAACATGACCATAAGCTTGGTATCTGAAACACCTTAGTGGGTTCTGCACAAAAGCTGTAACGGGATAACTGACATATCCTAACATGACTATCAGGTAAACACTCTGCTTCAAACTTCAAAAGGACAGACAATATCTTCTCAGTTTCACCACGCTCGACACCGAGTCTGCATCGCACTAAACGGTGGGCGTCACAGAGAATCTTCCATTTCAGTTGCCGGGTCAGTTGTCATTTCAGTTGCCGGGTCCCGGGTCCATTTCAGTTGCCCGCCTCCACCTCAACACTTAACGCCACCGCAGCAATGCCCTGCTCCGAAGAGCAATGCAAGTCACAGATCTTGTCCCTAGTCACGTGACGCAAAGTCCACTTCAAGCTACCTTCACCAATTTAAACAGTACCCAACTTATTTTCTACCCAGCCTGAGACTACATATGGATCAGCCAAAAGACAGGGATCCAATTTTCCCCCAAAAAAATGTTCACTCCCACTGGGCCCAAATCATCCTTTGCTTGACCATCGGGGCAGTTTTGCAGTGAGAACATGCAGGGAGGTATTTTGCCTAAATGTATTTAGGCATATTAAAACACTTTTGTTTTTCCGATCACGAGTGAGTCATGCTACAAGACAGGTCCCGGGACAATGCTCGCAAATACATTTTAAATGTTTGGAATATTGGTAGTTGGGATGTCGAGTACATCTTCTCAATGCTAATTTTGGCAAACATCACTATCGAACATACAGTATGAGCCAAGTGGCCACTCGATAAAGGGCTGAGGGGCCAAGAGTTCAGTTTGATATTCCACCATAGACACAGCCGGTCAATGTGGAGGACTTACCAGTGATACGGCCTTCCATTGAAGGTACATGGGTGATCTGTTATATTCTCACTCTTCGTGGAGGCAGACATTTTCCTCTGCTTAGCCCTTCTATTCGAAAAGAGGAAATAGGGATGTGTTATTTACTGTAGGTGAAATATATATACACTGTTCTATATGTCCTGCTGTTTCCTAATGGCTTGCCATCATTTCATGGGGCGGCAAGGTAGCCTAGTGGTTAGAGCGTTGGACTAGTAACCGAAAGGTTGCAAGTTCGAATCCCCGAGCTGACAAGGTGCAACTCTGTCGTTCTGCCCCTGAACAGGCCGTCATTGAAAATAAGAATTTGTTCTTAACTGACTTGCCTGGTAAAAGCAGAACTTTCTGAAATCAGATTCATATTGTGTGGTGAATTTACACTACTGTCATACAACATGAACGCAAAATTTAAAAAAAGCTCTTAAAGATGGATTAGATGGGGCAAAGCCTCTTGGAGTGTCATTGGGCAAGTCATTGGACAATCACTTTCACTGAGGTCTGAGGAAGCAGGCGAAGCATCCTTTGTATGGAAAGGATACAAGCAACAGTTCTTCCCCAAAGCGAGAGCTTGACATGATGAGGTTCTATCTGCATTTTTGTCAAAATTTAGCTTTGTTCTGTACAATATTCTCTACCTATATGGTGCTCACACTATTCAAACCAATGAGGGGTTGGAACTTTAAGCCAATTATTTCAGTCATCTTTTTTGGTGAAAGAACCTTATAATTCCCGGTCATGAAATCTTCCTGTTTTGCATATTCCATTTGAACTAAACTATATTCACATCTTCTTTCTATCAATACTTCCCTTTGAATGTTAAACTCACCTGTGGTCTTCAAACAAAAAAAAATCTCTGAAATTAATGGGCTGACCCATTGACTGGTCACTCTTCATGGACAGATAGCTGCGCGCTGGAGATGCTGCTGACTGCACCGACTGGGGGCTGTAATATAAATTGCATCAATGAAAACATTAATCTGGTGAACACAAACCTCATGTTTCTCAGGTACAGTCAATAATATCTAATGTGGGTAACTTTCACATTAAGGTTTACCTACAATGATTAATAAAAAGGTTTAGAATGTAACGAAGCTTTTGATGGAATTCAATTAGACCTCAACAATGTGTCTTTCAAAAGTAATTTCAGATTGAGCTGACATACAGTGCATTTGGAAAGTATTCAGACCCCTTCCCCTTTTCCACATGTTGTCACGTTACGGCCTTATTCTAAAATGGGTTAAATACATTTTATCTTCATCGATCAACACACAATATCCCATAATGACAAACTGAAAACAGGTATTTAAAAATGATTGCAAATGTATGCAAAATAAAAAACAGGATACCTTATTTACATAAGTATTCAGACCCATTGCTATGAGACTCTTAATTGAGTTCAGATGCATCCTGCTTCCATTGATCATCCTTGATGTTTCTGCAACTTGATTGGAGTCCACCTGTGGTAAATTCAATTGATGGGACTTGATTTGGAAAGGTACACACCTGTCTATATAAGGTCCCACAGTTGACAGTGCATGTCAGAGCAAAAACCAATCCATGAGGTTGGAGTTGAGGAGACAGGATTGTGTCGAGGCACAGATCTGGGGAAGGGTCCCAAAACATTTCTGCAACATTGAAGGTCCCCAAGAACAACAGTGGCCTCTATCATTCTTAAATGCAAGAAGTTTGGAACCACCAAGAGTCTTCCTAAAGCTGGCCGCCCAGCCAAGCTGAGCAATCGGAGGAGAAGGACCTTGGTCAGGAAGGTGGCCTCCCGGGTGGCACAGTGGTTAAGGGCGCTGTGCCACCAGAGACTCTGGGTTCGCGCCCAGGCTCTGTCGTAACCGGCCGCGACCGGGAGGTCCGTGGGGCGACGCACAATTGGCCTAGCGTTGTCCGGGTTAGAGAGGGTTTGGCCGGTAGGGAAATCCTTGTCTCATCGCGCACCAGAGACTCCTGTGCACCAGCGACTCCTGTGGCGGGCCGGGCGCAGTGCGCGCTAACCAAGGTTGCCAGGTGCACAGTGTTTACTCCGACACATTGGTGCAGCTGGCTTCCGGGTTGGATGGCGCTGTGTTAAGAAGCAGTGGGTTGGTTTGGTTGACGCATGACTTTCAACCTTCGTCTCTCCCGAGCCCGTACGGGAGTTGTAGCGATGAGACAAGATAGTAGCTACTAAAACAATTGGATACCACGAAATTGGGGAGAAAAAGGGGCAAAATTTTAAAAAATATAAAAAATTAGATGGGAGAACCTTCCAGATCTCTGCAACAATCCAATCAATCCAATCAGGCCCTTATGGCAGTGGCAGCCACTCTTCTCAGTAAAAGGCACATGACAGCCCTTTTGGAGTTTGCCAAAAGTTTGCCAAAAGACACGTAATTGACTCTCAGACCATTCTCTGGTCTGATGAAACCAAGATCGAACTCTCCGGCCTGAATGACAAATCAAACCAAGCAAGCGTCAAGTCTGGAGGAAACCTGTGGTGGCAGCATCATGGGGATGTTTTTCAGCGGCGAGTGAAAGATGAACGGAGCAAAGTACAGATATTTTCCTTGATGAAAACCTGCTCCAGAGCGCTCAGGACCACAGACTGGGGCGATGGTTCACCTTCAACAGGACAACAACCCTAAGCACACAACCAAGAAGACGCAGCAGTAGCTTCGGGACAAGTCTTTGAATGTTCTTGAGTGGTTCAGCCAGAGCCTGGACTTGAACCCAATCAAGCATCTCTGTAGAGACCTGAAAATAACTGTGCAGCGACGCTCCCCATCCAACCTGACAGATCTTTAGAGGATCTGCAGAGAACAATGGGAGAAACTCCCCAAATACAGGTGTGCCAAGATTGCAGTCATACCCAAGAACGCTCAAGGCTGTAATCCCTGCCAAATGTGCTTCAACAAAGTACTGAGGTAAGAGTCTGAATACATATGTAAATATGATATTTAATTTTATTATTTTTTTACGAATAAATGTGCAAACATTTCTTAAAACCAGTTTTTGCTTTGTCATTGTATTGTATCGTGTGGAGATTGATGAGAATTGTTTCTATTTTGTATGTTTTATTTAATCAATTTTAGAATAAGTGTGTAACGTAACAAAGTGGAAAAAGTCAAGGGGTCTGAATACTTTCCGAATCAAATCAAATGTATTTATAAAGCCCTTCGTACATCAGCTGATATCTCAAAGTGCTGTACAGAAACCCAGCCTAAAACCCCCAAACAGCAAGCAATGCAGGTGTAGAAGCACGGTGGCTAGGAAAAACTCCCTAGAAAGGCCAGAACCTAGGAAGAAACCTAGAGTAAATGCACTGTACACAGCATTTACTGTGAATCTCCACTAATGCAGGAAGATTGCCTTTAAATGCCGGATTGTCAACCACCCTCAGTCAGATTGAATCCTGACCCTAGTTTATAAAGGGTTAATTAGTTATGATAACAGTATTATTCTTGACTGCAACTGTGAAACATAAAGACATCATTGTTTTTATGTTAAACAGACAAATCATAACATATTTATTGTTTGTTTAATTTAATTTTCCTTTTAAAATATAATTCTCAATGCAAAATGAAGCTGAGCTTGCCAAGGTGACAATCCTGTTAGCCATCATCAATTCAGTTTGCCTTCATTTACAATGATGCTGATATGATTACCATAAAAACATGTACCAAATACAGGCTTTGAGTTGTGAAACTTAAACTACAGTTGAAAAACATTAATACAGTAAGAGTCATTTTGATATGAAATAAAAATTTAGAATAATGTTTATAGAACCTCATTTCATTGTGGTTATTGTTCCACCTGCTGGCCATTTATATTAGCACCACTGCAACCAGTGTTTAAAGGCGTTAACTGGCACATTATAAATGTGTTTTCTGCCATCACTATTATCCTGGAATCTGTTTAAATAACCTAAAAAAACAATCATTACCCAAACCTGGGAACTGAATGACTCGCTGGACCTTGTAAAACAAATGTGTGAATAATTGCAATCAAGAAGATATTGGAAGATATTGATTCATTAGAAACGAATGAGTTGTATATTTCGGTGTCTAATAGAAATGGCTTAATTAGAACCAAAGCCAATAACAAATAGAATATCAGAAGCAGATGATGCTCCTCCTAACAGCCTTTGTATTGAGAGGTAAAGTAATATTCTATAAAATAAATCTTCCTGTTTTGCCTTTTCAGTTGAATCTAAACTGTATTCAGACCTTTCTAATACCACGTCCCGGTGCAACATGTTAAACTCACCGAAACCCTCCATCCAAAGCTCTATCTCTGAAATTAATGGGCTGACCCATTGACTGGTCACTCTTCATGGACAGATAGCTGCGTGCTGGAGATGCTGCTGACTGCACAGACTGGGGGCTGTAATATAAATTGTATAAATGAAAACATGAATCTGGTGAACACAAACCTCATGTTTCTCGGGTACAGTCAATAAATGTGTAGTTTGGGTAACACTCACATTAAAGGAAAAGTGAGCCCGGAAAACTATCTTTTGCTGTTTGTGTCATTAGTCCATTAGTTGATATAGTCCCAAAATGTTTTGCATATCAGCAATCAAGTTAAAATATATAACCTTCAATAATGTATTAATACAGCCGGCATAATGCACTTTGCATCCTGATGTTGCATCATACTGGCTGTATTTCTGTATTTTTATTTTATTTTATTTCACCTTTATTTAACCGGGTAGGCGAGTTGAGAACACCTTTATTTAACCGGGTAGGCCAGTTGAGAACACCTTTATTTAACCAGGTAGGCCAGTTGAGAACACCTTTATTTAACCAGGTAGGCTAGTTGAGAACACCTTTATTTAACCAGGTAGGCCAGTTGAGAACACCTTTATTTAACCAGGTAGGCTAGTTGAGAACACCTTTATTTAACCAGGTAGGCCAGTTGAGAACACCTTTATTTAACCATGTAGGCCAGTTGAGAACACCTTTATTTAACCGGGTAAGCCAGTTGAGAACACCTTTATTTAACTGGGTAGGCCAGTTGAGAACAAGTTCTCATCTACAACTGCGACCTGGCCAAGATAAAGCAAAGCACTGCAACACAAACAACACAGAGTTACACATGGGATAAACAAACGTACAGTCAACAACACAATAGGAAAATATATATACAGTGTGTGCAAATGTAGGGAGGTAAGGCAATAAATAGTCCATAGAGGCAAAATAATTACCATTTAGCATTAACACTGGAGTGATAGATGTGCAGATGGTGATGTGCAAGTAGAGCTACTGGGGTGCAAAAGAAAAGAAGTGTTGGGGATGACCAGTGAAATACACCTGCTGGAGCGCGTGCTATGGGTGGGTGTTGCTATGGTGACCAGTGAGCTGAGATAAGGCGGGACTTTACCTAGCAAAGACTTATAGATGACCTGGAGCCAGCAGGTTTGGCGACGAATATGTGGTGAGGGCCAGCCAACGAGAGCATACAGGTTGCAGTGGTGGGTAGTATATGGGGCTTTGGTGACAAAACGGATGGCACTGTGATAGACTACATCCAGTTTGCTGAGTAGAGTGTTGGAGGCTATTTTGTAGATGACATCGCCGAAGTCAAGGATCGGTAGGATAGTCAGATTTACGAGGGTATGTTTGGCAGCATGAGTGAAGGAGGCTTTGTTGTGAAATAGGAAACCGATTCTAGATTTAATTTTGGAATGGAGATGCTTAATGTGAGCCTGGAAGGAGAGTTTACAGTCTAACCAGACACCTAGCTATTTGTAGTTGTCCACATATTCTAGATCAGAACCGTCCAGAGTAGTGATGCTAGTCGGGCGGGAGGGTGTGGGCAGCAATCGGTTAAAGAGCATGCATTTAGTTTTACTAGCATTTAAAAGCAGTTAGAGGCCACGGAAGGAGTGTTGTATGGCGTTGAAGCTCTTTTGTAGGCGTGTTAACACAGTGTCCAAAGAAGGGTCAGATGTATACAGAATGGTGTCGTCTGCATAGAGGTGGATCAGAGAATCACCAGCAGCAAGAGCAACATAATTGATATATTACGAGAAAAGAGTCGCCCCGAGAATTGAACCCTGTGGCACCCCCATAAAGACTGCCAGAGGTCCGGACAACAGGCCCTCCGATTTGACACACTGTACTCTATCTGAGAAGTAGTTGGTGAACCAGGCGAGGCATTCATTTGAGAAGCCAAGGCTATTGAGTCTGCTGATAAGAATGCGGTGATTGACAGAGTCAAAAGCCTTGGTGTAGAGGTGTATTTAGAGGGCAAGTTGGTCAGGATGATGTCTAAGAGGGTGCCCATGGTTACGGAATTAGGGTTGTGCCTGGTAGGTTCCTTGGTAGCCACCCTTTGCCTTGATGACAGCTTCGGACACCCTTGGCATTCTTTCAATCAGCTTCAACTGAAATGCTCTTCCAACAGCCTTGAAGGAGTTCCCACATATGCTGAGCACTTGTTGGCTGCTTTTTCTTCACTCTGCAGTCCAACTCATCCCAAACCATCTCAAAATGGGTTGAGGTCAGGTGATTGTGGAAGCCAGGTCATCTGGTGCAGCATATTTTAAAATATACATTATAAAATAATATAATAAAACATATATATGGGTTATTTACATAGTGTTGATGTCTTCACTATTCTTCACTATTATGTAGATTATGTAGAATGTAAACCCAATTGAGATGGTTTGGGATGAGTTGGACGGCAGAGTGAAGGAAAAGCAGCCAACAAGTGCTCAGCATATGTGGGAACTCCTTCAAGACTGTTGGAAAGGCATGCCTCATGAAGCTGGTTGAGAGAATGCCAAGAGTGTGCAAAGTTGTCATCAAGGCAAAGGGTGACTACTTTGAACAATGTAAAATATAGTTGGATTTGTTTAACACTTTTTTTTGGTTACTACATGATTCCATATGTGTTATTTCATAGTTTTCTACAGTGTAGAAAATAGTAAAAATAAAGAAAAGACCTTGAATGAGTAGGTGTTGGGAAACTTTTGACTGGTACTGTATATAGGCCTAGTTTATAAACTGTTAATGACTTATTATTGCAATATTACTATTTACTGCAACTGTGAAAGATAAGATGTATTTTTCATTATGTTAAACGGACAAATTATAACAGTCATGTTTTATTTAATATTCCTGTTAATATATTACTAGATATGAATGAGGCTGTGACATGCCAGTAAGCCATCATCAATTCAGTTTGCCTTAATTGACAACGGGTATGCTGACAAAAATTACAATTGAAAAAAGCATGTAGGGGCTTACCTGCTTTCCACACCACCCTCATCTTCCTGTGAGGAACTCATGATTGAGGGCTGATACGGGACACTCAGTGTAGTCTTTGTGGTCTAGACATTTTTGTCTAGTCTATCTATTCTAGAGGGAGGATACAAGATACAGGTGTACTGTGTTAATTTGATCACTCTGTTGTCAAAGATACATTTCCTGGGAAGCAACAAATGCAAATTGCAGTGTATTCGAGTTTTAAAAAAGCCTTCTAAATTTTGTAATTTCCACATTAAAATGTAAGACTTGATTTATCCTAACAAAAAAATGTATCAGCTCCTACAAAAATGACCATAATTAATTCACATTTCCTGTTGCTGCAGGATTATTTTCCTGTTGTGAGAAGCTGGTCAAATTATGACATCTATCTGTAGCAAGACATCACATAATAGTTTATGTGTCGGGGGGCTAGGGTCAGTTTGTTATATCTGGAGTACTTCTCCTGTCCTATTCGGTGTCCTGTGTGAATCTAAGTGTGCGTTCTCTAATTCTCTCCTTCTCTCTTTCTCTCTCTCGGAGGACCTGAGCCCTAGGACCATGCCCCAGGACTACCTGACATGATGACTCCTTGCTGTCCCCAGTCCACCTGGCCGTGCTGCTGCTCCAGTTTCAACTGTTCTGCCTTATTATTATTCGACCATGCTGGTCATTTATGAACATTTGAACATCTTGGCCATGTTCTGTTATAATCTCCACCCGGCACAGCCAGAAGAGGACTGGCCACCCCACATAGCCTGGTTCCTCTCTAGGTTTCTTCCTAGGTTTTGGCCTTTCTAGGGAGTTTTTCCCTAGCCACCGTGCTTCTACACCTGCATTGCTTGCTGTTTGGGGTTTTAGGCTGGGTTTCTGTACAGCACTTTGAGATATCAGCTGATGTACGAAGGGCTATATAAATAAATTTGATTTGAAATTTGACATAATCCACAATAGCAACTGGTTTAAAAAAGTATGTTGTACTTGTAAATAAGGTACCGTTATTATTATTGTTTGTGTCCAGGCTACTATTTTTCCGATTGACAGCTGAGTGTCTGACAGGAAGTAGTAGTAGGAAAAATAGGATCTGTGAAAAGGCTCTTATTTATTACTTTATGCAACAACAACATTACATCGAGCCTACACGTTGTTAAAATAAAATCTGAGATGGGGTTTGACCAGAAAGCATGTTCAGGACTATAATTTCCTCCTCATATTGTAGCCTACAATATGTGTCTCCACACACCTAGGCCTAGGATATTAATGGATTCAAGACAGGTCGTTTTTATTGATGTCAGATTCTCAGTCCTGTCAGTGTCAAAGTAGCCTGCCATTTCGATCACTTGTGCGGTATTAAACGAGATTCTGCCAAAGTCTCCAGTCATGTAAAATGATGTAGAATTGCATGTGTTTATAAAAGGCCAGATTTTCCTCAGATCCTATAAATGTTCCCCATATTATGCGTCTTCAGTAAGTCAAATCAAATTTTATTTGTCACATACACATGGTTAGCAGATGTTAATGCGAGTGTAGCGAAATGCTTGTGCTTCTAGTTCCGACAATGCAGTAATAACCAACAAGTAATCTAACTAACAATTCCAAAACTACTGTCTTGTACACAGTGTGAGGGGATAAAGAATATGTACATAAGGATATATGAATGAGTGATGGTACAGAGCAGCATAGGCAAGATACAGTAGATGGTATCGAGTACAGTATATACATATGAGATGAGTATGTAAACAAAGTGGCATAGTTAAGTGGCTAGTGATACATGTATTACATAAGGATACAGTCGATGATATAGAGTACAGTATATACGTATGCATATGAGATGAATAATGTAGGGTAAGTAACATTATATAAGGTAGCATTGTTTAAAGTGGCTAGTGATATATTTACATCATTTCCCATCAATTCCCATTATTAAAGTGGCTGGAGTTGAGTCAGTGTCAGTGTGTTGGCGACAGCCACTCAATGTTAGTGGTGGCTGTTTAACAGACTGATGGCCTTGAGATAGAAGCTGTTTTTCAGTCTCTCGGTCCCAGCTTTGATGCACCTGTACTGACCTCGCCTTCTGGATGATAGCGGGGTGAACAGGCAGTGGCTCGGGTGGTTGATGTCCTTGATGATCTTTATGGCCTTCCTGTGACATCGGGTGGTGTAGGTGTCCTGGAGGGCAGGTAGTTTGCCCCCGGTGATGCGTTGTGCAGACCTCACTACCCTCTGGAGAGCCTTACGGTTGAGGGCGGAGCAGTTGCCGTACCAGGCGGTGATACAGCCCGCCAGGATGCTCTCGATTGTGCATCTGTAGAAGTTTGTGAGTGCTTTTGGTGACAAGCCAAATTTCTTCAGCCTCCTAAGGTTGAAGAGGCGCTGCTGCGCCTTCTTCACAATGCTGTCTGTGTGAGTGGACCAATTCAGTTTGTCTGTGATGTGTATGCCGAGGAACTTAAAACTTGCTACCCTCTCCATTACTGTTCCATTGATGTGGATAGGGGGGTGTTCCCTCTGCTGTTTCCTGAAGTCCACAATCATCTCCTTAGTTTTGTTGACGTTGAGTGTGAGGTTATTTTACTGACACCACACTCCGAGGGCCCTCACCTCCTCCCTGTAGGCCGTCTCGTCGTTGTTGGTAATCAAGCCTACCACTGTTGTGTCGTCCGCAAACTTGATGATTGAGTTGGAGGCGTGCGTGGCCACGCAGTCGTGGGTGAACAGGGAGTACAGGAGAGGGCTCAGAACGCACCCTTGTGGGGCCCCAGTGTTGAGGATCAGCGGGGAGGAGATGTTGTTACCTACCCTCACCACCTGGGGGCGGCCCGTCAGGAAGTCCAGTACCCAGTTGCACAGGGCGGGGTCGAGACCCAGGGTCTCGAGCTTGATGACGAGCTTGGAGGGTACTATGGTGTTGAATGCCGAGCTGTAGTCAATGAACAGCATTCTCACATAGGTATTCCTCTTGTCCAGATGGGTTAGGGCAGTGTGCAGTGTGGTTGAGATTGCATCGTCTGTGGACCTATTTGGGCGGTAAGCAAATTGGAGTGGGTCTAGGGTGTCAGGTAGGGTGGAGGTGATATGGTCCTTGACTAGTCTCTCAAAGCACTTCATGATGACGGAAGTGAGTGCTACGGGGCGGTAGTCGTTTAGCTCAGTTACCTTAGCTTTCTTGGGAACAGGAACAATGGTGGCCCTCTTGAAGCATGTGGGAACAGCAGACTGGTATAGGGATTGATTGAATATGTCCGTAAACACACCGGCCAGCTGGTCTGCGCATGCTCTGAGGGTGCGGCTGGGGATGCCATCTGGGCCTGCAGCCTTGCGAGGGTTAACACGTTTAAATGTCTTACTCACCTCGGCTGCAGTGAAGGAGAGACCGCAAGTTTTCGTTGCAGGCAGTGTCAGTGGCACTGTATTGTCCTCAAAGCGGGCAAAAAAGTTATTTAGTCTGCCTGGGAGCAGGACATCCTGGTCCGTGACTGGGCTGGATTTCTTCCTGTAGTCCGTGATTGACTGTAGACCCTGCCACATGCCTCTTGTGTCTGAGCCGTTGAATTGAGATTCTACTTTGTCTCTGTACTGGCGCTTAGCTTGTTTGATAGCCTTGCAGAGGGAATAGCTGCACTGTTTGTATTCGGTCATGTTACCAGACACCTTGCCCTGATTAAAAGCAGTGGTTCGCGCTTTCAGTTTCACGCGAATGCTGCCATCAATCCACGGTTTCTGGTTAGGGAATGTTTTAATCGTTGCTATGGGAACGACATCTTCAACGCACGTTCTAATGAACTCGCACACCGAATCAGCGTATTCGTCGATGTTGTTATCTGACGCAATACGAAACATCTCCCAGTCCACGTGATGGAAGCAGTCTTGGAGTGTGGAGTCAGCTTGGTCGGACCAGCGTTGGACAGACCTCAGCGTGGGAGCCTCTTGTTTTAGTTTCTGTCTGTAGGCAGGGATCAACAAAATGGAGTCGTGGTCAGCTTTTCCGAAAGGGGGGCGGGGCAGGGCCTTATATGCGTCGCGGAAGTTAGAGTAACAATGATCCAAGGTCTTTCCACCCCTGGTTGCGCAATTGATATGCTGATAAAATTTAGGGAGTCTTGTTTTCAGATTAGCCTTGTTAAAATCCCCAGCTACAATGAATGCAGCCTCCGGATAAATGGTTTCCAGTTTGCAAAGAGTCAAATAAAGTTCATTCAGAGCCAACGATGTGTCTGCTTGGGGGGGGATATATACGGCTGTGATTATAATCGAAGAGAATTCTCTTGGTAGATAATGCGGTCTACATTTGATTGTGAGGAATTCTAAATCAGGTGAACAGAAGGATTTGAGTTCCTGTATGTTTCTTTCATCACACCATGTCACGTTAGTCATTAGGCATACGCCCCCGCCCCTCTTCTTACCAGAAAGATGTTTGTTTCTGTCTGCGCGATGCGTGGAGAAACCCGTTGGCTGCACCGCTTCGGATAGCGTCTCTCCAGTAAGCCACGTTTCCGTGAAGCAAAGAACGTTACAGTCTCTGATGTCCCTCTGGAATGCTACCCTTGCTCGGATTTCATCAACCTTGTTGTCAAGAGACTGGACATTGGCAAGAAGAATGCTAGGGAATGGTGCACGGTGTGCCCGTCTCCGGAGTCTGACCAGAAGACCGCCTCGTTTCCCTCTTTTTCGGAGTCGTTTTTTTCGGTCGCTGCATGGGATCCACTCCGTTGTCCTGTTTGTAAGGCAGAACACAGGATCTGCGTCGCGAAAAACATATTCTTGGTCGTACTGATGGTGAGTTGACGCTGATCTTATATTCAGTAGTTCTTCTCGACTGTATGTAATGAAACCTAAGATGACCTGGGGTACTAATGTAAGAAATAACACGTAAAAAAACAAAAAACTGCATAGTTTCCTAGGAACGCGAAGCGAGGCGGCCATCTCTGTCGGCGCCGGAAGTGGTCCTCTACTGCTCTATGCCGCTACGCAAATGCGATGATATGCATGCAATGTTTATTATAAAACTCCCCAGGTCACTCCCCTCTCACGCTCACTTTGTGTTCTGGTACCTCAGAACTCCCCAGGTCACTCCCCTCTCACGCTCAGTTTGTGTTCTGGTACCTCAGAACTCCCACACACCCCTCTCACGCTCACTTTGTGTTCTGGTACCTCAAAACTCCACAGGTCACTCCCCTCTCACGCTCACTTTGTGTTCTGGTACCTCAGAACTCCCACACACCCCTCTCACGCTCACTTTGTGTTCTGGTACCTCAGAACTCCCACACACCCCTCTCACCCTCACTTTGTGTTCTGGTACCTCAGAACTCCCACACACCCCTCTCACCCTCACTTTGTGTTCTGGTACCTCAGAACTCCCCTACACCCCTCTCACGCTCACTTTGTGTTCTGGTACCTCAGAACTCCCACACACCCCTCTCACGCTCACTTTGTGTTCTGGTACCTCAGAACTCCCCCACACCCCTCTCACGCTCACTTTGTGTTCTGGTACCTCAGAACTCCCCCACACCCCTCTCACGCTCACTTTGTGTTCTGGTACCTCAGAACTCCCCCACACCCCTCTCACGCTCACTTTGTGTTCTGGTACCTCAGAACTCCCTCACACCCCTCTCACCCTCACTTTGTGTTCTGGTACCTCAGAACTCCCACACACCCCTCTCACGCTCACTTTGTGTTCTGGTACCTCAGAACTCCCCCACACCCCTCTCACGCTCACTTTGTGTTCTGGTACCTCAGAACTCCCCCACACCCCTCTCACGCTCACTTTGTGTTCTGGTACCTCAGAACTCCCACACACCCCTCTCACCCTCACTTTGTGTTCTGGTACCTCAGAACTCCCCCACACCCCTCTCACGCTCACTTTGTGTTCTGGTACCTCAGAACTCCCACACACCCCTCTCACGCTCACTTTGTGTTCTGGTACCTCAGAACTCCCCCACACCCCTTTCACGCTCACTTTGTGTTCTGGTACCTCAGAACTCCCACACACCCCTCTCACGCTCACTTTGTGTTCTGGTACCTCAAAACTCCCCAGGTCACTCCCCTCTCACGCTCACTTTGTGTTCTGGTACCTCAGAACTCCCACACACCCCTCTCACGCTCACTTTGTGTTCTGGTACCTCAGAACTCCCCCACACCCCTCTCACGCTCACTTTGTGTTCTGGTACCTCAGAACTCCCACACACCCCTCTCACGCTCACTTTGTGTTCTGGTACCTCAAAACTCCCCAGGTCACTCCCCTCTCACGCTCACTTTGTGTTCTGGTACCTCAGAACTCCCACACACCCCTCTCACGCTCACTTTGTGTTCTGGTACCTCAGAACTCCCACACACCCCTCTCACGCTCACTTTGTGTTCTGGTACCTCAGAACTCCCACACACCCCTCTCACGCTCACTTTGTGTTCTGGTACCTCAGAACTCCCCAGGTCACTCCCCTCTCACGCTCACTTTGTGTTCTGGTACCTCAGAACTCCCACACACCCCTCTCACGCTCACTTTGTGTTCTGGTACCTCAGAACTCCCACACACCCCTCTCACGCTCACTTTGTGTTCTGGTACCTCAGAACTCCCCCACACCCCTCTCACGCTCACTTTGTGTTCTGGTACCTCAGAACTCCCACACACCCCTCTCACGCTCACTTTGTGTTCTGGTACCTCAGAACTCCCCCACACCCCTTTCACGCTCACTTTGTGTTCTGGTACCTCAGAACTCCCACACACCCCTCTCACGCTCACTTTGTGTTCTGGTACCTCAAAACTCCCCAGGTCACTCCCCTCTCACGCTCACTTTGTGTTCTGGTACCTCAGAACTCCCACACACCCCTCTCACGCTCACTTTGTGTTCTGGTACCTCAGAACTCCCCCACACCCCTCTCACGCTCACTTTGTGTTCTGGTACCTCAGAACTCCCACACACCCCTCTCACGCTCACTTTGTGTTCTGGTACCTCAAAACTCCCCAGGTCACTCCCCTCTCACGCTCACTTTGTGTTCTGGTACCTCAGAACTCCCACACACCCCTCTCACGCTCACTTTGTGTTCTGGTACCTCAGAACTCCCACACACCCCTCTCACGCTCACTTTGTGTTCTGGTACCTCAGAACTCCCACACACCCCTCTCACGCTCACTTTGTGTTCTGGTACCTCAGAACTCCCCAGGTCACTCCCCTCTCACGCTCACTTTGTGTTCTGGTACCTCAGAACTCCCACACACCCCTCTCACGCTCACTTTGTGTTCTGGTACCTCAGAACTCCCACACACCCCTCTCACGCTCACTTTGTGTTCTGGTACCTCAGAACTCCCCCACACCCCTCTCACGCTCACTTTGTGTTCTGGTACCTCAGAACTCCCACACACCCCTCTCACGCTCACTTTGTGTTCTGGTACCTCAGAACTCCCCAGGTCACTCCCCTCTCACGCTCACTTTGTGTTCTGGTACCTCAAAACTCCCCCACACCCCTCTCACGCTCACTTTGTGTTCTGGTACCTCAAAACTCCCCCACACCCCTCTCACGCTCACTTTGTGTTCTGGTACCTCAGAACTCCCACACACCCCTCTCACGCTCACTTTGTGTTCTGGTACCTCAAAACTCCCCAGGTCACTCCCCTCTCACGCTCACTTTGTGTTCTGGTACCTCAGAACTCCCACACACCCCTCTCACGCTCACTTTGTGTTCTGGTACCTCAGAACTCCCACACACCCCTCTCACGCTCACTTTGTGTTCTGGTACCTCAGAACTCCCACACACCCCTCTCACGCTCACTTTGTGTTCTGGTACCTCAGAACTCCCCAGGTCACTCCCCTCTCACGCTCACTTTGTTTTCTGGTACCTCAGAACTCCCACACACCCCTCTCACGCTCACTTTGTGTTCTGGTACCTCAGAACTCCCACACACCCCTCTCACGCTCACTTTGTGTTCTGGTACCTCAGAACTCCCCCACACCCCTCTCACGCTCACTTTGTGTTCTGGTACCTCAGAACTCCCACACACCCCTCTCACGCTCACTTTGTGTTCTGGTACCTCAAAACTCCCCAGGTCACTCCCCTCTCACGCTCACTTTGTGTTCTGGTACCTCAGAACTCCCACACACCCCTCTCACGCTCACTTTGTGTTCTGGTACCTCAGAACTCCCACACACCCCTCTCACGCTCACTTTGTGTTCTGGTACCTCAGAACTCCCTCACACCCCTCTCACCCTCACTTTGTGTTCTGGTACCTCAGAACTCCCACACACCCCTCTCACGCTCACTTTGTGTTCTGGTACCTCAGAACTCCCCCACACCCCTCTCACGCTCACTTTGTGTTCTGGTACCTCAGAACTCCCCCACACCCCTCTCACGCTCACTTTGTGTTCTGGTACCTCAGAACTCCCACACACCCCTCTCACGCTCACTTTGTGTTCTGGTACCTCAGAACTCCCACACACCCCTCTCACGCTCACTTTGTGTTCTGGTACCTCAGAACTCCCCCACACCCCTCTCACGCTCACTTTGTGTTCTGGTACCTCAGAACTCCCACACACCCCTCTCACGCTCACTTTGTGTTCTGGTACCTCAAAACTCCCCAGGTCACTCCCCTCTCACGCTCACTTTGTGTTCTGGTACCTCAGAACTCCCACACACCCCTCTCACGCTCACTTTGTGTTCTGGTACCTCAGAACTCCCACACACCCCTCTCACGCTCACTTTGTGTTCTGGTACCTCAGAACTCCCACACACCCCTCTCACGCTCACTTTGTGTTCTGGTACCTCAGAACTCCCCTCTCACGCTCACTTTGTGTTCTGGTACCTCAAAACTCCCCCACACCCCTCTCACGCTCACTTTGTGTTCTGGTACCTCAAAACTCCCCCACACCCCTCTCACGCTCACTTTGTGTTCTGGTACCTCAGAACTCCCACACACCCCTCTCACGCTCACTTTGTGTTCTGGTACCTCAGAACTCCCCCACACCCCTCTCACGCTCACTTTGTGTTCTGGTACCTCAGAACTCCCCCACACCCCTCTCACGCTCACTTTGTGTTCTGGTACCTCAAAACTCCCCCACACCCCTCTCACGCTCACTTTGTGTTCTGGTACCTCACGATTTACAACTACATCACTGGCTACGGAACAATTACGTGTTTTGGAGAAATCATTGAGTTATTTAAGTAAGCCACGACTGTGATATGTTTTTTTTTTCGAACTTGAACACAACTAGAGGCGTAGAATTCGATGTCTCAACACTTTAAACACGAAGCAATGGAACCTAATTCAGAGTAAATCCATATATATATATAATATAGTCTTAGAGTGAACGCACTGTTTCCTCCGCTCATTTAACTTACCTCTGAATTTAGGTTAACGCAGGAGAAAGAAAATCTAGTTTTAATGTACTTAATCAAAGTTATGTATTGAATCCGATGTGCCTTTTGTGTGCTAAAATGGCAGATGTGAAACTTTACTTTCACCTTTGATTTCCTTATTGTTACGCGTGTCAACTCATTGAAAAAGGATCCACCCACTCACCCGTAAACCGGTAGTAGTGGACTCATCTGGAATACCACGATGTCTTGTCACTATCTGCGTGTGCTAAACGTGTCCAGCAGAGGGAGCTAGACTTCTGTCAGTGAATTGCGGCAGAGCTGGCAGGTCCCTGGGTCTGTAAACTACTGTAAGGACAGGAAGAACAGAGTGCTGCCAATCTGTGACAGAATGGATGGAGCACATGTTGAAATCGTGTCCAGCAGAGGGAGCTAGACTTCTGTCAATGATTTGATTTCAGTGAGTCAATCTTTAGGACTAAATCAGGACAAGAGCTAGAACCCATGGCAAGGGATTTTATCATGTTAAATGATATAGAGGCTGAATAAAGAGAAAAACCGATACAAACGTTGCTTGGGTGCAAAATGCTTTAA